>NC_090199.1:13349166-13700000 GCF_033026475.1 Channa argus
TATCTGTACTCTGTCAGCTGTCACTAATGTTTATTCATTACATTCTATTTTATATAATTACTATGTTGTATATAGCACTGCCAGCCCATTGCAAAGATGATTATCAATAAAATTTGAAAGAAAACATTTTTTTTTATCAGCTTCTGTGGTTTGGGGATATACAACACACTAACAGTGTTTAAGGGCATTTACTCTGGAAAATTTGAGAATTTTGAGAATATAAAGGAAACTGAATACCTTGTAGGACTTGATAAGCCATGGCATTTTTTTTTTTTTTTTACAAACAATGGATTTCTAAATATATCGCTTTGGGAAGCATTTTCTTTTTATTTGTGGTTTAAACAGACTACAACTAACAATTATGAACTAACAGATTATTAAATTACTGAGACATCAGTGTTTACTTGATCCATAAAGTGTTGCCTTCATTTTGTTTAGTGTCGTAAAGACCCACAGCCAAAGCCATTCAGTTTTGTTTCAGAGAAAGCAAAAATAACCCAGTGGATGGAATCAGGGATTTTTGATAGTATCAGCCAAAAGATGTCAACTTACAAAACTTACCAATAATTTCCCTATAATGTATTAATCGGCTAATAATTTTAAGGAGTAATACGGACTGCCTAATGTCCTCTTGCATGACTGAAGGTTTACAGAATAAGGCAACAAATGAAAAGTTGCAAAGCAATGATTTTTTAACATCTAAGTAATGAGGCAGAGCTTAAGGATGCTGAACGGAGCTGCCAGAATTGTCAAAACATTCCACCCGCCTCCACCAGACTGCCTTCTGGCAAACAGTACTGTAATGTACAAACCAGAACTGCCAGATTCTGCAAGTCCTTCCTCTTTCTGGCAGTCTGGCTCTTAAACTCCTAACATCTTCCATGTGCACAAATATCAATGGAACAAATTGACATAAGTGTGCAATGTACATTTTGCTATCGATACAATTTGCATTAAAATTAAAATGACACAATGTGTTTAAAGACGAGAATTGTTTACTGTATTTTTTCCGAGTTATATGTAAAGACTGTCTCAGTCTAGTGAGTACTCGCTTCGTTCTGCTAAGCACCACCAGCAAATGTATGGTTTTCAATGACGGCAACAGAGAAGTTGAACGTGCACTAAAAGCACATTGGCATTGCTGCAATTTCAAGCTTTTAGTTTTACTTTGAAGTTATGATCAGGAGCAGGTAAAAAACAAACAAATGTTTACAATGCAAAAATGTCACTTTGCTTGCTTATTCTACGCTTTATATATATATATATATATATATGGAAAGTAACAACCGCTATCCCGACTACAAAGATGCTTTTAATTAGAAAACACAAGCACAAAGAATGAGATTGGTCAGATGACTCATAGTCAAAAACAAAACAAAAAAAACAACAATTTGGCAACACTTATTTTAGATGATTTCCCCTAACATTATGAGAACTTGTGTATTTGCATTAATTTCAAGAACAATTTAAAGAACTGCTCTTCTGTGAGCTGATAGTTGTTTTATAATATTCAAGGCAAATATTTGAAAAAAAAAAAAAAAACCAAACATACCTGTATTCTCAAGTAGCTTCAAGTTAAACTATGATGCAATTTTGAGGCTCTCCACTGCTCCCACTGACACATCTGCCAGTTTGTATTACGAATAGGAAAGAAGGTACACTGGGGCCAACAAAAGCTAATAATATAATAAAGTTTAAGTTTGATCAAAATGTGTTCAAATTCCAGATGCAGGCTTTAACATTTCAGATATTTTAATAGGATTAAACTTTTAAATAAATAACAACCTACACAGCATCAATCTCACTCTTTGTTCCAACTTGGCACTTGACGTATTTTAAAGAGAGGGAAAACATCAAAGCATAAGAGCTTTGTAAATTTATAGTAATCTTAATATTTGTCTGCTGAAAGCACACAAACAAAACATATAATTATAGTAAAATATCAATTCTGTGTGAGGAAACTTTACGGAGAACCCACACATTCTGTTTGTTTCAAAATAAAGTGACATCTTACACGTTTGACCATTTTTTTCTGAATCCCTTCCCTGCCATGCACATATTTGGCTCATACATAATGTATGTAAATACACGAAATGTACCAGTTTACACAGGTGATTCCCAAAACAAATGACTGCAGTTTGAAAGTAAAAAAATAGTAAACTACATTTAAATATTATAATCTACAATCTAGTGGCTCTAACCTAAACATCCTCTCTTCTTGATTCATTATAGTCTTTACATCTTTCTCTCACATTATCAAGATTGTTAAGAAAGGTTTAGAAAATAGCCCTTGACAGGGTGAAACAATATCAATGTTTTAACTCAAGTTTCAATGCACATTCCCCCCACAGTACCACCTGAACACCACACACACACAACAGATTGAATGAGTCACCAACAAGTGGTGCATAACAACTGGTTTAGTGATACTGCAGAAAAGGTCATGTTCATAATTGTGTCAGTTTTAGTGTAACTGCATAAAAAGCAGGTAGTCATTGTATTGACTATGAAGTTTCTCCTCCGAAGCTTCTTTAACACCAGCCCTCATCTGTATCACAGTGTGATTGGAAATAAAAATTATACAAGGTCCCAAAAATGATGAGCAATCCCCTTCACCTTGATCCAAGTTTAGTATTGGAATTTTAAGATACTCTGCTCCATCCAAGAAATCAGGAGGGCGTTGGGACACAGTTTTAGGATTGAGCTTAAAACAAACAAAAAAAACAAACAAACAAAAAATCCATAAGCGAGTAAATTGTTTTTGAAATGTAATAAAACAGAATCTGAAGATTGAATCATGCCAATAGGTGGATTCATCTTCAGTTGACATGATTCAATCTTCGGATAACCAAACCTCGATGGCTGAGAATCTTCACTGACAATAAAATAGAAAGTGCACAAAAAAAAAATAAATAATAATAATAATAAAAAAAAAGAAAAAAAAAAGGTGCTTTGTCAAGAGATGATGGTTTGGGCTTCTGGTAAAAGAGCAGGCCAAGTGTTATTTAAGACGTTTGGCACTGAACACCCCCAGTGCTGGCACAGTCATCTTCATCCATGTAGTAGTAATGATGATTGGGCCTTTTTCGGTTCTCAAAGTCACACTCCTCTAGGTCAGCATAGATGTAGAGGTCGTCATCCATGCTTTCAGGTTGCTCTGCATTCACCTTTTCTGGGAGGTGGTCCTCCAGCTCCTTCAGCTTGTGCTTGGGGAGGAAGTTGTCTTGTGGGAACAGCACCTAATGAAAATATCCAAAGACAAGTTACAAATAACAGTTCAACATTGTGCCATGTGTAAAAATGATAAAGAACAAAAGCTGATTTTAACAGATGACGACATATACACAGACACAAGCAAACACTAAATATGAGTATATATGCAGAACAAAGTAATATAGGGGATTAGTGTGTTACGGTTTGGGGAGATTTTGTGCATGTCTCTGTTCCTGCTGCTAGGGTGAAAATGTAAGATAAAAATATAGTTTATAAGTAAAACGTTTAAACAAAGACTTACTGAGAAGTGAATAATAAGGCGTCCCTTCTCGAATGGTCTCCGATATGTGGGCATCCCTTCATTCAAGACACATTTTGTGTCTCCCGGTTTGATCAGCTCTCCTGTAGGTATAACAATAAACAAATAATTTTTAAGGTTAATGAATAGGTGATAATGGGATTTTCTACATTAACATCATTTATTTGTCAATGTGACTGGCTTACTGTGATTCAGTAAGAATCAATTTAAACCAAAGACACCAATCTGTGTTTATATGGTCTCTAATATACACTGCAATAGCAAAACAACATCAATATGTACCTGATACAACTTTTTATGTAGGAGAAATATATATAAATATATACATTGTTGGAAATATAAATGTTGTTCACATTTCATGATTTATGTTTTTGTATTGAAACATCTTTGTTATATTTGTGGGAACAATGTTTATGTAAACCGTTAAGTTAGAATTCCCCTAACATTATGACTACTTGTGTATTATAGTTATAAGAATGATTTCAGTCAGCTAGTGTCTGGCATTATGTCTGATCTGCCACTTGAAGGACAACTTCATTAATTTTGAACTTGCTTCTTTTGGTTCTTAATGCTTTGTATTTATACTGTATTATTATTATTATTATTATTATTATTATTATTATTATTATTATTATTATTATTATTACAGCCACTGCAAGACAAACATGTCTATTTATTTAATTTGAGTAGTACATGTACATAAATGCCATTATGTACATTTTTCAGCTCGAAGCAGAGAAATATTTTAATACACGAAAGTCAGAGAGACATCTGAGAATTTAAGGAGCAGCTGCACATTTCATAACACACCTGGATGTGAGGTGATGAGGAGAGTTCTGCTGTCCAGTGTCTGAATGGGCTTCTTGAATCCACACAAAGCCTCAACCAGCTGTAACTCCATGGACATGACAAGATCCTCTCCCTTCCTGATGAAAACAGCAACAACAACGTGGTTCACTTGCTCGACTGAATGTTTTTAAAAAACAGTGTGCTGCTTCGTACTGTATGGTCACCTGTCAACTAGCACAGATAACATCAATAACAAAAAAAACGACACGTGATAAATATATTACCTGGTGAAATGTGCATGTTCCACCTGGTCCAGGACAATTATGATATCACCTGGCTCAAGCCCTGGCTCCTGGTCTCCTTCTCCATGGTAGACAATTTTCTGGCCATCTCTCATTCCTGTAGTAATAAAGTCACCAGGTAAACAATATATTTTTTACCTGATCTTAAACCAGTGAGAGATGTGTTTATATTAGCTCTTTCGCCACTCTCACCTTTGTCAATGTGGACCTCTAGGATCTTCTTCTGTCGGAGGATCTTCCGTCCTCCACATGCTTTGCAGCGGTCCTTGTGACTGATTCTCTGTCCTTGGCCCTGACAGCTGTGGCACACAGTGGATACTTGCTGGACCATACCCGGTAGCAGCTGGTGGACACGGACCTGCATGCCCGTGCCATGGCAAGACATGCACATCTGTGCAGCTCCTTTCCGACTCCCTCTGCCTAGAAACAAAAAACTTTAAGCATTCTGATGAAAACCTTAGAAGCGATCTTTGTGTTTCTTTTATTTCTAAAGTTATAAACTACAATAGGGCTGCACCTAACGATTATTTTTTTTGTCGATTAATCTACGGATTTATTACTTACTTTCGATTTACGAAGCGGCAATGCATGTTATGTTAGTCGACGTATTTATGTAATTGATTATGTCGATGTATCGCCTCAACCCTAAACTACAGTGTTGTAGAAAGCTGGGACTGAATTACTTTTAGAAAAAGTGATGTGTTTTGTTATCAGGCAAGGAGCCTTATTTTCCTTGGCTAGGTCTCCGTTTGCCAAAAAGCTCACAGACAGATATAAAGAGTCAATACAAGTAGCTCACACAGAAAAAGAAGTACCTTCACATCTATCACAAACAGTATTCTTCTGGACAGCAAGTTTTCTTGTAGCTCCATTGTAAAGATCTTCAAGTGTCACTGAAATTTGATGAACTATATTCTTCCCTGTGGTAAAAAGAAAAATTGCACTGAGAGACAATTCTCAGAATAAAACAATATTGTTCCCTAGATTCTAACATTACATTTGAAAGGCACAATGTTAAAATAAAGAGGGAAAATATGTATCAGATATAGCTGTTTATTTCCATCTGCAGTCCATTGGTAGAAAGACATAAATATTAATATAACTGATGCAATTAAGATGAATAAAAAATTTGGACTGCAGACCAAACCACTGATGATGTCTCCTTCTGCTAAAAGTATTGTGATGGGTATTTTTCACTGTTTTATGAGGATGAATAAGCCAGGTAAATTATTGATTAATAAATAAAATATCTTGCTGATTACTCAAACATTAAAGTTACTGTTGCTGCAACAATATGACCAAGTTTATTGGTGTAAGGTATTCGTCAACAGAAATGTCTCAGAAGATAATTAGATCAGCAAATATTTCTCTATTCCATACCTTTTCTTTCTCTGTGCATCCGACTACCTCCACCAAAAAACATGTCAAATATGTCCATGGGTGATGCAAAGCTCCCACCACCCCCACCACCAGCAGTTCCTCCTTCCTTTATAGCTTTTTCACCCCCACGGTCATACAGTTCTCTCTTCTTGGCATCTGACAGCACCTCATATGCCTGTGAAATCTGCTTGAACTGTGACAGAAAAGAAACAAAAACAAATGTAGGGGCAAATATTTCCACCAAGATACAGCGATTAAATACTAATTCAGATCTATGACATTGTAGGCAAACTACTACTATTACCAAAGAAATAAAAAAACATCTCAGTTTTAACTACATTGTTATTGCTACAATATAGACATTACTAAAGTAGTATATACACGGCACCAATACTCACAAATAATCATTATTAGGAAAATCCCATAACAAACTTGTTGACTAAAAGTGCTGTTGTTTCTAAGGTGTTGTTTCTATTTAGAATCTTACCTTCTCGCCTTCAGTAGGATTTTTATCAGGATGATACTTTAAGGCTAGTTTACGATAAGCCCTTTTCAGTTCATCAGGTGTAGCATTAGGTTTTACACCTAAAGTGTCATAAAAGCCTGTTTCCTTAACCATGTTTTACCTTTCCTGGAAACCTTGGAAAAGAAAAAGACACAAATAGAATTTTAACATATAGTATGAGATTTACCTGCTAAACACCAAAGTGAACATACCTGTGTTGCTTAATGAATCAGATTTGCACGTACATAATGCATGTGCAAATAATGCAAAAGACCAAACAAACACACAAAAAACAGTGACATCAAGAGGATGCTTTGAATGCTGTGCTAAGGTTTATTAGTGCAAGTCTTCAGGATGCATTTAATACTGTAAAGGATGGCGTGGGTGCTGTGGGGTTATATGGCACAACTAGCACACAAAACTAAACTAAATATCACCACATTCTAAATTTCTGGCTGACTATTAGTAAATAATTCAAAACATTTCGCAAAATCCACCATGGGCTACTTTACCAAACATAGGGTGTTGGTTTGGGAACACACCTCACAACCTACTGACTCTTAACATCTTAGTAAACCTGCGTGTGTGCAGATCCTGTGTGCAGGGGGTGAACCTGGCTAAATTGATAACAAACTAACTGCAAGAAGATTGTGCAGGAACAGTGCACAGAGGTTTAAGCTGTGGTCTGACCGTATTCGTCATTCTCAACAGGCCCTACAAATCACATATTTGCACGTGTGTTAACGTGCGTACAAAGGCTAATTTCCATGGCTGTAGAGACTGTATTAACGTCTTTTCACCAAGATATAGCACATTACGTTAGTGGAAACACTAGGCTGAAAGGACTCAACAACATTAACACGTTTCGTTATGCCTGCTTTGCTTATTTCACTGAATCCAAGAAACTTCACCACTAATGTTAGTTTATTTCTGGTGGAGACTGATAACTGATTACAGCTAACACATGAATGTGCCCGACATAAAACAGATCAGAGTAAGGCCCCACTTATAAATAAAAACTGGAACGTTATAATCTATGGGCCTTACCTAATTTTTCTACCTAGCCCAACCAATGATAGCCTAGCTATCGCTTCCACGCTGCCTGGGCTGTTCTTTAACGTTAAACATCGAAGCTGAGTGTTATACTGGTATGAAATAAATATGTACAGTTGAATTATTGTTGCCCAACCTTATATGAAGACAATATTTGGAATCCTCACAAGTTCAGAGCAGACCAGTGATCACCGACTCTTCGAGAATCTTCTAAAACCCGCCTCAAAAGGAAGCGATCGCTTGACGTCATCATCATTCGACATAATCCGTCGCACAAACAAGTGTGGGCCCAATTTAGCTACATACGATGATACAATGCCTGTTTGCTGGCTTATCAGCGAGGAGGAAAATCATAAACCCATTCACCTGCCTCATCTACAAGCAGTTGTTCTGGGTCGAGGTCCTGAAACGACAATTAAAGACAAAAAATGTTCAAGGCAACAAGGTAACAACAACACATTTAAGTTTGATAGACTGTCTGAGATAGTAAGTAGCTAAACTTATAGTCAGCAAGCAAAAAACAACACAAAATAAAAAAAACAGTAAAACCTTTTATACGTTCGTCAACTAATCATTATGAGAATAAAGGTTAAACCCATCTGTTTTCACATTCTGCTTTATAATACAGCAGATTAAAAAGGCAACGATAAATGAAATGGTACATACGTGCTTCTCGTGTTGCGTTATACATCCACTGTGAATTGACTCAGGTCAGAATGTCATTCATTTAAATCCACTTCATATACATGCGAATTGGCCATAAGTTTATCACCAGGTTACAATGTTATTGTGGCATGAATAGCTCCACACTGGTCAGAGCGCCCATGTTTAAGACTCAACTCAGACATTTATTAAAATCTATTAATGTAACGTTAGTCTATTTTTTTTTTTATTCCACTCTTTTTTTTCTGTACTACCCTAGTAAACAGTTTGGCTTCAATAGCTTCATCCTGTACCTTTTTAGTGTTTTTATTGGTCAAATACCGTACACACAAATTTGATTATCTTGATTCTTGAATAGCTTCTCTTTTGATTTTTAAAGTAATTCAAATTTAACATTAGTAATGTAGAATTGCCTCTTTAACAAGAATGACTGTAACTGATTGGGGGTATTACATGTACAAAAAAAAATGTGAGGAAATGTGAAGCAAACTTTAACCTGTGGACGTTATTTCTTCTCAACCAGTTGAACTGAAAGCAGAATGCAACAAAGGTTATGTCAAAGTTAAACAGGTAAGACACATAGCTGACCAGCTGGCCACATAAGGAATTTCTGTATCCTACCACTAGACTCATGTGTCTCCTGTTCTTTTTTTTCCACAAAGCTGGGTTTGAACCCTACCTCCATAGACTCTGTGGTGGTGGGTACAGGCAATGAGGTCAAAATGAAGCCTGGACAGCAGCTTCATATTGTAAATCAGCTTTACCCATACACTGTTCGGTTTAAAGAGGATCCCACTGGCAATCAGTGCGGCACCAAAAGACCACGGGACTCTGCAGAAAACAGAGAAAGTTTGAAAGAGAGTGTAAAAATACCAAAGCAGACAGAAAAAATCTCTGTGTCAGTTAGTCATAGAGAAGCCACAAAAAGCAATGTAAGAAATAACGGTGTGTGTGTGTGTGTGTGTGTGCGCACATTAATTATTTTACATGTTCAACTTTTTCTTTTGAATGCTGGTATGGGTATGTTTGAAAAAACACATTAACCTAAACTCTTTTAGGAAACCATTGGACATTGGAGCCAAGGTCTAAAGACTTCAATGCAAGACCCAAAGATGCAGGTATCAAACAGAAACAGATTTATATTAGTGTGATTCTTAGCATGACTTTCTCTCCACATCAGTTAAATACCAGTGTTTCTTTGTCATAGGTATACAAGGATGATAAAGTAGTGGTGATTAAAGATAAGTATCCTAAAGCTCGCTACCACTGGTTGGTCCTGCCATGGCAGTCTATTCCTAGTCTAAAGGCGTTGTGCAAGGAGCACTGTGACCTGGTGAAACACATGCAGCAAGTTGCTGACCAGATGGTTCAGCAGTGCCCAGATGCTGGCTTACTACGCTTCCGCACAGGATACCATGCCATACCAAGTATGAGGTATGTGTTTTATCCCATTTAATGTTTAATACCAATACTGTACACTGTGCAGCAAAAGCGTTAATGGTTGTCATGATTGACTGTTGTCCGAACAGCTCCAGCTTCACTAGAATGGTGTAGCTGACCCATGTCTACAACAGCAATAAAACCATCAGGTGGATTTAATGTGGATTTAAATCACTCAACATGCAAAAGTTTTGGGTTCTAGGCAGCCACTTCTTTGGTTCAAAGGTAGTCCAGTATGAAAATTAACAGACTTGAACCTTGCTTAAAATGAGCAATGGATCATTGATGATTCAAAGTTAAAGAAACTCAAGAAACTCAGCTTGTTCCTTTTTAAAAATGACTGCTTCAAGTTTCCCCTCTATATTCCTTCTTTTTCCTTTTTATTTTCAAATAGCATAACTTGTAATTTGTCAGGTGTCATGAAAAGATTTCAAACAGTTCCAGACCCAGTGCCGTACCTGAAATTTCTTACTTCAACACTAATTATTATTCACCTTTTCTCTTTTTTACAACACTTTCATCATTTTGTATAAAATATGATGCACAATTAACTGCAAAAATATACAAATTTTATGTCCATTCTGTTTTGCAGTCATGTACATCTCCATGTGATCAGCCAAGACTTTGACTCTCCTTGTTTAAAAAACAAAAAGCACTGGAACTCATTCACTACTGACTATTTCATTGAGTCTCATGGTGAGAGCAAAATCAGATTGTTTTCATTCTTAAGTTTGTTTATTTCTTACAAAATAAAATTTTCCCATTTTGATTTATCTGCAGAAGTGATTCAGATGCTTGAAACAAATGGGAGGGTCAATGTCAAAGAGGGTACCAGTGAGTTGTTAAAACTACCTCTCCGCTGTCACGTGTGTCGCAAAGAGCTTCCGACTATCCCAGCTCTAAAGGAACACCTTAAATCTCACTTTTCCTGAAGAAGATGCAGTACCTCAGCTGTTCATGAGTTCAACATAGAGTTTTTGGCATGTTGGATGATATTTTTGGCAGATCTAAGTTATAATTTTATGAGACACTGAACATTTTTCTTTGAGTACTGCAATTTAGGGACTAGAACCCAGTTTCCATCTATATCTTTGGATGCATGTGTCTGGGTTTAAACAGAGAATTCCCAGGTAAGATGTATTTTCATTCACGTTGGATGTAATCAGTTTTATGTTAGATGTCAGGACACGAAAGACGAGAGATTTCATTTATAGTTGCTGAATTCTATAAAATGTTTAAATTGTTGTATCTAATGTTTTGTATGAGGCAAATAGTTTTAAGAATAAAGGGGAAAAAATGCTGTAATTCTTATGTACATCTGTTTTAATGCATATTAAGAGACTGTCAGAATTATCAAATACTAAATGTCTTGCAGTTGTAAATTATTTTTGGAACTGCCAATATTTATATCAAAAAAGAGGTGGCTACTTCATGTAGTTAGATTCAGATTTAGGACATTTTGTTAATATGTTCAAAGAGAGAGGAGTGGTGGTCTTCTTTCAGAAGCAGAAAGTTTTCAGGTCAAAACCTACCTGTAAGGAAAACTTTATCCTAGAGCATTGGGCTATGTGGCAAATAGCTTCTCAGATATCCTTTATAATTACCAGGGGGGTGTTAGAAAATGATTAAGGGGAAATGCTGTCATGAGCTTCAGCATGTGCAAACACGGCAGCAAACTGTTGAGTTTGTCGCCATCTATTGTTGGCTTTTCAAACGAAGGCAAAATTCCGTAAAGAAGATTGCTATTATATACTAAGGCTACGGAAAAGTCTCATATTTTTTTTACATACTCTTGCGTTGTTATTATCTTGCTTTGTTCTATAGTGGACCCTGCTATGTATTTTTTTCTAAACGACATGCTCTTGGTGAAAGTGGTTGGACTATGGCAGATGTTATGAATGGTTCGTTCAAAACACTTACACGTGTTAACGTTTCCCGTAACGTAATAAAAATCAAATTATATTGTCCGCATTTAAGCTCCTTCAGTGTAAATATAAAATATTTATTTAAAAAAAAGATAGTGGCCCGTACGGGGATCGAACCCGCGACCTTGGCGTTATTAGCACCACGCTCTAACCAACTGAGCTAACCGGCCGTGCTATCTTAAAGACAAATATAGAGTAGAAGACCATTTCAGTGAATGGTGTTGCTAAACTGTGCTTTAAACTTCAGTTATTTGCTGCTTAAAAGTGTAAACTACGTACTTTAAGCAAAAATGTGCTGTGTCAAAGGTAAAATGCCACAATTCAGATTTCCTATAGAATTATCATTACAGACACTTACGATGCTACATTGAACTACTTTATATAAGCTAATTTTGTCTATGGCAAATAGTATTTGATTTTCATGTTTTGCTGGTTATTTAAATTCTTCGACTGTGAAATAATTTCCTTTCATATCAGATAGTATAGTTAAAAAAGGCCAAAAGAGAAGTTGCTTTACAGAAATACAGTACAAATACATATTGTATTACCCCACAAAAAGGCCACATACTGCTTTATGTATGTAAATTCCAAGACCTGTTAGGCATTACACAATATGCAGTCTCTCAACACTTTACAGGTTAAAACTTGTTTATTAGGCTATTATCCAAACATTGCCAGGCTACATCACAAAAATAATCACAGCTGCAGGTAACACTATCTTGCCAAAACCAATGTTTCCAAGTAACGGACAACAGCAAATACTGTATATCATCCTGAAATCTTCCGACATGTCATTTACTGGTGTTGTAGTTCGTAATAAGTAACATACAGCAGCAGCCGTGCATGTCATCACCTTCTTAGACTTAACTCCCTTTCATCCTCATCTGGCATCATCAGATTGTCCACAGAGTAATGGTCATCATCTCCCATATTTTGGAAGAACTGCTCTTCACTTTCACAACTCTGAGTGCCATTCACACAGTTCTCGGTTTTGATCAGTGCCAGCTCGGTGCTGTCACTGGCATTACTGTCCTCTGCGCTCTTGCTTTCATCACTGCTGTCGCTGGTCTCGAGGCTTTCGCTGCTGGAGCTCTCACTGCTGTCACTCGTGGCGGCTGTAACAGCAGTAATGTCACTGGTGTCTGTGCTGGTGGTCTCACTGCTGCCGGTGGGGTTCCCTGCTAGATGCAGGTTTGTATGACCCTGCAGGGTCTTTGTCTTCTGTTTGACAGTGCTGCTGGTGGAGGTGAGCTGTTTCTCAGTCAGTTCGCTGCTCAGGTGTTCTGGCTGACCTTTGACCTCTGTGCTGCTGTTGTCCTCAACACTTATGACTTTGGCAACACTTGCAAACACTTGAACCAATCTCTGATGCAAAGAGTAAGCACAGCATAGTGTTACTCAACTGAATGTCCCATTGTTTTAAATCCAGTGAATGTACAAAATTTTTAAATCTCACCTTTCGAACATTTTCCTCACTGCTCATGCTGTTATCTCTAGTTTCAGCCATAGAGGTTAACTGTGGAAAAATATAATATAAAATAAGCTACTATAAAGATATGGATAATGTTAAATATTTTATTTCAAATCATCTTACCTGATCATCTTCATCTGACTGACTGTTGCTCTCTTCTGAGGTCTGTTTTTGATGACAAACCATTTCAGAAAATAACGCATGTTGAATTGGTGTTGAAGCAGGACAAATATATAACCTAGTATGACCTTTTGTTTTATTAATACTTGTTTTCCATTTCTTTTCATTAACTACTTTAACCACCACCTACAAGTGTGATGGGCTCAAGGCTACTGTATGTATCAACATCGTGCTAAATGTACTAGTATTAGTAGACAATAAACTATATACAGTAAAACAGAATGCTGACAAAACTCACCGTGTCCTCTGATTCTATTGATACAGACTCTGAACTCTGGAAAAAGAAGAAGCTAAATCAGACACATTTAACACATCAAGCTTAGTAAAGTCTATATGTTTGGATTTTGCTCCTTGCAGCAGCTAGAAGGCATTAATTAACATGACTCACTTCATTTGAGGTAGTTTTATCAGAGCTCTGCAAAACAAAGAGAAATGCAGATGTTATTTCTAGATTCATTTGAAAATAAGCATTCAAGAGTGACCAGGATGACATTTTACTCATTACTGGCATGAATGTGTAGAGTACCTGAAGCTCTGAGGTGTCCTTTTCAGATGATTGAGAAATAGACAAACTGTCAGTCTGGGAAACAAAAACAAAATAAAATCACCTCAAAATATATTTAATTACATGCTTTCTTTGCAGCATCAACAGTCATCACAATAATTTAATAGGCATCGCCCATGCAGGCAAGCCTCTGCTGCATAAATGGGTTCAAACATACAGTATAGTAAACAACACTCCTTGAAATGGAGTTAGAATTGTATTAAATCCTGGAGAACTTTCGAGGAACCACACCTAATTGTCAGTTTGGCTGCTGATGGTGAAACACGAATGCAGCCTTATCCTAGTCTAAAGATTTATGCGTAAACAATGTGGAACTCCTACACTGCACAGCACCACAAAGACATAAAGTAGATATAGTGTGAAATGAAGAATGCAGTTCTGATGGTACTCACTGTGTTTGCATCAAGCTCACTCGATTCCAAAAGGATACTGAAAGAAATCTATTCGAAAGTAGACAAACAGAGGTGGGGACAATATTACTTGTAGGTATTTTTACACTGGGAAAAAATGTAACACTGCAGGAGAAAGGTGATACTTTAGACTTTGCTTTTATGAACTGGAATCTCTCTCATGGCTGTATAAATTAAATGAAAGAAAATGCACACTATGTTAGCACCTGGAGCCACACTATTACCAGTATTGAACCTCTCCATAACATAAAAAGAATGTAAACATTTCTAGAATTTATGTGAATTTACATACCAATGCATTATTTTAGGAAAAAATGAACTGCTTTAATGAGACTTGCATACTTACTGGGTTGGCAAAAACTGCTCCAATGAGGCAAAATGTTATTACAGCAACCTTCATTCTATAAAAACAAACAAACAAACAAACAAACAAAACCAAAAATATTTTAAGTCCAATTCCAAATTTATTAAATTAATTTTGGACAAGCTAGTCCACTACGTGAAAGAAAAAAACACAGAAAATGCAATTAACTCTTTTAAACATAAAACAATGACAAATTGTATTGTTTAAGGTGAAGAAAAATGTTTTTTTACACATGAAATAATGCAGCTCTGAAACGTGGGGCAATGTGAAAAAAATAAATAAATCAATGCAGTCATCATTTCAGATCATGTAAAATATTAAAATAAATAAAAATAATTTACCTTTTTCTGTTCAGTATTTGCAGAGCAGTGAGCGATCAGGTGTAAGTAGTCTTAGCAGCAAACAGAAGAAGCCAGTGTCTAATCTGAGCCACGTATGGAAGCTGGCAGTTGAGACAGGAAAAGCACGATTTGTGGATATGCTGTAGAAAACCTCAGCGACTTATGTATATATGAAAGCTCAATTAGGATGATTGCATCACTTCCTCCTGGTTGTCTGTCTCTGCTGTCAACACACTCACTCGCATGATGATTGCACATCATCATCATCACACACACAAACAAACACACACACACAGAACAGCTTCATTCAGTCATTACATTTCCTCCCCCTCTCAAATTGTAAGTGAAATACAGCTGAGCATACTAAACCATAGGGTTTGTGGCCTGCTTGGAAAACAAACTCACCCACTCAGAGAGGAAAGGAGGGTCAGACGGGTTTATGATTGTTTCCGGTGGAATGGGTGTTGTTTTATTTACTATTTATAGTTGACCAATAGTTAAACTTTTACTTTTTGTTATATAATGAATTTAAGGTTACAACTCTAGCGCTTTGCTCAAATCATTGATGGATCAAAAGAAAATGGGCCCCTGGCTATATATTTGGTTGTTTTGAGTCTGTTTGTGGTTTCTATTTGTGGTTTCTAATTTCTATTTGAATTAAATATTTATTATTTTAAACAGTAAGTTTTGTGTCTTTTTGATAATTTTTCACCTGTAACTGAGCTCTTTTGAGTAGTCTCTCTTTCTTTTTATTGATAACAGCAGCTCTGCAATAAATTCTAATTTTACATGCTAATTTCTAAGTTGAAACTATATGTATTTCAGCTTGTCCCCTCCGGGGATTTTGTTCCGCACCTTGATTTGGCATAAATTATTTATTTATTTATTTTTACGCCAGATGCCGTTCCTGCCACAACCCTCCCATTTTATCCAGGCTCGGGGCCGGCACCAGGGTCGCCCTTGTTGGGGTGGGATTCAAACCCACGGCCTTCTGCATCACAACCCAATGCTCTACCACTGATTCACCAGGCCCCCATTTATATGTATCTATCATATATGATATTATGGACCTTGGCTCCGTATAGTTGCATTCAGTAATCCATGGCTCAAATGAATTAAAATGAGAGTCTAGACAAACATTTCTCTGCACAAAGACTTCATCTTGGAAATATGGGATATACAGTAGAAAGCCTAAATAAAGACTTTTGTATTTCCCCCAGAGCCTCATAATTGTTTCCTGGATATCCTTATAAGGTCAGGCCTAAAATGAGATTACAGAATACCTTGTATAACCTTACTTTGGATTCAGTGGTGCCACAGAAACATGTAATTAGACTGGATGTTCCTCAGTCTGGAGCTGTTTGCCAAAACCACAGCTCCCAGTCAATGTAAGGTCCTGATTTAGTAAGCGGAGGAGTGAGGACAGAATGACTGATGCTTGCACGTAGACAGGCAGTTAACAATGTCTGCACATCCCCTTTAAGGTTACTAAAGATTTTCTGATGCGTTAAACATTACAACTGTGCTTCTGATACGTCTACATAATTCATTTGTAATATTTTAACTGGACATTTTGCAGCTGTACTTACTACAAAGAACTTACAAGTACTTACTACATTGTAGCTAAGAGTTGTTAGGAAATGCTTAATTAATTATGATTGACATTTGCTTTTAACACGTAATCTTAAAGAAATTTCAATTTAAAATGTTCTACACAATAGTATCATTACTATTTAGTAAATCAGAACATGACAACAATGACACTGATTGTAAAAAGATTAAAGGGGATTTTTACATGATTACAAACCTGCCTGCTGCCATGACCAGCGGATGAAAAACAAAACATAATATGTTATTGTCAAAGAGCCGCTGCTGAACTATTTTTTTAACATGTTGTTAGTCATAGCGTCTGTTATCACCTCTTAAATTTACAGTAACCAGTTATAGTTTTTGTTAGTGACTCCAGAAACACAGACTTGTGATGCAGTGACATCTAGTGACCAAAAGCATCCATGCAAGAAATCATGTTACATGTGACAGGGTCACAATGCTTTGGTTTTATTTGGTAATGTTATACACATACACAGACATATATATGTCAAATTTTATTTTATACATAAGAGAAGATAAACAAAAATAGAAGCTAAGAGCAACTAGCTGAAGCTCAGTGTGTGATCTCTCCCCCCCCCTCTCTCTGTATCTCTGTAGCCCACAGACCCTCCCAAAGTTCGACAATTTGTGGATGCAGAACTGTGTGTGTGTGTGTGTGTGTGTGTGTGTGTGTGTGTGTGTGTGTGTGTGTGTGTGTGTGTGTGTGTGTGTCTTTGTGTTTGCAGCATGCCAGCTTGTGCGGACAGTGTGAGCGCTGTCTTGAATACAAAAGGACATCTTTACAGGTTCAGCACAAGTGCATAGTGGTTTTTGTGAGGGATTCTCATTTCTTATGCAGCTGCCAGCCTCAGGTAAACTTCTAATTACCAGGACTTTTATACTATTGTAACGTGTCATTTATTTATTACTATGTCTAATGTTGTAAATGACTCGTGATTGTTTGATTATTTTTTATATATCAATATATAGTAAATGTGTACATATATGTTTACATACTAATGTTATAAATTAATGTTGTATTTATTTTTTAATATAATGTGTGTGGTGTACCTATCATTTAAATATACATACATATATATATAAAAAAATACATAGTTAATTTATAGTTAGTTTGAATACAAACATATGTATATAAATAGGCATTACTGGGCCGAACTCTCTAACTATATATCTATCTATCTATCTATCTATCTATCTATCTATCTATCTATCTATCTATCTATATATATATCTATATATAAATATATATATAGATAGATATATATCTATCTATATATATAGATATATATCGTTATATATCGTTAGGCTGAGGTTTGAAATGTCCTAAAAAGCACATTTTATAATAAATGTGATGTAAGGTTAATGATAATCACATGTAAAAGGAACAACACCTTAAAAAATCATATGTATACTTTATCATTTATTCCTTTTTATAAAGTTTTATACACAAACAACCCCTGTGCCTGCAACTATTGAAGATTGTTCTTGCTGGACAGGCCCAGTAATGCTGTTTTGTTTCCACCCAGAGACAAAAAGTTTGTGGACTTAGTCAACGTTTTCCAGTCTGGTAGCTTCTGATGTTTACTTTAGCTCTGAATGTGACTTCGGAGAGAGGGGCGCATCGCGGAGGCCTGTTACTTTGGAAACAGCGGATCCAATCCTGCAGCTCCTCTTAATGTGAATGTGCAGGAAGCATACAGATGCACTCATCTGTTTTAACTTTGAAAGATCTGCCAAAAGCACATCTTCACTGTGGCCAATTACACTTCAGGATGTAATGTACTGATTGTTTAAGATGTCAGATTTCAGTTTTGTAGTTCACAATAATGTCATGTTTACACAATTTTTCCCCCAAAATATTTCAGGTATGAAGGCCTGCTTGGTTTTCCTTTGCTTACTGGCAGCCACATTTGCCCAGTCTGTGAGTATCAAAGTTCTTGTTATTTCTGGATAATAAACTTTTACTGAAAAATAGTAAATGTTAATAATTTCTGTTATGTCCAGGTTAGAAGTAAGCCTCATGGGAAACATCATGGAATGCACAAAGCTCCACACCCAGCCAAAGAAACGGTAGAGCAGCAAACAAAGTTGTTTTAAATGTATTTATTTATTTTGATATAGGATTGGTTCATAGTGTGAATGTATTAATTTCCTTTTCTCCTGATTAAGGATATCATCACAGAGGAGACTAACAAGCCACAAATCTTACCCACGGTAGTCACACTTGAGGCCAGTAGCCATGATCAGGAAGATGAAGAGATGAGCTCTGAGGGGAATGCAAACACTAACAAGGAGGGTGGAGAGTTTCAGGTGACTGATAGAAGAGATAAAAACACTGCAATCCTCTTAAGTGAGGAGGAACTGGTGGATCTCCTGAGGGAAGAGGCAGAAGAGGAGGAAGAAGTGGAAGAAAGAGAGCTGGAGGAAGAAAAGGTGGAGGGAGACAAAGCTGGCGAGCCTGTCCAGAGCAGTGGGTATAAGGAAAATGAGGAGAAGAAAACTGAGGAAGATAGTAAAGAGGTAACAGATGAAGAAGAGCTGAAGAAAGATAGTGTAGAAGATGAGGTACAGAAGATGTCCCAAAAGGACCAGAAAGAAGAGTCTCCTGCAAAAATGGTCGATACAGAAGACAGCATGGCGCTTCTGGAGGACACAGGCAGCACAGAGTCAGAGGTCCCAGTCAATCTTGACTATGCTGCTGATAGTGGCATCTTACAAACTTTACATACCGTATCTGCTAAAATAAAACCCCACAAGGTTGACAGCCAGCATCTTTCAAAAACAGATGCTCCAGATGTTAAAGAGAAGGAACCTAGTGAAAAAGAACTGCTCCCTGCAACTGATGGCTATGAACAAGGCATACAAAACACTGAGGCAGCAGACAGTGAGGAGATTTCAGATCAGGAGAAGAGTCAAGAAGACAAAAATGACAAGGACAAAGACTCACAAGCTGAACCTCAAGAAATGAATGAGGACGTGGATCCTCAAGAACCAAAGAGCAGTAAAGTGCTTGATTGGCGAACACAAGTGTCTGGACAGGAGGAAGAGAAAAGCAACAATGACAGTGGCAGTCACACCAAGGGAAAGGAAAGGAAGCAAAAGAAGAACCAGAGGTTGAGGAACCACTCTCCACACAGGGAGGAAGCACAATTTGGACAGGAGGAGAGCCAACAGGAGCTTCAGGAGTCTGAAAGCAGCAGCATTGACAATACAGTTCACAAGGCAAAGCGGCGAAGGGCAGGAAAATGGGTAATTGATGCATAATTTGTCTGTAAACATTCTTAATTTGTATATAGACATTAGAGGATATATTAACAAGGAAGAACATGACTGCTGCATTTCCAATTATGAAGTCATTTCAATCGAGCTTCAAAGCATCTATTTAGTTCTAAAAACTAGCAGACAAAGAGACAATATGTCCTTTTGGAGTAAGTGGAGAAAAAAACAGAGCTAAAAGTACAATAAATATATTACTTCACTAAGTGGCCAGAGAGCTGAACCCAAATTAATTTAAAAAAAGGTGTAAATTTAAGTCAGCTGTCTGCAAGCATGTCAACAAAATATGTGCTAATATGACAATTCTGTGATTACATCTGGTTTTGAATATTTTTTATTTAGAAACATTTACTTATAATGTGCACCTGCAATCCCATGTGATGCCTGAAATAACTGGTTTAAATATGTTTTTGTAATATCTCATTTATGTTTCCCAGGGCCCATTAGTAGGAATGAATCCAGTACAGATAAGAGCCACCGTGGACCTCTACCCCAATACCAGATCTTCTCTTGGTGGAAGCACTCATAGTGAAGAAGCCCCTGCTGGTTGGTTGGTTAATTCAGCTGCTGCAGCACTCACATTCACCACAATGACTAATGCACTATCCCAACAGTCGGATGGGGGAATCTGCTGACAGGATGATTTTGCTAAAACCTCTGTATGAACAGCGCTGCTCTGCTTAACTTTGGTACTTTCACTACCAAAACACAGCTCTGCAGGCTTAAAGACTGAATAAGAGAGATCAAGTTCTGTTTAATCACCACACAAAGTCAAGTAGCAGTGGAGTGCATGGAATGGTTTTACGTTCTCACTCTATAAAATAAAACCTAAAAAGGATAATTTAACACTGTTTTAAAAATATACGTTTATTGCAATGTTTGCCTTCTTTTATAGATCCATGTGACAATTACCACTGCAAACGTGGAAAGATGTGCAAACTTGATGCAGAAAATAAACCTGGTTGTGTGTGTCAAGAGCCGTCAGAATGTCCTACCAGCATAAATGACTTTGACCACGTATGTATGCGTAACTTAATGGCAAAGCCGGAACGTGTAAAAATACTGCTTGCATCTGATTGTTGCATTCATGTTCTACTTAGGTATGTGGGACAGACAACAAAACGTACGACTCATCATGTGAACTCTTTGCTACCAAATGCAACCTGGAGGGCACAAAGAAAGGACACAGGCTTCATTTGGACTACACTGGGCCATGCAAATGTGAGCTGTGTTAAACAGACATTTTAGTAGAGTGCAAGAAAAATGAAAAAATAATCACACCCAACCCTGCCTGTTCTTCTGTCTCTCAGTAATACCTCCATGTGTGGATGCTGAGCTGGTCCAATTCCCTCTACGAATGAGGGATTGGTTGAAAAATGTGCTGCTGCAGCTCTATGAGCATGACACCTTGTCCCCTGGCTTCCTCACTCCAAAACAGCGTTTTAGAGTAAGATAGAGTTCTCAAACTGAATAGCTAGAAAATGATGCATTTTAATCTCATTTTCTTCTTTTCCTCAGGTTCAAAGAAATGCATTTCTCTGCTACTGTTTTTTCTAATTTGCTTATGATCAATTATTCAATGATGAAAAAAAGAAATATTTTGTCTTTCAAGTAATCAAAAGCAGTCAATATGCAGCGTTTTGTATTTTAAAGGTGAAGAAAATCTTTGAGAGTGAAAGGCGTCTTCATGCTGGTGATCATTCTGTTGAGCTTCTCGCCCAGGATTTTGAGAAAAACTACAACATGTACATCTACCCAGTGCACTGGCAGTTTGCGCAGCTGGACCAACACCCTTCAGACAGGTTCATCTCTTTCCCCAGTGTTGTATATATTTATTTTATATTATATATATGTCACAGTTCATGTTATTCACTGTAATATATTGATCGAACACATAGTACAATGATCATAATCACATTGTATTATTTTAGCAAACTGTTCCTGTAATTATCCAGTATTCAGCACTTGCCATAGAATTATTAATAGTAATTATTCATCTTTACAATCAAAAGAACATTCCTCATACATTTCATTGCTTCTTTGAACAGTTTACGTCACTGTTCCTACTACAGTATTTGATACTTGATGTCCTCTCAAACATCAAAGAACAAAAGGCAGTAGACTACAGCCAAAGCTCATTTAAAAAACTGCGCTTTTGTAATTGCCTACACATATTTGATTCTAACCCTCTTTATATCTCAGATAAATAAGACAATAAATAAAGATATCTTGTAGTTCTTAAGCTTTTCACTAAACAATTTGTTGTCCCTACACACAAGTGTTTTACAATTTAATATTTTTTCAACATTATTTCTTTTTTTTCCCTTATATTGCTTTTAGATACAAAAAATTAAAAAAAACGCAAGACATTGTGATTTCTTGAGTGTAGTCCATAGGAATATTTTATACCAAGTAATATCTGTGAAGATATAATCTTGCCATGTGAAAAGAACATTTTTAGTCCAGGTGTTTTTGTAGCAGTGACTGTAGACAAACGTCCCATGGAGGTAAATGACAGAATCAGATAATGACAAATATATTCAGCACATATTCACAATTATAAAACCTGTTGTCACCCACTGGCACGTTCTCTGCAGGTTCCTGTCCCACTCTGAGCTGGCTCCACTGAGAGTCCCACTGGTGCCGATGGAGCACTGTACCTCTCTCTTTTTCCAGGAGTGTGATGCTGACAAGGACAAGCAGGTGTCCTTTAAAGAGTGGACTTCCTGTTTTGGGATTAAGAATGGTGAGAACAGAAACATAAACCTGGCTTTAACTTTTTAAATTTTGGAACTATGTAAATAATGATTTATTATTCTATCATCATCACAGCCATAGAGACTTTTCTTAATAGGAAACAAATTGCTGAGTTTGTATACAGTCAATGGGAACAACGGTGTCAATAATATTTGTACATAATTTTCCAAAACGACTAATGCTTTCTGTGTGTTTTCTCCACAGAGGATATGGATGTCAACCTGCTTTTCTGAGCCTCATTTTATACCTGAGCTTATGGAAGCTGCTCCAGGAGTTTAGCTTCAGACAGAAGCCTCCACCAACCTCTGAATCGTAAACAATTGAAACAAATACAGATTAAAAAACTCATTTTACCTCCTAGTGTAACAGACAAGTGTTGGTGGTCACTGTGTAAAACTAAGTTTGGTCATTTCAACTACTGTTCTCTAATTTCAACAGAACTGCTATAATACCATTTGATTTTTTTAGAATATGATGAAATAGTTATGCTTAGACATTGGCAAACTTTAAAAGAACTGTGGTTTGTGTGTTAGAGCGATTTAGTGCAGAAGTACTTTTTAAACCAAGGTTAGATAATTGAGACTCTTTTGTAATAGTAGTAAGTGTAAATCAATAACTGTGCTGCTTAATCTAGAAGAAAATGTTGTAAATGTTGATCTTTACATCTGTAGCTCTAAGTAAAGCTTTACAGGCAGCACTGGACTTCATGACATCATGATATAGAATATTTCAGTGCACCCTGTTGTTTATAATCATTTGTATTTCTTGAAAGTCCTGAAATAAAGTTACTGCATCCTTTTGGTGGATCCTGATCAATCCCAAAAGGACCTGGGACACTGTGATATCACAGTTTTATGTTATTCTTTTTAAAATTGTTTATTATTAATCATTTTAGCCTGTATTAGAATCAGTATTATGGAACCAGAGATCATGCAGAAAACACAAGGGGATGAAATGTGTTTTGATGTGCAGCACAGGGTCCTTAGCTGGAATCCAGGGACGTTATGCTCATGTGGCATGCGCTCCATATTTTATTGCAAGTTCCAATCTCTATTTTATTCATTGTTCAATTATCCTGATGCCACCATGACATGTAATTATGGCCTCTGCAACAATGGTTATGACAATGCAAGTGTTGATGCCTAGTTCAGCTTTGCCACATAATCCCGTGTAATGGCCCTCTGTAAGGTAAGAAAGCAAAAAAATAGCCTGCGAGCTTGGTCATGATGATTACAGTGACTTGTTGTTTTGAGACAGAGTGCTTGGATCTGATTGGACCTTTCTTGGTGATCACTGAATGTGATGCTCTCTATATAAGCCAAGAAAGATGCAACACTTCACCTGGGGCTCGTGCGCTGTCTCTGAAACAAAGCATGTTCTGCATACTGTGGGTTATCTTTCAGATCTTGGCTGTGGTGGCCGGGGGAGGTGTGTCTTCTGGCAGTGCTGAGGCACTTGCAAATGGGGCAGTGAACAGTAATGGAGGAGCAGCAGCTGGCAACAATGCCAACCCTGGGGTTCAAAATGGGCTTCCACTAAACGGTGAACCCCTTGTGGGACGCTTAGTCCAACTTGGTGGGGCACTTTTTATCCAGCCAGTGGGAAACCCCCAAGGTCAACCTCCTCTGCAGCAGCTAATTCCCATTGGAACTCTCCCCCAGGGTGGGGCTTTGCTTGTGGGGCAGACAGGTGGAGCCAATGTGAACCCACAGGCACAGGTGGCTCAGGCCGCCCGAGGTGGGCAAGGCACACTGTTTGCTCTTCTGTCACAAAGAAATGCTGGAGGTGACCCACAGGGTGCCGTGTTTACTCCAGGCCAAGTTCAGCTGATCTCGCTGGCCGGACTGAACAACCAACAACAGGCAGGTGCTGCTGGCGGGACGGCTGGCAGGCTGAGGTTTCAGCGTTCAGCAGCAGCATCTCGCCTCTGGATGCCAGAGCAACCTGCGATCAAGGTGATGGCAACTGAAGAGGAGGAAGAATTCTCTGGGATGGATGTGGAGGAGAACCAAATGAAATGAGACCACAGAGCGATGAGACAACCATCTCATGATTCAGTAGATGTCCTCATCTCGTGTCACTATTATCTGTTTATGCTTGAATGTTAACCTCATGAATGATTGTTGTAAGAACCAATAAACAATTTAAATCAGTTGTTGACTATTGGTTGATTCTTTTCCCGAAACATAGGAAAATGCAAAAGGCATATTTGATAAAATGTCCAAAATATATCTGTCAAAGTGCTTGAACACAACACCAGAGTCGTGGGTGTAGCTCGAATGGTTATTTTTGTGTAAGGGACTGGTACAAGCAATTCCTATATGCACTGTGTTGCTTGCAACATAGTGATTTAGATTCCTGAATATAAAAAACATCCTAAACGCATTACTCATATCATGGCAGGATTCTTGGACTAACAGCTCATGGTTAAAGCCGGTGACATAATGAGAAAATGTAAACACCTTAATAAATCATACTTTTACAAAATATGACTTACTCAAATTGAAAAAGTACATTAGGAAATATAATTTGTCCTCAGATTAAACTGCAAAGAAACAGAATGTTTCTAAATACGAACTGTGTGACAGTGTATAATTACTATGAAGCTCCAGACCAGACTTCCACAGTGGCTGTTTACCTGGTCTGCTTCGAGCTGCCCAGTCAGCACCAGAAAACCTTTCCCCAGACAGCCTCAGTATGTGACAGCATACCCAGCCAACCACAACTGAGATAAATGTAAAGGCTTCAAACATCTTTAGAAATCTGCTGATGAAACTTGACAGATAAATATCAACCTGTGTATCAGAGTATTTAAAAAATTAAAACAGGTCGTGAAGTTGCTCATATTACATCACTCTTTTTGGGACTTTGGCAAGTAACATATAACCTCACATATAACACATAAACGTAATTATTACAATTTTATTTTTCTTTAAATTTTACTAGTGGGAAACATGAAACACATACATCAATCACATTACAGTTTGTTATTTGTGGTTTGATGCTTTAATTAAATTTCAGCTTACGCAAATGTTTTTTTTCATGGTTTCTCTTACAAAAAGCACTTGATGATGATGTCAGTTGTTTGCCTACTGTGACCACAACCCACAACAATTTAGATGCTTCATTTTGGTTTTCAGTTTAATAACTTCCACAAACCTCCGCAAATGCAACCCAAGACACCAAATCCCTTTGTTATTGTTTGTGGTCACTCTGCTGCATCAAGAACAATGTTAGATGGTCGAATGGCGTAGAGTGTGTTTGAAAACAGGCAGCTTACTGTGTTATATTTCTTTAAATCTCTCATTGTAGAAAAAGAGGATGTCATGTCAAACATTCCTGTGACACACAGGTTTACATATATAGTTTGTGACCAAGTCAGGGTTCTCCATTCTAATTGGCTCGTAATAATCTCTGGGACTGATAAAAGGTGATCTAAAATCAGAGAGCAACTATAGTCCTCCTTGGCACATACCATTTGAAGGAAGAACAGAAATATCAGGTATGTATCTTGCAACAGATAGTTTTTATACTCATAGTTCACGTATATGTAACAAAAATAATGTGTTTTGTTTTTACAGGTTTCAAACTGCAAAATGAAGCTTCTTCTCCTTACAACATTCATAGCCACACTCTGCTATGTGAGTACAGTCTATCTACAGTATCTGGCCGTCTTTTATTTACACATAAACAAGCTCATGGAACACCTTATCTCTTTGTTCATTGCAGGTCAATGCTGGCAAGGTAGGAACAAATAATTCAGACTAACAATTTATACACTGTTGTTGCCATTATTTGAAGAACTAACACAATTTTTTTTTACCTCTATGCAGACACAGAGGTTGCTAGCAGCCATGATGGCAAATGCAGCAGCAGGGAATGCAGCAGGAGTAAACCCTGCGCTGATAGCTGGAGGCCTGAACCCACCGATTGTAGTTGGTGGAGGGGCAGGTCTGATTGGGCAGCCCCAGTTCCCACAGGTCAGGCCTTCGTGGCTGTCATTTTATATACACCCAGTCTGTATTTGGAATTAATTTAGTCTAAGATTTCAACTAAATTCACAAAGGATGCACAGTATGTTTGTGCGGAAAGGTGAAAAAGGACAGACTTTTTTCACTAAGGGCAAAATATCACACAAGAGGGCGCAATCCTGTTAAATGACTTATTTCGTTTCTGATGTCATTGTCATTGACACACAGAAAAATACTTTATCGTTTAATACGTCGCTTGCTTTTTAATAGGTCATCTAAACAGTGAGACAAACCATTTTCCACTAACATTTTTACTTGTTACAGTTCGTTCCTGCAGTTCCTGCCTATGCTGTCCAGGCCCCTGTTCCCAATATGTACCCTTTCCCTGCGGTCAGTGCAGTCAGTGTTATTAACACACATGCCTATGTAATATTGGTTATGTATTAGAATGATATCAAAATCAACACCTTTCATTTCTGTCTTTCTTTTTCAGTACCAGGTTCCTTACATGGGAGTGCCTCAAATGGCACCCATGCCACAAATGAACCCTCCTCAGCAGCCTGCAGCAGTAATGGTAATAATATAATTCTACAATGTTTACATGCAACATACAATATAATCATCACTCAGGAAAATACACCCATCACCGAATTTCACTCTGCAACAGTGTTGGCTAATAGTTAAGATGATGATTTGTGGAAACCGAACATTTCTTGTTGTCTCTGTTCAGGCTGGGGCAGGTGGTGCCATGCCACAGCAGCTTCCAGCTCAGCCTGGTCCACTCGCAAGATTTAGGGTAAGAAACAAGTCAATTGTGTGAATATGTACCAGCGGTAAATGCTGATGACAGCTACAATTGCTAATTGTTGTCTGACTCTCCAGCGCCAGCTTGTGCAACAGGAGAATGCCCTGAAAGCTACTGTAGATACTCAGGTAAGACTGTGTAATTTACAATAAAATTATTATTTTTTTGTTAATTTGTGAAATACAAGGTTTTACTTACTGTGTGCTCTTAATTATTTTCAGATTCCAACACCTACTGACACAACTACTACCGGTTTGTGTGAGGAACAAGTTCGTCATAAGAACAATTAAAGAAAATTGCAATAAACAATGTGACAGTAAAACATAATGTTGTCAGCAGTTACCAATAATCTTGGAAGCTGAGTGTTTTTGAAACTATGGTTGACTGTACATGTGTACTTTCAGTTCAAAATAAATTCCACCTAAAATGAGTTATGTCTGATTTGCCGTGTCTGATTTTACATATTACATATTTTAAAATCAGAAGAATAATTTATCAAATAATATAGTATATTTTTATTATACACTATATATTATTACTTTTATTGTAGTATTAATAAAATAGTTGATCTATGCTGCCATCTAAAGGATAATGTGTATAAAAAGCAATATTGTAACCTTAAAATAATAACATGAAGCCACTGCTCCAAAATGTGTTGAGGATCCCTAAAGAAGATTTGAGTCTGATAGCTTTGTAATAAGGCAATGTTTTCTGGGTTTTACTCACTTCAGTTAAAGAGCTCAGTAAACCTACATCATGAAAAGGCAGATGACGGTTCTCCAGTGTTATCAGTCTTAAGGTTACCACAAAACACAATTTTACACAAAAGCCATTTTTTACAGAAATTTGATTTGTGACAGTGGGAAAGGAAAATGTGTATCATCATGAATTTACTATTTGCTAAATCCCATTCATAGGCCTTTGCTTTCAGGGTCCAGGTGAACTACAACACATTTCTTACAGTTGCCCTTAGTAACATTTCTGCTTACAATTCAACACGTGTTTTAGAAGAACTACTGATTGTGTTTCACGTTGAAAAGCAGTTAGAAGATTAAGTTAAAGTTTAAGGAAACACAAGTGACCATGAGAAATGATTTTTAAATGCCCATGCAAAACAATTTACAATAAAACACCCGACCTTGTAATCTAATAGAGTGCTTTATAATATTTGAACTAATACACCTGTAGCCCACATTTTCCAGTTTTTTCCCTCAATGTGAATCTCAAAACAGTCAATCTTTAATATCATGATTTGCCAATGAGCACAATGAACAACCTGTGACAAGTCTCTGATTATACGCTCTCAGCTCTTGTTTTCCTTATTTCCTGAGAGTAGTCAAAATTCCTTCTGATCTTACAGTCTGTCTGTAATTAGACACATAGACTCCAGTCTTCAAAACATACACATAAACTTTATTTAAGAGAACATGTAAAAAGTGCATCTTGACGCCTATACAGAAAGTCACTGAGTCGTAAAAGTGTGCAAAAGCAAAAAGTGAAAAGCCAGAAAGATTTTATAATGACTGTAATGCCTTCAATTTTAAATTCTGTACAGACTTGTTAGAAACTTCACAAAGACCATGTCATGGTGTTTAGAGACATGACCTAGACATAATAACAGTCTTACCTGTCGTGTGTTGTAAATGTCTGAGTCTGATGGCATGAGAAATGTCTGTCACACTGACCACACATTGTCTGGATGATTTGCCAGTGGACTATAACAGCTCACATAGAACAATTTAAAAGGGATATTGAGAAGGTGAGGAGGCAGGCACACGGGACGGGAAAGCAGAAACAGAGAAGTGGTAAGATCCTGTAAGACGATGGACATATGTTCTTCATAAATTCATGGAGTTTATTTTGCTCAGGACTTGTGTTTTTACAAACTGCAGGACACCATGAAGCTGCAAACTGCCCTTCTGTTGATCTGTCTATTTAAGACGAGCTTTACTCTGCCAGTGAGTTTTTGTTTCTGTCTAATATATTCGCCATAATGGATCATTTAAATAGATTTTTGTAACTTTCTAAATGCATCTGATTTTTTAAATATTTCTTTTATAGGTTCAGCTTGGAATTATTGCCAGCAACAGCAATGAGGTGAATAACTATTATGACCTTTCCGTTTTTTGAAAGAGAAATTCCTTTTTATCTGTTACCAAATTCCAATGATTTTGTGTGTTCAGATCCTGAGACTTAATGGACTGACTCTTGCAGCTCTTGGACAAACACAGGTACGGTGTCAGATTTAAAAGTTTAGACTAGAAGAAAAGGGAAAGATGTAAACAGAATCTAATCTTCTTCTTTTCCAGGGATCTTCAATATTACCCCAGTATGTGCTACAGCAGCAACAGCCTGAGGTGCTCCTCACTCCACAGGTGGTGAACTTGAACCCACAGCTGGCTGGTCCTTTTGCTCCCCAGGGGACACAGTTGTTTTTCCCAGCCCAAGGCAACCAGCTAACACCCATGCTCCTCCCCAATGGCCAGCAAGATCAGCTTGGTTCTCCACAGGACCCCAATGCTCCTAATGTTGCTCAGCAGCCCCAAACCACTTTGCCGGTACAGCAAAACTACCTCTTATAGTTACAAAACTATCTGCAGTTATATAAAAACTCATTTCTTATCTTTTAAATCTCTTTCAGATGTATCCACAGTTTCAGTATCCTGGTTATGGATTTCCTCAGATTCCCAGGCAGCAGGTATGATAATAATATGATGATGTTGTTAATTGTAAAGATTATGTTTTATTTAGATGCTTGTTGCAGATTTAAATTAATTTATTTATCTGATCACTCACAGGGCTTTGGTTACTTTGTGCCTTCTTATGGCTATCCTCAGCAGAGGAATCCTCTGGTGCTGCAGCCCAGCAATGCTCAGCAGAACCTGGAGAGAACCACACAGAGACCACAACTCCCTCTGCAGGTAGGACATGCAAGATGTCATAAAGGAAAGAAATAAAAGGTTGCAGTTTATTTCTTCTTAGCATAAACTGAAGTCATTTTAAAGACATTTGAAGCAGCCGGAGTACATGTTTCTCCTTGCTGGCAAAATACTTCAGAGCAAAAATATATTTTGTCATGAAGCTCTTTTTTACTTGGTACTTTGAAGTCTTAGGGCTTATGCAGACAATGACTCTGAGTAAATGATAATAACATAGCTGCAGATGCTGAGTCATGACAGTAGATGTGGTGACTGTGATGAAACATATCTCCCATATCAACCACATCCTGTCTGTTGGTCTTAAAGATGGATTACTGATACACTTGGTATCTTATCCATGTATTTGTTAGTACTGCTAATATTTGCTTTTTAGCGAAAGGTTTTGAATCAAGGTTTCTTGTCGGTTTTGAGCAGATTTCGCTTGTCATCAATAAGCTTGAGTAGGTGTTGTTTGTTTTCTTCTGAGAACTGCTTAAGAATCAGATGTTGCATCTAAACCTTCAGATCACAAATTGTAAATATATTGTTAATATACTTATATACCTGGTACTAAGCTCATTGTAATTCTAATCTAATTCTAATGTATATCATCCCATTTCAGCAGGGCTCCCAGCCCAAAGGGCAGACAGAAAAAGTGAGTACACTGCATAAAATGTCTAATTTCACCAATAAATAAATGAATGAAAGAGAGTGCACCTATCTAATTGCTGTGTTTTTGTAACATTATTTTTAAATCAGACATGGCCATCAGGCACACAGAAAGAGTCAACTACAATTGCTCCTAATCCTCGGGGTGATGCAACTGGCCCTGGGATTGATGAGGTATCATTTTATACACTCAATCTTTTCAGTTCAACGCACTGAAACAAGATGTTGGATTTTGTTACCTCTCAGTGTCATATACTGCACAGCATTTGGTCATGAGTAATTTCTTTTCTTAATGTTTCTCCAGGGTCAGTCCAACTTCCCCTTCTTATTTGAACCTTAGATGTCACCAGGGAAATAACAACAAATTGACTGGACAAAATTATATTCTATGTGTTTGGCTTGATCATTGCACATTCTAATAATGTGTGTCAGTCTTAAAAATGCATTTTCTTTGTACCCAGTGCTTTGTATAATAAATGGAAATTGTCTGGATTACTTGTGGAACTGTGTTCTCTTTTTCACAACATGTCAAATAAAGACATTTGCCAGAGATAAGTGTTAGATAAGAGATAAGAATTTTATTGTGGTACACAGAAATTCGGTTTGGAAAGAAAAGGCTGAATTACAGGAATGATTTGAGTATACAACAGAAAGGTGAATCATATAATCATTCTTCAATAATTCATGAAGCTGGGAACTTGGAAATCTTGGAAATTGTGAGATAAGAAAAATAAAGAGCACAAGTCAACAAATTGATGTTCATGTTATCTGACTTAACTAGTATTAATTTCTTAATGTCTTTACCAGTGAGCTTCTTATGGCTTCTGTTTTTTTCCAACTGCCCCGGTAATGTTCATCTTAAAAAACAAAACAAAAAACAGTTTTTCAACATAATCGGATAATAGATTATCCAGAAAATTTGTGTAAAGGCTTCAGTTCAAGACAAGAGGTAAAAATTGATATACAGTCAAGTAGGAGACACTAACTGATGTTTGAATAACTGTACTTAGCAACAAAAAGCTTTGAACAAAGGTCGAATGAGAATGTGAAGAATACATTTCATATTTGAGTGGTATATATCGTGTAGAATTTACGGTAAGACATACATGGTGCTATGTGATAACAACTATCTGTACTTACAGGTTGAAAAACACCCATCTCCAAGTTGACCTTGTTCTTCAAAATAATAAAGAGAATTGTGTTATGATAAATAATCACACATGTAGAGTAAGATGTACAGTAAACACTGATCTTTATCTGTAATAAGAAAGAAGATTACCGGCATTGTGGAGTTGTAAGTAAGCTTCACATATTGCTGAAATTACAATGACAAGGCACAAAAAACAGTGTATTTGTCTTATATCTGAAAGTTAATACCAAAGATGAAGCCAGTTATTTCATACAAATGTAACTGCAATAAAAAAATTAATGAAGAGCCAGTATACCTCGTTATGTGGATGGACATGTCTTTCTCCCTGGAAAACAAGTAAAAATTTAACTTGCAGAGCAGCTAAGATTTGATGAGGTAACAGTTGTCTCAATGATAAAATTACTTCTCTTTATTTGAAAATGGCCACGTTCTTTTTTGCCAAGCTTTGGAAAATATTTCAGTTTTTAGAATCCACAACAATAATCGTTATGATCTTCTACGTTAAGTGTGGCTAAATTATAACTACTCAAACAAAATATTCAGTCACCTACCTCCAGCTTCAGATAGATGTTAACTCCCTGCAAAATGTTCACAAAAAGATTTTGGGGAATAGTATGGTGTATTTTATAACATTACTTTTATAGGTGCCCAATAAAAGTTAAAATTTACCTCCTTCAAAAGTACAGCCGTGGTGTTCTAGGGATGAAAGCAACTTGTTAATGGTAAAATACATAGAATGATATTTATGGCTCTGTCAAATATGTATCTAATAAGAAAACATAAAAAATACCTGAAAGGTCACATTGTCAACCTACAAAGGAAGTAAAAGCATGAGAACATCAGAATCAGAGTTTTACCAAACATTTAGTGTATTAAGATTGTCAGAAAACAGTAAACCTACCTTGAACTGAGGGGTAAGATCAATGTCACCCTAAAACAATAAAGAGGCAACTGTGCATCACCATCATCATAATAAAATGAGTAATTCAGCAGTAAGTCGCTAAGTAGATAAGGTGTATTTGAAAAGCAACTTTCCAAAGTAAACATACAACAGTCCTTTAGAATAAAAGATTAAAACAGCAGACCTATATGAACAAGGTGCAAGGTGAAAGGTGAAAGAAAGAAACAAAAATAAATATAAAATAGTTTCATTTTTTGTGACCCGATTTTTTCAAAATATAAAAAGTGTTGTCAGAGGAAGCTTTCTTCACTGGTTTTCACTGAGCTTACCATGGGACCATGGTTGTTGTGGAACCTTTGGCCTCTTAGGTGTTCCTGGAGATTTCCAGGATTCCCATCAGGCCTCCTCGAACCAGGGTTCATTGTGTTTTCCCTTGCGCCGAGTGGTTGTCCCTGTTGTTTTCCAGGATTTCCATCAGGCCTCTTGGGGCCAGGGTTCATTGTGTTTTGCACTTTGTCGTGCGGAGGTCCTTGAGAAGTTCCAGGTCTGCCTCCCCCATGAGCCTGTGTGAAGCACAGATAAAGGGCTTTGTACAGTAAAACAATCATTCACTTTTATGTGATGTAGAGTACTGTGAGCTGCAGCAGATCTTCTGTAAATACATTTTTTATGTATTGCAAAAATTAATGTAATTTCTTGACGTTCTGAGAAATCTGCTATTTGGATGACATTTAGATACGAAGATTGTATTTGCCTATATACAGAGTAACCAGCTTATATTTACAGTAATCTCTTGTTAATATGATCATAAAATTGATAAAATTATTCCTGTTACTAAAAAGTTAGGTAAGTTATTGAAGGCCTTCTGGGTACTAACTCATGCTTAGAGCCCTCCAAAGTCAATACTATAAGTTCATGGAAATGAAAATGATAAGTCTAATAAGTCTAAACACGGCAGCATAATTAGAGTGATACTCACATGAACAACCACTGCTGAGAAAATCAAGAGCGTAAGACACAGGAGCTGCATTGTTTCTGAAGAACCTGCAAGAAATTATGATTAAATTCAAACCAAATTATCTGCTAGCAGACCAGACCTTTCATATAGCAAGCCACTTACTGTAGAGCATCAACGGTATCAATGTATCCACGTACTTGTGCCGTGCAAGGATGTGTCTGGCCTGATCACGCACCCATACTTATATCAGAAAACTGAAACTGGGTCGTACCTCACGTTTCTCAAAGCAAAACACCTTAATCACACTTAATTATGTCAATAAAAACAATAATTTCCTATACATTGTTGTTGTTGCATTGTTTCCTAATGCCCTCTCAGTAGGCGTCAATCCATTTTCTTAGCAACAATAGGTTATATAGTGACTGCTACGATCATAAATAATACTGTAAACAAAACAAACTTAAAAAATATTGTCATTATTTGAATTTATTTTATATACTTATTTGAGCGTGCTTATTTTTTTCTAAAACAAGAGGAAGCGGGCAGACAAACATGCTTCACTGGGTGTCACCTTTTACCTCCTGAAGCTGCTAATACTCCTGATTTGTAATCATAAGACCAGGTATTTGTGCAGCGTCTGTTTACCAGTTTACCAATAGCAAAGGGTGGAGGCCAGAGAAACAGCACCTACACAACAGCAGTGGTTTAAAGCAACTAAGTATATTTACAGTTCTTCAGTATAAATAATATAATTCTCAGGTGTATTTTACTTTACTTGAGAATTTCTATTTTCTGTTACTTCCTTACTTCACTACATTTTAAGGGCAAATATACTTTTTCTCAGATTTTCTCCAAAATTGATATTATAGAATTCTTAATAAAATGTATATACTACAAAATACAGTATATTTATTACTTTATTGACCCAATTGTAAAATGTTTAAGCTATTCAGCACTACCTAAAGTAATTCAAACGTATAATTATTAACACATACAGTCAACACATACAGTATGACCATTAAAATTGAGTATAATGTCATCATTTTTTTTTATTTGCAAAGGGCTATTCAGCACAATGAGTTCTTCTCTTTTGATACTTGAAGTATTTTTTCCCTTAATACTTTATTCAAACAATAATTATGAATTATTTTCTATTATTTTAAGTTGCTTTTAGTCTTTGTGGTTTTGGTATCTGATGAGTAGCACACCTTGAAATGTTGAGGTGGAGGATTTCCTAATAAATACAGTTTCAAAACAACACAGTACGAATTTTAAACCCTAAACCATCAGTGAGACAGTCTGCTGAAGACCAAAGGGTATACTATTCTTAATTTATTTAGGTTATTTATATTACATACGTATTCTTTGTTTTATGTGTAGACTAATGAAATATTTTTTTGATAACTTAGACCAAATGTTTCATTGAGCAAATTAAATGTAATGTTTTTGTAAAAAGATGTGAACACTGGAATGATGCTGAAACTCATATTTGTGCTTGGATGCCTCCTTAGCATCACTCTTGCCAATCCTGTATGGAAAAGTATTATATTCAGTATCAATACTAGCATTAACATACAAATATTAAATAAATGGTTAACAACACACTTTAACATTCATGTAAGCACATATAAGGACATTATAAATCAATAATGTGTACAGATTGTCAGCAAATATAATATATATAATATAATAATATAATCATAAAAAATAATAAACAAGAACAACTTCACAGGTTTACCCAAATTATCAATAAATAAAACAAAGTGAATATCCATGTGTCCTACAACTTATGTCCATGTGGTGTATTATTCATATAGGTAGAAAGCACAGGCCTTTAAATTGAGACACACAACATAATTTCTTATTCCAAAGTGCTAGTCAGTGTTGTTACTTTAGTTAGATATTTCCGTAACCATGTGAAATGAGAAATATGGAACCGCAATAGCCATTTGACTGTAAAATGAAAAGTTGCTCATTTCTTACTAGATTTCAAGTCAAGGATGTTAAATGTAAAATCATAGGATAGTTGATGACCTAAGGCCCCAAAATGGTCCTAATTGTACCCAGTCTCTGCAACATTAGCACGAGGATTACTAAAACCTCTAAGTGTGTCATGCAATAATAATGATTCTGCATGTGACATATATCAATTATAAACATATTTCAATATGAATAAAGAAATGATCAGTTAAGGAAATGCCATAACCAATCTACTGCTATCAAATAAAAATGTGAGTAAAAGCTGTCATCAGTTGTTAAGAACTTATACCATTGAACTAGCAATAACTCATTTATAACCAGAACAGTCATCATTAAAAAAAAAAAAAAAAAAATATATATATATATATATATATATATATATATATATATATATATATATATATATATATATATATATATATATATATATATATATATATATATATATGCATTTCACATACACTACTCACAAAATGTTAGGGATATTTGAATTACGAGTGAAATTTCAGAATGCACCTAAAATGCACGATAACCTTTACAGGTGACCTTAATTTGACCTTTCCTAAACTTTTGAATTTACATGTCCAGCTGTTCACTGTTTCAGTTTTTATTCCATGAGAACATGTTGTTCTCTGATAAGATCATTAACTGCAAAAATCCCAACATGATTCATGATTCAACCACTAATTCAATGACAATTTGTATTCAAACAGTCCTCTTCATCGTGCTGTTCACATTTTGACATCATAAGACCAAGACAACACCTAACAATTACAGGTTATTGAGACACTGACATGCTTTGTTGTGGTATACCAACCACTGTTGTTAGCTCTTGCCTCACTAAATTGTTTGAGATGAAGAAATTACCGTTGCATGCTTCTGCTTAAACGCCTACTTTCATGATATATTATCACTGTAGCATGAACTTTTTCCATTTTCCATAAACTTCACCCGAAAGTCGAACATCCCTAATTGTTTCTGAGTAGTTTATATAGGCATAACTGATCAATTTAAAAAAAAAGGCACCTGTGGCTCAGGAAGTAGAGGAGTCATCTACCAATCCAAGCGTCCTCCTATCACATGTTGAAATGTCCTTGAGCAAGACACTGAACCCTAACTTTACCCCCTAACCTTGATAACACGTTTTATTTATTGAGTTTTTCTGGTCAAAGTTGATAGGACAATGGGGCAATCTTTGAAGAAAACTATTTACAGTCTGCAACAGACTGTAGGGGAGGTCCACCTTCCAACAGGACAATGACCCTAAACTTACAGCCAGAGCTACAAAGGAATGGTTTAGACCAAAGCATATTTATATGTTAAAATGTCCCAGTCAAAGTCCAGACCTAAATCCAATTGAGAATCTGTGGCAAGACTTGAAAATTGCTGTTCACAGATGCTCTTGATCCAATCTAAGTGTTTGATGACAGCTTGGAAGTTGCCAAACCTTTATAAATTACAATTACAGTTACTTGTAATGGTACTTCTAAACACACTGGTTCTTCCATTTCACTTGATTTTTGCTTCAAAGTCACCTGACACGGATACAAACACTGTTAACATCAGTTAACAGTTGCAGTTACTAATAGTTAACAGCTTAATCTGTTCAAATGTATTCAACTGCATCAATTTGTTTTTTTACGTTTCTCGAATATTCATAACCACAATTTAATTAGTAAAAGTACTGTGTGTCAACTACAGCCAAAAAAGGAATTTGATTAAAGAAAGGAAATTCAATATCTTTATATTAGAAGGCTTTTAAGACTTCCTGTTTTCTCATTATGGAACATGTATCGGCATCTGAAATGAATGAAATAAAATGGGATCAGCTATGGGAGGTAATGCTGTTATATCTATTTTATATGCACTCTTTTTGCATATAAAAGAGTGTGAATAAAATAGCATGTACACACATGTGTGGTTGAACTGTGCCATTGATTATGTTTAATCAAGGATGTGTGCACATGATTCATGTCTATGGAACACACTTAGTGTTTCTTCACTGTTTCCCAACAGCAATGAGCTTAGCTGGTCTATGTCAAATGCAAATTTTGAAAATTACAAATACATTTCAACACGTAATTACCAATTATTTGAAATCACAGCTCCTTTGATGGCTGATTGGACGACTAGGGGTCCAATGATAATTTATAAAGTGCACATGGACAGAGAGTAACTTCAGTGCGAATTCACCACTGGCCATCGTGTCAACATCCCTCTTGACTTCCAAGGTAAGATTTTCATCACTACTGAGAATGCATAGTTTAAAAAGTGTAGCAAATAATGCCTACAACAAAATCTTCATTTAGTTTTTTCTTTTCTGTTTCAGGAAAGATTCTTTACATTTTCCGCTATGAAACTGCTGGTCCTGGTTCTGTGCTTCTTGGCACTAAGCTATGCCTTACCTGTACGTACTCATAATAATCTGTTTGTGAACTATTGTATTGTATAAGGCATTGATGTTTTTATGATGTTTTAGTTTCGATATAAAGTGAATCATGTAAGTAAATCTTCACTCTCATAGGCCTCTGAGGAAGAGAATGATCGAGTCAAACGCTCAAGCAGTAGGGAGGTCAGATTCACTTACCCACAAAATATTTTTCCTTTTTTTATTAAATCAATTACATTTAAATTTCTCATTTTCTTTATGTTGCCCTAAAATAAATATTTTCTTTTCTCCAGAGAGGTAGATATCGTCCTCAGATGTTTCCTCGGATGCCTCCTCAGATACAATACATCCCATACTTCCCAAATATCCCAAACAACCCCGCCCCCCCCCCCACCACCACCACCACCACCACCACCACCACCACCACCACCCAGCACAGGCCTGGGTACAGCGCTGCAGCTTTTGTTCGGAAAACTTGCAGGACTTATTCCTGGACTGGGAAAATGATCCAACAAACTGTCACAAGACGCAAAGCTGCAATTCAACATATAGCATTTTCCTCTCCCAACTGAACAAAGAAATTATTAAACCTAAATAAAGCATCAATGATATCCTCTGTGTTTTGTTTTTTTGACTTTCATATAGTTAGGTTCATAAATATTGGAACAATAATATGCTTTTAAGCATTTGGTCTCTCTACGCCACCAGAGTGAATTTAAAATAAAACATTTTAGATTTAATTCACAGGGGTTTGACTTCTTTTTGAGGGGGTTGTTTTCTTTTTCATCCTAATGAGGATAATGGCCTCCTTTCCTTGCAAAGACACATCCTTAGAACTTATGTTCAGAAATCCAGTAAACAGCTAACTAAGGCAGACATCAAGAATGTGTCAGTAGGGTCGAAAACACATTTTCACAATGTCAATGTCAACTCATCATTGCAGCATAAAACTGATATAATGTGTTTCAAAACAGTTTTTACAGATGTAACTTTGACTTTAATGTGGACACCTGAGACAGATCTTATTTATTCATGCTAGGCACAGTATGATTCATAAGATGAAAAGTTTAAAATAAAAAGAACTAAAAGCAACAGAGATAAAAGACAGAAGAAACTCAAAATGAAGTTACGTGCCTTGATTTTGTCATAGAGGCCTTAAATCTCTAAATATGTTACAGCCCTGTCAAATCCTTTAAAGTGCACAACATGCCTGAAATAGTTCCTTCGTATTTCAGAGCTCCTTCCAATATGAGTCATTCATCTACGGTTATGGTACATGTGATCATCTGTACTGCATGTCTTTCAGAGGATGACATGTACTTGTGTAGATGCCTGCACCTTGTCATCATGGTAAATGGTCTGCACTTTTCTACATATCAGCACTCAAAGCTGCTTCTTCTTCACCCATTCGCACTGCACACAGTGATGGTGGAGCTGCTATGCAGCTGGCCGACACTTACCGGTAGTGACTAATTTCAGGTTCAGATTCTTGCTCAAGGGCAGTTTGACATGGGACAGGAGGTGCCGGGGATCAAACCAACAATAACAAATTATGTATTACATTTGTTACATTCTACTATCTTATATAAGTATAATGTATCATATTATGTTTATTTTTAAATTTACATAATTTCCTCCTGACCTTGATTGTTTTCCTCACACACAACAAACAGAGAATTCCAGTGATCATGAATTTGGTTAATTACCGAGATTTTAACAACAAGCAGTTAAAACCTTATGAAGTTCAAAAGCAGCAACATCCAACAGACACATTAGCATTTGTTTTAAGTCCCAGATTTCTAATGGAGTTAGTGATAACCGCAAACACATTTATTGTTTTTAAGTTGTAGCATCAAAGGAAAGAAAATTAAGGCAGTTAAATAAACACGTAAATAAGCATATTTAAAACTAAATATGAGATGATGCCTTGTTAAATTGTTTCTAGAGTTGGTGTTTAAAAACAAGAAAAACTATTATATTGTATAAGGCATCTATGTTTTTGTGATACTTTAGATATAAAGTGAATCCTGTAAATTCACTCTCATATGTCTCTGAGGAGGAGAATGATCGAGTCAAATGCTCAAGCAGTGGGGAGGTCAGTATATTTTTTAGGGATTCACATATTCTTCATATTAAATTACATTTTGGTAAATGGTCGCTTATAAAGCGCTTTTATCCAAAGCGCTTAACAATATTGATTCCCATTCACCCACTCACACACACACACACCGATGGCAGTGGCTGACATGCAAGGTGCTCACCTGACCCACCAGGCCCAAGGACACTTCAACGTGTAACCAATGACCCTGTGGTCCGTGAAGAACTGCCTTACCAACTGAGCTACAGACAACAATATGTGTTAAAACAAACATTTCTTAAAGCAATAAAAATAATAATCATAAAAACTAAGAAACAAGAACAACTTCACAGGTTTACCCAAATTATCAATAAATAAAACAAAGTGAATATCGAGGTTTGCTACAACTTATGTCCCTGTGGTATATCAGTTTGTAGGAGTGGAGGACAGGCCACCGAATAGTAAGTAGGACCTTGTCCTTACGTATGGAATTGAAGCGGATAATTTAACCATATTTACTCACAACTCTCTTCTGTCTGACCATTTTTTAATAACATTTGAATTTACAATAACGAACTATTTAGCAGTTAAGGAAAAATTCCACTATAGCAGATGCTTAAGTGAAAAAGCTGTCAACAAATATAAAGAAATTATTTCTTCATCATTTGCTTCACCATATGTTAATACAATGGAAAGTAGTCTCCTTAATGTTACTCCTGAACAAATAGATTATCTTGTTGAAAGTTCTGCAGCCTCACTACGTACAATACTCGATAGTGTTGCCCCTCTGAAAAAGAAGGCAGTAAACCAGAAGAGGCGATCTCCATGGTATAGTTCACAATCATGCAACTTAAAACAGGCAACACGAAAGTTGGAAAGGAAGTGGCGTTCCAGAAAGTTAGAAGAATCTCATTTAGCCTGGAAAAATAGTTTACAGGTGTACAAGCTCTCAGTGATGCCTGAACAGCATATTATTCATCATTAATAGAAGAAAACAAGAACAAACCCCGGTTTCTGTTCAGCACTGTAGCCAGGCTGACTAAGAGCCATAGTTCTGTTGAGCCTACTATTCCCTTAACTTTGAGCAGCAATGATTTTATGACCTTCTTATTACCTCATCCAAACCAACAACCTGTCTGCTAGACCCTATTCCAACTAAGCTGCTCAAAGAAGCTTTACCCTTAATAGATACGTTCATATTAGATATCATCAATCTATCTTTAGAAACAGGCTATGTACCACAGGCCTATAAGGTAGCTGTAATTAAACCACTACTTAAAAAACCCTGTCTTGACCCAGGTGTTTTAGCCAATTACAGACCAATATCTAATCTCCCCTTTATTTCTAAAATAATTGAAAAAGTAGTTGCAAAACAATTATGTGATCACCTTCATAGGAATAATTTGTATGAAGACTTTCAGTCAGGATTTAGAGTTCATCATAGTACAGAAACAGCACTGGTAAAAGTCACCAACAATCTTCTCATGGCCTCAGATAATGGACTCATCTCTATACTTGTTCTGTTAGATCTTAGTGCTGCATTTGATACCATCGATCATAACATTTTATTACAGAGACTGGAACATGAAATTGGGATTAAAGGAACTGCACTAGGTTGGTTTAAATCTTATCTGTCTGATAGATTTGTTCATGTTAATGATGAATACTCCATGCACACAAAGGTTAGCTATGGAGTTCCACAAGGCTCTGTGTTAGGACCAATACTTTTTACCCTATATATTTCTCTTTTAGGCAACATAATTAGAAAACACTCCATAAATTTCCACTGTTATGCTGATGATACCCAGCTATATTTATCTATGGAACCAGATGAAAATAATCAGTTAATAAAGCTTCAAGCATGCCTACAAGACATAAAGGCCTGGATGTCCCACAATTTACTATTTACTTTTAAACTCGGACAAAACTGAAGTCATAGTATTTGGGCCCAAAACTCTCAGAGATATGATGTCCAACCATATTGTTACTCTAGATGGCATAAGTCTGGCCTCCAGTACTATTGGTAGAGGTAGAGCCTTTAGCTATCAAACTCCTCTCTTGTGGAACCAGCTCCCAGTTCAGATTCGGGAAGCAGACACCCTGTCTACTTTTAAGTCTAGGCTTAAAACCTTCCTCCTTAAAAAAGCATATAGTTAGTTATAGTTATGCTGCCATAGGCTTAGACTGCTGGGGGACCCACCCCCCGATGGACTGAGCTCCTTTACTCCTCTTGACCATCTCTCCTCTCCTCTTTCAAATGTATTCAACTGCATCAATTTGTTTTTTTACATTTCTCGAATATTCATAACCACAATTTAATTAGGAAAAGTACTGTGTGTCAACTACAGCCAAAAAAGGAATTTGATTAAAGAAATGAAATTCAATATCTTTATATTAGAAGGCTTTTAAGACTTCCTGTTTTCTCATTATGGCACAGGTATCGGCATATGAAATGAATGAAATATAATGGGATCAGCTATGGGAGGTAATGCTGCTATATCTATTTTATATGCACTCTTTTTGCATATAAAGGAGTGTGAAAAAATAGCATGTACACACATGTGTGGTTGAACTGTGCCATTGATTATATTTAATCAAGAATGTGTGAACATGATTCATGTCTATGGAACACACTTCAGTGTTTCTTCACTGTTTCCCAACAGCCATGAGATTAGCTGGTCTATGTCAAATTCAAATTTTGAAAATTACCGATACATTTCAACACGTAATTACCAAATATTCCAAATCACAACTCCTTTGATGGCTGATTGGACGACCAGGGCTGGAATAATTCTTTATAAAGTGCACATGGACATAGAGTAACTTCAGAGCGAATTCACCACTGGCCATCGTGTCAACATCACTCTTGACTTCCAAGGTAAGATTTTCATCACTACTGAGAATCCATAGTTTAAAAAGTGTAGCAAATAATGCCTACAACAAAATCTTCATTTAGTTTTTTCTTTTCTGTTTCAGGAAAGATTCTTTACATTTTCCGCTATGAAACTGCTGGTCCTGGTTCTGTGCTTCTTGGCACTAAGCTATGCCTTACCTGTACGTACTCATAATAATCTGTTTGTGAACTTTTGTATTCCATAAGGCATTGATGTTTTTATATTTTAGTTTAGATATAAAGTGAATCATGTCAGTTTAAAAGTCTTCACTCTAATAGGTCCCTGAGGAGGAGAATGATCGAGTGAAACGCTCAAGTAGTGAGGAGGTCAGTATATTTTTTACGAGATTCACATATTCACAAAATATTTTCTCTCTTTTTATTAAATAAAATTACATTTTCTTTATGTTGCCCTAAAATAAATATTTTCTTTTCTCCAGAGAGGTGGATATTATCCTCAGATGTATCCTCAGCTTCCTCCTCAAATACAATACATCCCATACAACCCCGCCCCCCAACCACCACCCAGCACAGGCCTGGGTACAGCGCTGCAGCTTTTGTTCGGAAAACTTGCAGGACTTATTCCTGGACTGGGAAAGTGATCCAACAAACTGTCACAAGACGCAAAGCTGCAATTCAACATATGGCATTTTCGTCTCTCAACTAAACAAAAAAATTATTAAACCTAAATAAAGCATCAATGATATCCTCTGTGTTTTGTTTTTTTGACTTTCATATAGTTAGGTTCATAAATATTGGAACAATAATATGCTTTTAAGCATTTGGTCTCTCTACGCCACCAGAGTGAATTTAAAATAAAACATTTTAGATTTAATTCACAGGGGTTTGACTTCTTTTTGAGGGGGTTGTTTTCTTTTTCATCCTAATGAGGATAATGGCCTCCTTTCCTTGCAAAGACACATCCTTAGAACTTATGTTCAGAAATCCAGTAAACAGCTAACTAAGGCAAACATCAAGAATGTGTCAGTAGGGTCGAAAACACATTTTCACAATGTCAATGTCAACTCATCATTGCAGCATAAAACTGATATAATGTGTTTCAAAACAGTTTTTACAGATGTAACTTTGACCTTAATGCGGACACCTGAGGACAGATCTTATTTATTCGTGCTAGCCACAGTATGATTCATAAAATCAAAAAGAACTAAAAGCAACAGATATAAGATAAAAGACAGAAGAAACTCAAAATGAAGTTACGTGCCTTGATTTTGTCATAGAGGCCTTAAATCTCTAAATATGTTACAGCCCTGTCAAATCCTTTAAAGTGCACTACATGGCTGAAATAGTTCCTTCGGATTTCAGAGCCAAACTCCTTCAAATATGAGTCATTCATCTACGGTTATGGTACATGTGATCATCTGTACTGCATGTCTGTCAGAGGATGACATGTACTTGTGTAGATGCCTGAACCTTGTCTTCATAGTAAATGGTCTGCACTTTTCTACATATCAGCACTCAAAGCTGCTTCTTCTTCACCCATTCACACTGCACACAGTGATGGTGGAGCTGCTATGCAGCTGGCCAACACTCACCGAGAACGACTAAGTTCGGCTTCAGATTCTTGCTCAAGGACAGTTCGACTAGGGACAGGAGGTGCCGGGGATCAAACCAACAACTGCGGGATTGGTGGACGACCGCTCTACCTTCCTGCGCCACAGTCACCCTATTTGTTGACTGGAGACTTTAAAATAAATAAATGAATAAAACAAATACTGGATTCCATTAACCCCCCAAAAAACTAAAAACAAAATGTCCTCTTTACCTTCATTTTTTTCCTCACACACAACAAACTGAAAAGCACAGTAATCATGAATTTGGTGAATTACCTAGATTTTAACAACAAGCAGTTAAAACCTTATGAAGTTCACAAGCAGCAACATCCAGCAGACAATGAGCAACATTAGCATTTGTTTTCAGTCCCAGTTTTGATTTCTAGTGGAATTTAGTGATAACTGCAAAAAAATTTATTTTTTTTAAGTTGTAGCATCAAAGGAAAGAAAATGAAGGCATTTAAATAAACACGTAAATAAGCATATTTAAAACTAAATATGAGCTGATGCCTTGTCAAACTTTTTCTAGAGTTGGTGCCACAAAACCAAAAAACTATTATATTTCATAAGGCATCTATTTTTTTTGGTGATACTTTAGTTTAGATATAAAGTGAATGATGCAAATTCACTCACATATGTCTCTGAGGAGTTAAAAGAGTTAGAGTGTGAAGAGTGTGAATAAAATAGCATGTACACACATGTGTGGTTGAACTGTGCCATTGATTATGTTTAACCAAGAATGTGTGCACATGAATCATGTCTACGGAACACACTTAGTGTTTCTTCACTGTTTCCCAACAGCTATGAGATTAGCTGGTCTATGTCAAATTCAAATTTTGAAAATTACCGATACATTTCGACACGTAATTACCAATTATTTCAAATCACAACTCCTTTGATGGCTGATTGGACGACTAGGGGTGGAATAATAATTTATAAAGTGCACATGGACACAGAGTAACTTCAGTGCGAATTCACCACTGGCCATCGTGTCAACATCACTCTTGACTTCCAAGGTAAGATTTTCATCACTACTGAGAATGCATAGTTTAAAAAGTGTAGCAAATAATGCCTACAACAAAATCTTCATTTAGTTTTTTCTTTTCTGTTTCAGGAAAGATTCTTTACATTTTCCGCTATGAAACTGCTGGTCCTGGTTCTGTGCTTCTTGGCACTAAGCTATGCCTTACCTGTACGTACTCATAATAATCTGTTTGTGAACTATTGTATTGCATAAGGCATTGATGTTTTTATATTTTAGTTTAGATATAAAGTGAATCATGTCAGTTTAAAAGTCTTCACTCTAATAGGTCCCTGAGGAGGAGAAGGATCGAGTGAAACGCTCAAGTAGTGAGGAAGTCAGTATATTTTTTACGAGATTCACATACTCACAAAATATTTTCTCTCTTTTTATTAAATAAAATTACATTTTCTTTATGTTGCCCTAAAATAAATATTTTCTTTTCTCCAGAGAGGTGGATATTATCCTCAGATGTATCCTCAGCTTCCTCCTCAAATACAATACATCCCATACAACCCCGCCCCCCAACCACCACCCAGTACAGGCCTGGGTACAGCGCTGCAGCTTTTGATCGGAAAACTTGCAGGACTTATTCCTGGACTGGGAAAATGATCCAACAAACTATCAGAAGACGCAAAGTTGCAATTCAACATATGGCATTTTCGTTTCTCAACTGAACAAAGAAATTATTAAACCTAAATAAAGCATCAATGATATCCTCTGTGTTTTGTTTTTTTGACTTTCATATAGTTAGGTTCATAAATATTGGAACAATAATATGCTTTTAAGCATTTGGTCTCTCTACGCCACCAGAGTGAATTTAAAATAAAACATTTTAGATTTAATTCACAGGGGTTTGACTTCTTTTTGAGGGGGTTGTTTTCTTTTTCATCCTAATGAGGATAATGGCCTCCTTTCCTTGCAAAGACACATCCTTAGAACTTATGTTCAGAAGTCCAGTAAACAGCTAACTAAGGCAAACATCAAGAATGTGTCAGTAGGGTTGAAAACACATTTTCACAATGTCAAAGTCAACTCATCATTGCAGCATAAAACTGATATAATGTGTTTCAAAACAGTTTTTACAGATGTAACTTTGACCTTAATGTGGACACCTGAGACAGATCTTATTCATTCGTGTTAGGCACAGTATGATTCATAAAATGAAAAAGAACTAAAAGCAACAGAGATAAAAGACAGAAGAAACTCAAAATGAAGTTACATGTCTTGATTTTGTCATAGAGGCCTTAAATCTCTAAATATGTTACAGCCCTGTCAAATCCTTTAAAGTGCACTACATGGCTGAAATAGTTCCTTCGGATTTCAGAGCCAAACTCCTTCAAATATGAGTCATTCATCTACGGTTATGGTACATGTGATCATCTGTACTGCATGTATGTCAGAGGATGACATGTACTTGTGTAGATGCCTGCACCTTGTCATCATGGTAAATGGTCTGCACTTTTCTACATATCAGCACTCAAAGCTGCTTCTTCTTCGCCCATTCGCACTGCACACAGTGATGGTGGAGCTGCTATGCAGCTGGCCGACACTTACCGGTAGTGACTAATTTCAGGTTCAGATTCTTGCTCAAGGGCAGTTTGACATGGGACAGGAGGTGCCGGGGATCAAACCAACAATAACAAATTATGTATTACTTTTGTTACATTCTACTATCTTATATAAGTATAATGTATCATATTATGTTTATTTTTAAATTTACATAATTTCCTCCTGACCTTGATTGTTTTCCTCACACACAATAAACAGAGAATTCCAATGATCATGAATTTGGTGAATTACCGAGATTTTAACAACAAGCAGTTACAACCTTATGAAGTTCACACGCAGCAACATCCAACAGACACATTAGCATTTGTTTTAAGTCCCAGTTTTGATTTCTAGTGGAGTTAGTGATAACCGCAAACACATTTATTGTTTTTAAGTTGTAGCATCAAAGGAAAGAAAATTAAGGCAGTTAAATAAACATGTAAATAAGCATATTTAAAACTAAATATGAGATGATGCCTTGTTAAATTGTTTCTACAGTTGGTGTTTAAAAACAAGAAAAACTATTATATTGTATAAGGCATCTATGTTTTTGTGATACTTTAGATATAAAGTGAATCCTGTAAATTCACTCTCATATGTCTCTGAGGAGGAGAATGATCGAGTCAAATGCTCAAGCAGTGGGGAGGTCAGTATATTTTTTAGGGATTCACATATTCTTCATATTAAATTACATTTTGGTAAATGGTCGCTTATAAAGCGCTTTTATCCAAAGCGCTTAACAATATTGATTCCCATTCACCCACTCACACACACACACACCGATGGCAGTGGCTGACATGCAAGGTGCTCACCTGACCCACCAGGAGAAACTTGGGGTTCAGTGTCTTGCCCAAGGACACTTCAACGTGTAACCAATGACCCTGTGGTCCGTGAAGAACTGCCTTACCAACTGAGCTACAGACAACAATATGTGTTAAAACAAACATTTCTTAAAGCAATAAAAATAATAATCATAAAAACTAAGAAACAAGAACAACTTCACAGGTTTACCCAAATTATCAATAAATAAAACAAAGTGAATATCGAGGTTTGCTACAACTTATGTCCCTGTGGTATATCAGTTTGTAGGAGTGGAGGACAGGCCACCGAATAGTAAGTAGGACCTTGTCCTTACGTATGGAATTGAAGCGGATAATTTAACCATATTTACTCACAACTCTCTTCTGTCTGACCATTTTTTAATAACATTTGAATTTACAATAACGAACTATTTAGCAGTTAGGGAAAAATTCCACTATAGCAGATGCTTAAGTGAAAAAGCTGTCAACAAATATAAAGAAATTATTTCTTCATCATTTGCTTCACCATATGTTAATACAATGGAAAGTAGTCTCCTTAATGTTACTCCTGAACAAATAGATTATCTTGTTGAAAGTTCTGCAGCCTCACTACGTACAATACTCGATAGTGTTGCCCCTTTGAAAAAGAAGGCAGTAAACCAGAAGAGGCGATCTCCATGGTATAGTTCACAATCATGCAACTTAAAACAGGCAACACGAAAGTTGGAAAGGAAGTGGCGTTCCAGAAAGTTAGAAGAATCTCATTTAGCCTGGAAAAATAGTTTACAGGTGTACAAGCTCTCAGTGATGCCTGAACAGCATATTATTCATCATTAATAGAAGAAAACAAGAACAAACCCCGGTTTCTGTTCAGCACTGTAGCCAGGCTGACTAAGAGCCATAGTTCTGTTGAGCCTACTATTCCCTTAACTTTGAGCAGCAATGATTTTATGACCTTCTTATTACCTCATCCAAACCAACAACCTGTCTGCTAGACCCTATTCCAACTAAGCTGCTCAAGGAAGCTTTACCCTTAATAGATACGTTCATATTAGATATCATCAATCTATCTTTAGAAACAGGCTATGTACCACAGGCCTATAAGGTAGCTGTAATTAAACCACTACTTAAAAAACCCTGTCTTGACCCAGGTGTTTTAGCCAATTACAGACCAATATCTAATCTCCCCTTTATTTCTAAAATAATTGAAAAAGTAGTTGCAAAACAATTATGTGATCACCTTCATAGGAATAATTTGTATGAAGACTTTCAGTCAGGATTTAGAGTTCATCATAGTACAGAAACAGCACTGGTAAAAGTCACCAACAATCTTCTCATGGCCTCAGATAATGGACTCATCTCTATACTTGTTCTGTTAGATCTTAGTGCTGCATTTGATACCATCGATCATAACATTTTATTACAGAGACTGGAACATGAAATTGGGATTAAAGGAACTGCACTAGGTTGGTTTAAATCTTATCTGTCTGATAGATTTGTTCATGTTAATGATGAATACTCCATGCACACAAAGGTTAGCTATGGAGTTCCACAAGGCTCTGTGTTAGGACCAATACTTTTTACCCTATATATTTCTCTTTTAGGCAACATAATTAGAAAACACTCCATAAATTTCCACTGTTATGCTGATGATACCCAGCTATATTTATCTATGGAACCAGATGAAAATAATCAGTTAATAAAGCTTCAAGCATGCCTACAAGACATAAAGGCCTGGATGTCCCACAATTTACTATTTACTTTTAAACTCGGACAAAACTGAAGTCATAGTATTTGGGCCCAAAACTCTCAGAGATATGATGTCCAACCATATTGTTACTCTAGATGGCATAAGTCTGGCCTCCAGTACTATTGGTAGAGGTAGAGCCTTTAGCTATCAAGCTCCTCTCTTGTGGAACCAGCTCCCAGTTCAGATTCGGGAAGCAGACACCCTGTCTACTTTTAAGTCTAGGCTTAAAACCTTCCTCCTTAAAAAAGCATATAGTTAGTTATAGTTATGCTGCCATAGGCTTAGACTGCTGGGGGACCCACCCCCCGATGGACTGAGCTCCTTTACTCCTCTTGACCATCTCTCCTCTCCTCTCACCCCGCAATTGTCACCACTGTACGTCATTAACTCTGTGTGTTCTCTCCCGTAGTTGTCTTTGTCCTTCTCTGTCCCCCTCTCTCTGTCCCTTTCTGCAGGTGTCCCCCGGCTTTGAAGCTGTGTGTCCAGCGTGCAGCTACTGGTCCTACCAATCTACCTGATTTTTTTGTTGTTGCTTTTTGTTGCTCTGTTCTTTTCTCTCTCCCCTTTCCACTCACCCCAACCGGTCAACGCAGATGGCCATCCACCCTGAATCTGGTTCTGCTGGAGGTTTCTTCCGTTAAAGGGAGTTTTTCCTCTCCACTGTTGCCTATGGCTTGCTCCAGGAGGAATTGTTGGGTTCTCTTTATACATCTTTATAATCTTGACTTTATTTTGTAAAGTGCCCTGAGATGACTTTGTTGTGAATTGGCGCTATATAAATAAAGTTGAATTGAATTGAATTGAATTAAGTTATTAGTGATATAGGTAGAAAGCACAGGCCTTTAAATTGAGACACACAAGTTAATTTGAACTTCAATAAATTGATTGAGATGAAGAAATTACCATTGCATGCTTCTACTTTAATGCCCTACTTTCATGATATATTATCACTGTAGCATGAACTTTTTCCATTTTCCATAAACTTCACCCGAAAGTCGAACATCCCTAATTGTTTCTGAGTAGTGTATATAGACACAACTACAGTATAGACAACTATAGGCATAACTGATCAATTATAAATAAAAAGGCACCTGTGGCTCAGGAAGTAGAGGAGTCATCCACAAATCCAAGGGTCCTCCTATCACATGTCGAAATGTCTTGAGCAAGACACTGAACCCTAACTTAACCCCCTAAAGCTGATAACACATTTTATTTATTGAGTTTTTCTGGGGGGCTTGGGGGATAGTTGGGTGTGAATCACATGTGAGGATTGAGTGAACTTTTTCAAAATGTATTGTGACACATTTTGAATTTTATTGGAACAAATTGGAATTCAAATACTTTTAATTCTTGTAGTTTGAGTTACATACTTTGGGTGGTGTTGAGGTATTTATTGAACCACTTTGGGTGGTTTCCAAAACACTTCACAGCCAACATTTAGAAGCGCTCTGCTCAGATGAGACCAAAATTGAAGTTTTCCACCTAAATGCAAAACACTATATGTGGCTGAAACCTAACCCTGGACATCACCCTAAACACACCATCCCCACCGTGAGACATGGTGGTGGCAGCATCAGGTTGTGGGGATACTTTTCTTCAGCAGGCACAGGGAAGCTGGTCAAAGTTGATATAAAAATGTCGCAATCTTTGAAGAAAACAATTTAGAGTCTGCAAAAGACTGTAGTGGAGGTCCACCTTCCAACAGGACAATGACCGTAAACTTACAGCCAGAGCTACAAAGGAATGGTTTAGACCAAAGCATATTTATATGTTAGAATGACCCAGTCAAAGTCCAGGCCTAAATCCAATTGACAATCTGTGGCAAGACTTGAAAATTGCTGTTTACAGACGCTCTTCATTCAAACTGATCCAATCCGACTGTTTGATGACAGCTTGGAAGTTGCCAAACCTTTATAAATTATATTTTTTACAGTTATGGTACTTCTAGACACACTGGTTCTTCCATTTCTCTTGATTTTTGCTTCAAAGTCACCTGACATGGATACAAACACTGTTATCACCAGTTAACAGTTGCAGTTACTTATAGTTAAGAGCTTAATCTGTTCAAATGTATTCAACTGCATCAATTAGTTTTTTTACGTTTCTCCAATATTCATAACCACAATTTAATTAGGAAAAGTACTGTGTGTCAACTACAGCCAAAAAAGGAATTTGATTAAAGAAATGAAATTCAATATCTTTATATTAGAAGGCTTTTAAGACTTCCTGTTTTTTCATTATGGCACAGGTATCGGCATATGAAATGAATGAAATATAATGGGATCAGCTATGGGAGGTAATGCTGCTATATCTATTTTATATGCACTCTTTTTGCATATAAAAGAGTGTGAATAAAATAGCATGTACACACATGTGTGGTTGAACTGTGCCATTGATTATATTTAATCAAGAATGTGTGCACATGATTCATGTCTATGGAACACACTTAGTGTTTCTTCACTGTTTCCCAACAGCAATGAGATTAGCTGGTCTATGTCAAATTCAAATTTTGAAAATTACCGATACATTTCAACACGTAATTACCAATTATTCCAAATCACAACTCCTCTGATGGCTGATTGGACGACCAGGGGTGGAATAATTCCTTATAAAGTGCACATGGACATAGAGTAACTTCAGAGCGAATTCACCACTGGCCATCGTGTCAACATCACTCTTGACTTCCAAGGTAAGATTTTCATCACTACTGAGAATCCATAGTTTAAAAAGTGTAGCAAATAATGCCTACAACAAAATCTTCATTTAGTTTTTTCTTTTCTGTTTCAGGAAAGATTCTTTACATTTTCCGCTATGAAACTGCTGGTCCTGGTTCTGTGCTTCTTGGCACTAAGCTATGCCTTACCTGTACGTACTCATAATAATCTGTTTGTGAACTATTGTATTGCATAAGGCATTGATGTTTTTATATTTTAGTTTAGATATAAAGTGATTCATGTCACTTTAAAAGTCTTCACTCTAATAGGTCCCTGAGGAGGAGAATGATCGAGTGAAACGCTCAAGTAGTGAGGAGGTCAGTATGTTTTTTACGAGATTCACATATTCACAAAATATTTTCTCTCTTTTTATTAAATAAAATTACATTTTCTTTATGTTGCCCTAAAATAAATATTTTCTTTTCTCCAGAGAGGTGGATATTATCCTCAGATGTATCCTCAGCTTCCTCCTCAAATACAATACATCCCATACAACCCCGCCCCCCAACCACCACCCAGCACAGGCCTGGGTACAGCGCTGCAGCTTTTGTTCGGAAAACTTGCAGGACTTATTCCTGGACTGGGAAAATGATCCAACAAACTGTCACAAGACGCAAAGCTGCAATTCAACATATGGCATTTTCCTCTCCCAACTGAACAAAGAAATTATTAAACCTAAATAAAGCATCAATGATATCCTCTGTGTTTTGTTTTTTTGACTTTCATATAGTTAGGTTCATAAATATTGGAACAATAATACACTTTTTAACATTTGGTCTCCACCAGAGTGAATTTAAAATAAAACATTTCAGATTTAATTCACAGGGGTTTGACTTCTTTTTGAGGGCGTTGTTTTCTTTTTTCATCCTAATGAGGATAATGGCCTCCTTTCTTTGCAAAGACACCTCCTTAGACCTTATGTTCAGAAGTCCAGTAAACAGCTAACTAAGGCAAACATCAAGAATGTGTCAGTAGGGTCGAAAACACATTTTCACAATGTCAATGTCAACTCATCATTGCAGCATAAAACTGATATAATGTGTTTCAAAACAGTTTTTACAGATGTAACTTTGACTTTAATGTGGACACCTGAGACAGATCTTATTTATTCATGCTAGGCACAGTATGATTCATAAAATGAAAAGTTTAAAATAAAAAGAACTAAAAGCAACAGAGATAAAAGACAGAAGAAACTCAAAATGAAGTTACGTGCCTTGATTTTGTCATAGAGGCCTTAAATCTCTAAATATGTTACAGCCCTGTCAAATCCTTTAAAGTGCACAACATGCCTGAAATAGTTCCTTCGTATTTCAGAGCTCCTTCCAATATGAGTCATTCATCTACGGTTATGGTACATGTGATCATCTGTACTGCATGTCTTTCAGAGGATGACATGTACTTGTGTAGATGCCTGCACCTTGTCATCATGGTAAATGGTCTGCACTTTTCTACATATCAGCACTCAAAGCTGCTTCTTCTTCACCCATTCGCACTGCACACAGTGATGGTGGAGCTGCTATGCAGCTGGCCGACACTTACCGGTAGTGACTAATTTCAGGTTCAGATTCTTGCTCAAGGGCAGTTTGACATGGGACAGGAGGTGCCGGGGATCAAACCAACAATAACAAATTATGTATTACATTTGTTACATTCTACTATCTTATATAAGTATAATGTATCATATTATGTTTATTTTTAAATTTACATAATTTCCTCCTGACCTTGATTGTTTTCCTCACACACAACAAACAGAGAATTCCAGTGATCATGAATTTGGTTAATTACCGAGATTTTAACAACAAGCAGTTAAAACCTTATGAAGTTCAAAAGCAGCAACATCCAACAGACACATTAGCATTTGTTTTAAGTCCCAGATTTCTAATGGAGTTAGTGATAACCGCAAACACATTTATTGTTTTTAAGTTGTAGCATCAAAGGAAAGAAAATTAAGGCAGTTAAATAAACACGTAAATAAGCATATTTAAAACTAAATATGAGATGATGCCTTGTTAAATTGTTTCTAGAGTTGGTGTTTAAAAACAAGAAAAACTATTATATTGTATAAGGCATCTATGTTTTTGTGATACTTTAGATATAAAGTGAATCCTGTAAATTCACTCTCATATGTCTCTGAGGAGGAGAATGATCGAGTCAAATGCTCAAGCAGTGGGGAGGTCAGTATATTTTTTAGGGATTCACATATTCTTCATATTAAATTACATTTTGGTAAATGGTCGCTTATAAAGCGCTTTTATCCAAAGCGCTTAACAATATTGATTCCCATTCACCCACTCACACACACACACACCGATGGCAGTGGCTGACATGCAAGGTGCTCACCTGACCCACCAGGCCCAAGGACACTTCAACGTGTAACCAATGACCCTGTGGTCCGTGAAGAACTGCCTTACCAACTGAGCTACAGACAACAATATGTGTTAAAACAAACATTTCTTAAAGCAATAAAAATAATAATCATAAAAACTAAGAAACAAGAACAACTTCACAGGTTTACCCAAATTATCAATAAATAAAACAAAGTGAATATCGAGGTTTGCTACAACTTATGTCCCTGTGGTATATCAGTTTGTAGGAGTGGAGGACAGGCCACCGAATAGTAAGTAGGACCTTGTCCTTACGTATGGAATTGAAGCGGATAATTTAACCATATTTACTCACAACTCTCTTCTGTCTGACCATTTTTTAATAACATTTGAATTTACAATAACGAACTATTTAGCAGTTAAGGAAAAATTCCACTATAGCAGATGCTTAAGTGAAAAAGCTGTCAACAAATATAAAGAAATTATTTCTTCATCATTTGCTTCACCATATGTTAATACAATGGAAAGTAGTCTCCTTAATGTTACTCCTGAACAAATAGATTATCTTGTTGAAAGTTCTGCAGCCTCACTACGTACAATACTCGATAGTGTTGCCCCTCTGAAAAAGAAGGCAGTAAACCAGAAGAGGCGATCTCCATGGTATAGTTCACAATCATGCAACTTAAAACAGGCAACACGAAAGTTGGAAAGGAAGTGGCGTTCCAGAAAGTTAGAAGAATCTCATTTAGCCTGGAAAAATAGTTTACAGGTGTACAAGCTCTCAGTGATGCCTGAACAGCATATTATTCATCATTAATAGAAGAAAACAAGAACAAACCCCGGTTTCTGTTCAGCACTGTAGCCAGGCTGACTAAGAGCCATAGTTCTGTTGAGCCTACTATTCCCTTAACTTTGAGCAGCAATGATTTTATGACCTTCTTATTACCTCATCCAAACCAACAACCTGTCTGCTAGACCCTATTCCAACTAAGCTGCTCAAAGAAGCTTTACCCTTAATAGATACGTTCATATTAGATATCATCAATCTATCTTTAGAAACAGGCTATGTACCACAGGCCTATAAGGTAGCTGTAATTAAACCACTACTTAAAAAACCCTGTCTTGACCCAGGTGTTTTAGCCAATTACAGACCAATATCTAATCTCCCCTTTATTTCTAAAATAATTGAAAAAGTAGTTGCAAAACAATTATGTGATCACCTTCATAGGAATAATTTGTATGAAGACTTTCAGTCAGGATTTAGAGTTCATCATAGTACAGAAACAGCACTGGTAAAAGTCACCAACAATCTTCTCATGGCCTCAGATAATGGACTCATCTCTATACTTGTTCTGTTAGATCTTAGTGCTGCATTTGATACCATCGATCATAACATTTTATTACAGAGACTGGAACATGAAATTGGGATTAAAGGAACTGCACTAGGTTGGTTTAAATCTTATCTGTCTGATAGATTTGTTCATGTTAATGATGAATACTCCATGCACACAAAGGTTAGCTATGGAGTTCCACAAGGCTCTGTGTTAGGACCAATACTTTTTACCCTATATATTTCTCTTTTAGGCAACATAATTAGAAAACACTCCATAAATTTCCACTGTTATGCTGATGATACCCAGCTATATTTATCTATGGAACCAGATGAAAATAATCAGTTAATAAAGCTTCAAGCATGCCTACAAGACATAAAGGCCTGGATGTCCCACAATTTACTATTTACTTTTAAACTCGGACAAAACTGAAGTCATAGTATTTGGGCCCAAAACTCTCAGAGATATGATGTCCAACCATATTGTTACTCTAGATGGCATAAGTCTGGCCTCCAGTACTATTGGTAGAGGTAGAGCCTTTAGCTATCAAACTCCTCTCTTGTGGAACCAGCTCCCAGTTCAGATTCGGGAAGCAGACACCCTGTCTACTTTTAAGTCTAGGCTTAAAACCTTCCTCCTTAAAAAAGCATATAGTTAGTTATAGTTATGCTGCCATAGGCTTAGACTGCTGGGGGACCCACCCCCCGATGGACTGAGCTCCTTTACTCCTCTTGACCATCTCTCCTCTCCTCTTTCAAATGTATTCAACTGCATCAATTTGTTTTTTTACATTTCTCGAATACTCATAACCACAATTTAATTAGGAAAAGTACTGTGTGTCAACTACAGCCAAAAAAGGAATTTGATTAAAGAAATGAAATTCAATATCTTTATATTAGAAGGCTTTTAAGACTTCCTGTTTTCTCATTATGGCACAGGTATCGGCATATGAAATGAATGAAATATAATGGGATCAGCTATGGGAGGTAATGCTGCTATATCTATTTTATATGCACTCTTTTTGCATATAAAGGAGTGTGAAAAAATAGCATGTACACACATGTGTGGTTGAACTGTGCCATTGATTATATTTAATCAAGAATGTGTGAACATGATTCATGTCTATGGAACACACTTCAGTGTTTCTTCACTGTTTCCCAACAGCCATGAGATTAGCTGGTCTATGTCAAATTCAAATTTTGAAAATTACCGATACATTTCAACACGTAATTACCAAATATTCCAAATCACAACTCCTTTGATGGCTGATTGGACGACCAGGGCTGGAATAATTCTTTATAAAGTGCACATGGACATAGAGTAACTTCAGAGCGAATTCACCACTGGCCATCGTGTCAACATCACTCTTGACTTCCAAGGTAAGATTTTCATCACTACTGAGAATCCATAGTTTAAAAAGTGTAGCAAATAATGCCTACAACAAAATCTTCATTTAGTTTTTTCTTTTCTGTTTCAGGAAAGATTCTTTACATTTTCCGCTATGAAACTGCTGGTCCTGGTTCTGTGCTTCTTGGCACTAAGCTATGCCTTACCTGTACGTACTCATAATAATCTGTTTGTGAACTTTTGTATTCCATAAGGCATTGATGTTTTTATATTTTAGTTTAGATATAAAGTGAATCATGTCAGTTTAAAAGTCTTCACTCTAATAGGTCCCTGAGGAGGAGAATGATCGAGTGAAACGCTCAAGTAGTGAGGAGGTCAGTATATTTTTTACGAGATTCACATATTCACAAAATATTTTCTCTCTTTTTATTAAATAAAATTACATTTTCTTTATGTTGCCCTAAAATAAATATTTTCTTTTCTCCAGAGAGGTGGATATTATCCTCAGATGTATCCTCAGCTTCCTCCTCAAATACAATACATCCCATACAACCCCGCCCCCCAACCACCACCCAGCACAGGCCTGGGTACAGCGCTGCAGCTTTTGTTCGGAAAACTTGCAGGACTTATTCCTGGACTGGGAAAGTGATCCAACAAACTGTCACAAGACGCAAAGCTGCAATTCAACATATGGCATTTTCGTCTCTCAACTAAACAAAAAAATTATTAAACCTAAATAAAGCATCAATGATATCCTCTGTGTTTTGTTTTTTTGACTTTCATATAGTTAGGTTCATAAATATTGGAACAATAATATGCTTTTAAGCATTTGGTCTCTCTACGCCACCAGAGTGAATTTAAAATAAAACATTTTAGATTTAATTCACAGGGGTTTGACTTCTTTTTGAGGGGGTTGTTTTCTTTTTCATCCTAATGAGGATAATGGCCTCCTTTCCTTGCAAAGACACATCCTTAGAACTTATGTTCAGAAATCCAGTAAACAGCTAACTAAGGCAGACATCAAGAATGTGTCAGTAGGGTCGAAAACACATTTTCACAATGTCAATGTCAACTCATCATTGCAGCATAAAACTGATATAATGTGTTTCAAAACAGTTTTTACAGATGTAACTTTGACCTTAATGCGGACACCTGAGGACAGATCTTATTTATTCGTGCTAGCCACAGTATGATTCATAAAATCAAAAAGAACTAAAAGCAACAGATATAAGATAAAAGACAGAAGAAACTCAAAATGAAGTTACGTGCCTTGATTTTGTCATAGAGGCCTTAAATCTCTAAATATGTTACAGCCCTGTCAAATCCTTTAAAGTGCACTACATGGCTGAAATAGTTCCTTCGGATTTCAGAGCCAAACTCCTTCAAATATGAGTCATTCATCTACGGTTATGGTACATGTGATCATCTGTACTGCATGTCTGTCAGAGGATGACATGTACTTGTGTAGATGCCTGAACCTTGTCTTCATAGTAAATGGTCTGCACTTTTCTACATATCAGCACTCAAAGCTGCTTCTTCTTCACCCATTCACACTGCACACAGTGATGGTGGAGCTGCTATGCAGCTGGCCAACACTCACCGAGAACGACTAAGTTCGGCTTCAGATTCTTGCTCAAGGACAGTTCGACTAGGGACAGGAGGTGCCGGGGATCAAACCAACAACTGCGGGATTGGTGGACGACCGCTCTACCTTCCTGCGCCACAGTCACCCTATTTGTTGACTGGAGACTTTAAAATAAATAAATGAATAAAACAAATACTGGATTCCATTAACCCCCCAAAAAACTAAAAACAAAATGTCCTCTTTACCTTCATTTTTTTCCTCACACACAACAAACTGAAAAGCACAGTAATCATGAATTTGGTGAATTACCTAGATTTTAACAACAAGCAGTTAAAACCTTATGAAGTTCACAAGCAGCAACATCCAGCAGACAATGAGCAACATTAGCATTTGTTTTCAGTCCCAGTTTTGATTTCTAGTGGAATTTAGTGATAACTGCAAAAAAATTTATTTTTTTTAAGTTGTAGCATCAAAGGAAAGAAAATGAAGGCATTTAAATAAACACGTAAATAAGCATATTTAAAACTAAATATGAGCTGATGCCTTGTCAAACTTTTTCTAGAGTTGGTGCCACAAAACCAAAAAACTATTATATTTCATAAGGCATCTATTTTTTTTGGTGATACTTTAGTTTAGATATAAAGTGAATGATGCAAATTCACTCACATATGTCTCTGAGGAGTTAAAAGAGTTAGAGTGTGAAGAGTGTGAATAAAATAGCATGTACACACATGTGTGGTTGAACTGTGCCATTGATTATGTTTAACCAAGAATGTGTGCACATGAATCATGTCTACGGAACACACTTAGTGTTTCTTCACTGTTTCCCAACAGCTATGAGATTAGCTGGTCTATGTCAAATTCAAATTTTGAAAATTACCGATACATTTCGACACGTAATTACCAATTATTTCAAATCACAACTCCTTTGATGGCTGATTGGACGACTAGGGGTGGAATAATAATTTATAAAGTGCACATGGACACAGAGTAACTTCAGTGCGAATTCACCACTGGCCATCGTGTCAACATCACTCTTGACTTCCAAGGTAAGATTTTCATCACTACTGAGAATGCATAGTTTAAAAAGTGTAGCAAATAATGCCTACAACAAAATCTTCATTTAGTTTTTTCTTTTCTGTTTCAGGAAAGATTCTTTACATTTTCCGCTATGAAACTGCTGGTCCTGGTTCTGTGCTTCTTGGCACTAAGCTATGCCTTACCTGTACGTACTCATAATAATCTGTTTGTGAACTATTGTATTGCATAAGGCATTGATGTTTTTATATTTTAGTTTAGATATAAAGTGAATCATGTCAGTTTAAAAGTCTTCACTCTAATAGGTCCCTGAGGAGGAGAATGATCGAGTGAAACGCTCAAGTAGTGAGGAAGTCAGTATATTTTTTACGAGATTCACATACTCACAAAATATTTTCTCTCTTTTTATTAAATAAAATTACATTTTCTTTATGTTGCCCTAAAATAAATATTTTCTTTTCTCCAGAGAGGTGGATATTATCCTCAGATGTATCCTCAGCTTCCTCCTCAAATACAATACATCCCATACAACCCCGCCCCCCAACCACCACCCAGTACAGGCCTGGGTACAGCGCTGCAGCTTTTGATCGGAAAACTTGCAGGACTTATTCCTGGACTGGGAAAATGATCCAACAAACTGTCACAAGACGCAAAGCTGCAATTCAACATATGGCATTTTCCTCTCCCAACTGAACAAAGAAATTATTAAACCTAAATAAAGCATCAATGATATCCTCTGTGTTTTGTTTTTTTGACTTTCATGTAGTTAGGTCCACCAGAGTGAATTTCAAATAACACATTTTAGATTTAATTCACAGGGGTTTGACTTCTTTTTGAGGGGGTTGTTTTCTTTTTTCATCCTAATGAGGATAATGGCCTCCTTTCCTTGCAAAGACACCTCCTTAGACCTTATGTTCAGAAATCCAGTAAACAGCTAACTAAGGCAAACATCAAGAATGTGTCAGTAGGGTCGAAAACACATTTTCACAATGTCAATGTCAACTCATCATTGCAGCATAAAACTGATATAATGTGTTTCAAAACAGTTTTTACAGATGTAACTTTGACCTTAATGTGGACACCTGAGACAGATCTTATTTATTCGTGCTAGCCACAGTATGATTCATAAAATCAAAAAGAACTAAAAGCAACAGATATAAGATAAAAGACAGAAGAAACTCAAAATGAAGTTACGTGCCTTGATTTTGTCATAGAGGCCTTAAATCTCTAAATATGTTACAGCCCTGTCAAATCCTTTAAAGTGCACTACATGGCTGAAATAGTTCCTTCGGATTTCAGAGCCAAACTCCTTCAAATATGAGTCATTCATCTACGGTTATGGTACATGTGATCATCTGTACTGCATGTCTGTCAGAGGATGACATGTACTTGTGTAGATGCCTGCACCTTGTCATCATAGTAAATGGTCTGCACTTTTCTACATATCAGCACTCAAAGCTGCTTCTTCTTCACCCATTCACACTGCACACAGTGATGGTGGAGCTGCTATGCAGCTGGCCAACACTCACCGAGAACGACTAAGTTCGAGTTCAGATTCTTGCTCAAGGACAGTTCGACAAGGGACAGGAGGTGCCGGGGATCAAACCAACAACTGCGGGATTGGTGGACGACCGCTCTACCTTCCTGCGCCACAGTCACCCTATTTGTTGACTGGAGACTTTAAAATAAATAAATGAATAAAACAAATACTGGATTCCATTAACCACCCAAAAAACTAAAAACAAAATGTCCTCTTTACCTTCATTTTTTTCCTCACACACAACAAACTGAAAAGCACAGTAATCATGAATTTGGTGAATTACCTAGATTTTAACAACAAGCAGTTAAAACCTTATGAAGTTCACAAGCAGCAACATCCAGCAGACAATGAGCAACATTAGCATTTGTTTTCAGTCCCAGTTTTGATTTCTAGTGGAATTTAGTGATAACTGCAAAAAAATGTATTGTTTTTAAGTTGTAGCATCAAAGGAAAGAAAATGAAGGCATTTAAATAAACACGTAAATAAGCATATTTAAAACTAAATATGAGATGATGCCTTGTTAAACTTTTTCTAGAGTTGGTGCCACAAAACCAAAAAACTATTATATTTCATAAGGCATCTATTTTTTTTGGTGATACTTTAGTTTAGATATAAAGTGAATGATGCAAATTCACTCACATATGTCTCTGAGGAGTTAAAAGAGTTAGAGTGTGAAGAGTGTGAATAAAATAGCATGTACACACATGTGTGGTTGAACTGTACCATTGATTCTGTTTAACCAAGGATGTGTGCACATGAATCATGTCTATGGAACACACTTCAGTGTTTCCTCACTGTTTCCCAACAGCAATGAGCTTAGTTGATCTATGTCAAATTCAAATTTTGAAAATTACATTTCAACACGTAATTACCAATTATTCCAAATCACAACTCCTTTGATGCCTGATTGGACGACCAGGGGTGGAATAATTCTTTATAAAGTGCACATGGACATAGAGTAACTTCAGAGCGAATTCACCACTGGCCATCGTGTCAACATCACTCTTGACTTCCAAGGTAAGATTTTCATCACTACTGAGAATCCATAGTTTAAAAAGTGTAGCATATAATGCCTACAACAAAATCTTCATTTAGTTTTTTCTTTTCTGTTTCAGGAAAGATTCTTTACATTTTCCGCTATGAAACTGCTGGTCCTGGTTATGTGCTTCTTGGCACTAAGCTATGCCTTACCTGTACGTACTCATAATAATCTGTTTTGAACTATTGTATTGCATAAGGCATTGATGTTTTTATATTTTAGTTTAGATATAAAGTGAATCATGTAAATTTAAAAGTCCTCACTCTCACAGGTCTCCGAGGAGGAGAATGATCGAGTCAAACGCTCAAGCACTGATGAGGTCAGTGTACTTTTTAAGAGATTCACATAGTCACAAAATATTTTCTCTCTTTTTATTAAATAAAATTACATTTTCTTTATGTTGCCCTAAAATAAATATTTTTTTTTCTCCAGAGAAAAAGAGTTCCTCAGATGCCTCCTCAGATACCAAACATCCCAAACAACCCAAACAACCCCGCTCCCCAACCACCACCCAACACAGACCTGGATGCAGTGCTGCAGTTTTGGATCACAAAACTTGCAGAACTTATTCCTGCGGGAAAATGATCCAACAAACTGTCAAAAGACGCAAAGCTGCAATTCAACATGTGGCATTTTTGTCTCTTAACTGAACACAGAAATTATTATAAATAAAGCATCAATGATATCCTCTGTGTTTTTCTTTTTTTGACTTTCATACAGTTAGGTTGATAAATAATACCATAATACAACAATGATAAGCTTTTTAGCATTTAGTCTCTGTACGCCACCAGAGTGAATTTAAAATAAAACATTTCAGGTTTCATTTCAAGTTGGTTTAATTTCAGGTTGGACGACCGCTCTACCTTCCTACCTGCCGTATAATTTTATATATATAATAAGAAATTATGTATTACATTTATTATATTCTATTATCTTATATAAGTATAATATATCATATTATATATATATTTTTAAATTTACAAAATTACATCCTGACCTTGATTTTTTTCCTCACACACAAGAAACAGAGAATTCCAGTGATCATGAATTTGGTGAATTACCGAGATTTTAACAACAAGCAGTTACAACCTTATGAAGTTCACATGCAGCAACATCCAACAGACACATTAGCATTTGTTTTAAGTCCCAGTTTTGATTTCTAGTGCAGTTAGTGATAACCGCAAACACATTTATTGTTTTTAAGTTGTAGCATCAAAGGAAAGAAAATTAAGGCAGTTAAATAACCACATAAATAAGCATATTTAAAACTAAATATGAGATGATGCCTTGTTAAATTGTTTCTAGAGTTGGTGTTTCAAAACAAAAAACTATTATATTGTGTAAGGCATCTATGTTTTTGTGATACTTTAGATATAAAGTGAATCCTGTAAATTCACTCTCATTTGTCTCTGAGGAGGAGAATGATCGAGTCAAATGCTCAAGCAGTGGGGAGGTCAGTATATTTTTTTGGGATTCACATATTCTTCATATTATATTACATTTTGGTAAATGGTCTCTTATAAAGCGCTTTTATCCAAAGCGCTTAACAATGTTGATTCCCATTCACCCACTCACACACAGACACATACCGATGGCGGTGGCTGACATGCAAGGTGCTCACCTGACCCACCAGGAAAAACTTGGGGTTCAGTGTCTTGCCCAAGGACACTTCAACGTGTAACCAATGACCCTGTGGTCCGTTAAGAACTGCCTTACCAACTGAGCTACAGACAACAATATGTGTTAAAACAAACATTTCTTAAAGCAATAAAAATAATAATCATAAAAAATAATAAACAAGAACAACTTCACAGGTTTACCCAAACTATCAAAATATAAAAAAAGGGAATATCCATGTTTCCTACAACTTATGTCCCTGTGGTATATCAGTTTGTAGGAGTGGAGGACAGGCCACTAAATAGTAAGTTATTAGTCATATAGGTAGAAAGCACATTCATTTAAATTGAGACACACAAGTTAATTTCTTATTCCAAAGTGCTAGTCAGTAATGTTCCTTTAGTTAGATTTTTCTGACTGTAAAATGAAAAGTTGCTCATTTCTTACTAGATTTACAAGTTAAAGATGTTAAATGTAAAATAATAGGATGGTTGATGACCTAAGGTCCCAAAATGGTCCTAATTGTACTCAGTCTCTGCAACATTAGCACGAGGATTACTAAAACCTCTAAGTGTGTCATGCAATAATAATGATTCTGCATGTGATTTATATAAGTTGTAAACATACTTCAATATGAATAAAGAAATGACCAGTTAAGGAAATGCCATAACCAATTTACTGCTATCAAATAAAAATGTGAGTAAAAGCTGTCATCAGTTGTTAAGAACTTTTACCATTGAATTAGCAATAACTCATTTATACCCAGAGGAGTCATCATTTTATATATATATATATATATATATATATATATATATATATATATATATATATATATATATATATATATATATATATATATATATATATATATATATATAGGCTTTCCACATATACTACTCACAAAATGTCAGGAATATTTGACTTACGAGTAAAATTTCTGAATGCACCTAAAATGCACTATAACCTTTACAGGTGACCTTAATTTGACCTTTCCTAAACTTTTGAATTTACATGTACAGCTGTTCAGTGTTTCAGTAATTATTGCATAAGAACATGTTGTTCTCTGATAAGGTGATTAACTGCAAAAATCCCAATGTGATTCATGAATCAACCACTAATTCAATGACAATTTGTATTCAAACAGTCCTCTTCATCGTGCTATTCACATTTTGACATCATAAGACCAAGACAACACCTAACAATTACAGGTTATTGAGACACTGACATGTTTTGTTGTGGTATACCAACCACTGTTGTTAGCCTTTACTTCAATAAATTGATTGAGATGAAGAAATTACCATTGCATGCTTCTACTTTAATGCCCTACTTTCATGATATATTATCACTGTAGCATGAACTTTTTCCATTTTCCATAAACTTCACCCGAAAGTCGAACATCCCTAATTGTTTCTGAGTAGTGTATATAGGCACAACTACAGTATAGACAACTATAGGCATAACTGATCAATTATAAATAAAAAGGCACCTGTGGCTCAGGAAGTAGAGGAGTCATCCACAAATCCAAGGGTCCTCCTATCACATGTCGAAATGTCTTGAGCAAGACACTGAACCCTAACTTAACCCCCTAAAGCTGATAACACATTTTATTTATTGAGTTTTTCTGGGGGGCTTGGGGGATAGTTGGGTGTGAATCACATGTGAGGATTGAGTGAACTTTTTCAAAATGTATTGTGACACATTTTGAATTTTATTGGAACAAATTGGAATTCAAATACTTTTAATTCTTGTAGTTTGAGTTACATACTTTGGGTGGTGTTGAGGTATTTATTGAACCACTTTGGGTGGTTTCCAAAACACTTCACAGCCAACATTTAGAAGCGCTCTGCTCAGATGAGACCAAAATTGAAGTTTTCCACCTAAATGCAAAACACTATATGTGGCTGAAACCTAACCCTGGACATCACCCTAAACACACCATCCCCTCCGTGAGACATGGTGGTGGCAGCATCAGGTTGTGGGGATACTTTTCTTCAGCAGGCACAGGGAAGCTGGTCAAAGTTGATATAAAAATGTCGCAATCTTTGAAGAAAACAATTTAGAGTCTGCAAAAGACTGTAGTGGAGGTCCACCTTCCAACAGGACAATGACCCTAAACTTACAGCCAGAGCTACAAAGGAATGGTTTAGACCAAAGCATTTTTATACGTTAGAATGACCCAGTCAAAGTCCAGACCTAATTCCAATTGAAAATCTGTGGCAAGACTTGAAAATTGCTGTTTACAGACGCTCTTCATTCAAACTGATCCAATCCGACTGTTTGATGACAGCTTGGAAGTTGCCAAACCTTTATAAATTATATTTTTTACAGTTATGGTATTTCTAGACACACTGGTTCTTCCATTTCTCTTGATTTTTGCTTCAAAGTCACCTGACATGGATACAAACACTGTTATCACCAGTTAACAGTTGCAGTTACTTTTAGTTAAGAGCTTAATCTGTTCAAATGTATTCAACTGCATCAATTTGTTTTTTTACGTTTCTCCAATATTCATAACCACAATTTAATTAGGAAAAGTACTGTGTGTCAACTACAGCCAAAAAAGGAATTTGATTAAAGAAATGAAATTCAATATCTTTATATTAGAAGGCTTTTAAGACTTCCTGTTTTTTCATTATGGCACAGGTATCGGCATATGAAATGAATGAAATATAATGGGATCAGCTATGGGAGGTAATGCTGCTATATCTATTTTATATGCACTCTTTTTGCATATAAAAGAGTGTGAATAAAATAGCATGTACACACATGTGTGGTTGAACTGTGCCATTGATTATATTTAATCAAGAATTTGTGCACATGATTCATGTCTATGGAACACACTTAGTGTTTCTTCACTGTTTCCCAACAGCAATGAGATTAGCTGGTCTATGTCAAATTCAAATTTTGAAAATTACCGATACATTTCAACACGTAATTACCAATTATTCCAAATCACAACTCCTCTGATGGCTGATTGGACGACCAGGGGTGGAATAATTCTTTATAAAGTGCACATGGACATTGAGTAACTTCAGAGCGAATTCACCACTGGCCATCGTGTCAACATATCTCTTGACTTCCAAGGTAAGATTTTCATCACTACTGAGAATCCATAGTTTAAAAAGTGTAGCAAATAATGCCTACAACAAAATCTTCATTTAGTTTTTTCTTTTCTGTTTCAGGAAAGATTCTTTACATTTTCCGCTATGAAACTGCTGGTCCTGGTTCTGTGCTTCTTGGCACTAAGCTATGCCTTACCTGTACGTACTCATAATAATCTGTTTGTGAACTATTGTATTGCATAAGGCATTGATGTTTTTATATTTTAGTTTAGATATAAAGTGATTCATGTCACTTTAAAAGTCTTCACTCTAATAGGTCCCTGAGGAGGAGAATGATCGAGTGAAACGCTCAAGTAGTGAGGAGGTCAGTATATTTTTTACGAGATTCACATATTCACAAAATATTTTCTCTCTTTTTATTAAATAAAATTACATTTTCTTTATGTTGCCCTAAAATAAATATTTTCTTTTCTCCAGAGAGGTGGATATTATCCTCAGATGTATCCTCAGCTTCCTCCTCAAATACAATACATCCCATACAACCCCGCCCCCCAACCACCACCCAGCACAGGCCTGGGTACAGCGCTGCAGCTTTTGTTCGGAAAACTTGCAGGACTTATTCCTGGACTGGGAAAGTGATCCAACAAACTGTCACAAGACGCAAAGCTGCAATTCAACATATGGCATTTTCGTCTCTCAACTAAACAAAAAAATTATTAAACCTAAATAAAGCATCAATGATATCCTCTGTGTTTTGTTTTTTTGACTTTCATGTAGTTAGGTCCACCAGAGTGAATTTCAAATAACACATTTTAGATTTAATTCACAGGGGTTTGACTTCTTTTTGAGGGGGTTGTTTTCTTTTTTCATCCTAATGAGGATAATGGCCTCCTTTCCTTGCAAAGACACCTCCTTAGACCTTATGTTCAGAAATCCAGTAAACAGCTAACTAAGGCAGACATCAAGAATGTGTCAGTAGGGTCGAAAACACATTTTCACAATGTCAATGTCAACTCATCATTGCAGCATAAAACTGATATAATTTGTTTCAAAACAGTTTTTACAGATGTAACTTTGACCTTAATGTGGACACCTGAGACAGATCTTATTTATTCGTGCTAGCCACAGTATGATTCATAAAATCAAAAAGAACTAAAAGCAACAGATATAAGATAAAAGACAGAAGAAACTCAAAATGAAGTTACGTGCCTTGATTTTGTCATAGAGGCCTTAAATCTCTAAATATGTTACAGCCCTGTCAAATCCTTTAAAGTGCACTACATGGCTGAAATAGTTCCTTCGGATTTCAGAGCCAAACTCCTTCAAATATGAGTCATTCATCTACGGTTATGGTACATGTGATCATCTGTACTGCATGTCTGTCAGAGGATGACATGTACTTGTGTAGATGCCTGCACCTTGTCATCATAGTAAATGGTCTGCACTTTTCTACATATCAGCACTCAAAGCTGCTTCTTCTTCACCCATTCACACTGCACACAGTGATGGTGGAGCTGCTATGCAGCTGGCCAACACTCACCGAGAACGACTAAGTTCGGCTTCAGATTCTTGCTCAAGGACAGTTCGACTAGGGACAGGAGGTGCCGGGGATCAAACCAACAACTGCGGGATTGGTGGACGACCGCTCTACCTTCCTGCGCCACAGTCACCCTATTTGTTGACTGGAGACTTTAAAATAAATAAATGAATAAAACAAATACTGGATTCCATTAACCCCCCAAAAAACTAAAAACAAAATGTCCTCTTTACCTTCATTTTTTTCCTCACACACAACAAACTGAAAAGCACAGTAATCATGAATTTGGTGAATTACCTAGATTTTAACAACAAGCAGTTAAAACCTTATGAAGTTCACAAGCAGCAACATCCAGCAGACAATGAGCAACATTAGCATTTGTTTTCAGTCCCAGTTTTGATTTCTAGTGGAATTTAGTGATAACTGCAAAAAAATGTATTGTTTTTAAGTTGTAGCATCAAAGGAAAGAAAATGAAGGCATTTAAATAAACACGTAAATAAGCATATTTAAAACTAATTATGAGCTGATGCCTTGTCAAACTTTTTCTAGAGTTGGTGCCACAAAATCAAAAAACTATTATATTTCATAAGGCATCTATTTTTTTTGGTGATACTTTAGTTTAGATATAAAGTGAATGATGCAAATTCACTCAAATATGTCTCTGAGGAGTTAAAAGAGTTAGAGTGTGAAGAGTGTGAATAAAATAGCATGTACACACATGTGTGGTTGAACTGTACCATTGATTCTGTTTAACCAAGGATGTGTGCACATGAATCATGTCTATGGAACACACTTCAGTGTTTCCTCACTGTTTCCCAACAGCAATGAGCTTAGTTGATCTATGTCAAATTCAAATTTTGAAAATTACATTTCAACACGTAATTACCAATTATTCCAAATCACAACTCCTTTGATGCCTGATTGGACGACCAGGGGTGGAATAATTCTTTATAAAGTGCACATGGACATAGAGTAACTTCAGAGCGAATTCACCACTGGCCATCGTGTCAACATCACTCTTGACTTCCAAGGTAAGATTTTCATCACTACTGAGAATCCATAGTTTAAAAAGTGTAGCATATAATGCCTACAACAAAATCTTCATTTAGTTTTTTCTTTTCTGTTTCAGGAAAGACTCTTTACATTTTCCGCTATGAAACTGCTGGTCCTGGTTATGTGCTTCTTGGCACTAAGCTATGCCTTACCTGTACGTACTCATAATAATCTGTTTTGAACTATTGTATTGCATAAGGCATTGATGTTTTTATATTTTAGTTTAGATATAAAGTGAATCATGTAAATTTAAAAGTCCTCACTCTCACAGGTCTCCGAGGAGGAGAATGATCGAGTCAAACGCTCAAGCACTGATGAGGTCAGTGTACTTTTTAAGAGATTCACATACTCACAAAATATTTTCTCTCTTTTTATTAAATAAAATTACATTTTCTTTATGTTGCCCTAAAATAAATATTTTCTTTTCTCCAGAGAAAAAGAGTTCCTCAGATGCCTCCTCAGATACCAAACATCCCAAACAACCCAAACAACCCCGCTCCCCAACCACCACCCAACACAGACCTGGATGCAGTGCTGCAGTTTTGGATCACAAAACTTGCAGAACTTATTCCTGCGGGAAAATGATCCAACAAACTGTCAAAAGACGCAAAGCTGCAATTCAACATGTGGCATTTTTGTCTCTTAACTGAACACAGAAATTATTATAAATAAAGCATCAATGATATCCTCTGTGTTTTTCTTTTTTTGACTTTCATACAGTTAGGTTGATAAATAATACAATAATACAACAATGATAAGCTTTTTAGCATTTAGTCTCTGTACGCCACCAGAGTGAATTTAAAATAAAACATTTCAGGTTTCATTTGAAAGTTGGTTTAATTTCAGGTTGGACGACCGCTCTACCTTCCTACCTGCCGTATAATTTTATATATATAATAAGAAATTATGTATTACATTTATTATATTCTATTATCTTATATAAGTATAATATATCATATTATATATATATTTTTAAATTTACAAAATTACATCCTGACCTTGATTTTTTTCCTCACACACAAGAAACAGAGAATTCCAGTGATCATGAATTTGGTGAATTACCGAGATTTTAACAACAAGCAGTTACAACCTTATGAAGTTCACATGCAGCAACATCCAACAGACACATTAGCATTTGTTTTAAGTCCCAGTTTTGATTTCTAGTGCAGTTAGTGATAACCGCAAACACATTTATTGTTTTTAAGTTGTAGCATCAAAGGAAAGAAAATTAAGGCAGTTAAATAACCACGTAAATAAGCATATTTAAAACTAAATATGAGATGATGCCTTGTTAAATTGTTTCTAGAGTTGGTGTTTCAAAACAAAAAACTATTATATTGTGTAAGGCATCTATGTTTTTGTGATACTTTAGATATAAAGTGAATCCTGTAAATTCACTCTCATATGTCTCTGAGGAGGAGAATGATCGAGTCAAATGCTCAAGCAGTGGGGAGGTCAGTATATTTTTTGGGATTCACATATTCTTCATATTATATTACATTTTGGTAAATGGTCTCTTATAAAGCGCTTTTATCCAAAGCGCTTAACAATGTTGATTCCCATTCACCCACTCACACACACACACACACCGATGGCGGTGGCTGACATGCAAGGTGCTCACCTGACCCACCAGGAAAAACTTGGGGTTCAGTGTCTTGCCCAAGGACACTTCAACGTGTAACCAATGACCCTGTGGTCCGTGAAGAACTGCCTTACCAACTGAGCTACAGACAACAATATGTGTTAAAACAAACATTTCTTAAAGCAATAAAAATAATAATCATAAAAAATAATAAACAAGAACAACTTCACAGGTTTACCCAAACTATCAAAATATAAAAAAAGGGAATATCCATGTTTCCTACAACTTATGTCCCTGTGGTATATCAGTTTGTAGGAGTGGAGGACAGGCCACTAAATAGTAAGTTATTAGTCATATAGGTAGAAAGCACATTCATTTAAATTGAGACACACAAGTTAATTTCTTATTCCAAAGTGCTAGTCAGTAATGTTTCTTTAGTTAGATTTTTCTGACTGTAAAATGAAAAGTTGCTCATTTCTTACTAGATTTACAAGTTAAAGATGTTAAATGTAAAATAATAGGATGGTTGATGACCTAAGGTCCCAAAATGGTCCTAATTGTACTCAGTCTCTGCAACATTAGCACGAGGATTACTAAAACCTCTAAGTGTGTCATGCAATAATAATGTTTCTGCATGTGATTTATATAAATTGTAAACATACTTCAATATGAATAAAGAAATGACCAGTTAAGGAAATGCCATAACCAATTTACTGCTATCAAATAAAAATGTGAGTAAAAGCTGTCATCAGTTGTTAAGAACTTTTACCATTGAATTAGCAATAACTCATTTATACCCAGAGGAGTCATCATTTTATATATATATATATATATATAAGTTTTCCACATATACTACTCACAAAATGTCAGGAATATTTGACTTACGAGTAAAATTTCTGAATGCACCTAAAATGCACTATAACCTTTACAGGTGACCTTAATTTGACCTTTCCTAAACTTTTGAATTTACATGTGCAGCTGTTCAGTGTTTCAGTAATTATTGCATGAGAACATGTTGTTCTCTGATAAGGTGATTAACTGCAAAAATCCCAATGTGATTCATGAATCAACAACTAATTCAATGACAGTTTTTATTCAAACAGTCCTCTTCATCGTGCTATTCACATTTTGACATCATAAGACCAAGACAACACCTAACAATTACAGGTTATTGAGACACTGACATGTTTTGTTGTGGTATACCAACCACTGTTGTTAGCCTTTGCTTCAATAAATTGATTAAGATGAAGAAATTACCACTGCATGCTTTTACTTTATTGCCCTACTTTCATGATATATTATCACTGTAATACTGTCCTAATACTGTATCTCTGAGCCTGCCTGTGGTCATAGTGCCTAGCTACACACATGGTTTCTTCACATTTTATGCCAACAAAAACTTTATGAGCACTATGGCAGCTGATTTGATTACTGAAGGGTTGTGTGAGCTTTTAATTCTTTTAGTTTGAGTTACATACTTTGGGTGGTTTCCAAAACACTTCACAGCCAACATTTAGAAGAATGTGCTCTGCTTAGATGAGACCAAAATTGAAGTTTTCCACCTAAATGCAAAACGCTATATGTGGCTGAAATCTAACCCTGCACATCATCCTAAACACACCATCCCCACCGTGAGACATGGTGGTGGCAGCATCAGGTTATGGGGATATTTTTGTTCAGCAGGCACAGGGAAGCTGGTCAAAGTTGATAGGAAAATGGGGCAATTTAAAAAAAAAACCATTTAGAGTCTGCAAAATACTGTAGTGGAGGTCCACCTTCCAACAGGACAATGACCCTACATTTACAGCCAGAGCTACAAAGGAATGGTTTAGACCAAAGCATTTTTATACGTTAGAATGACCCAGTCAAAGTCCAGACCTAATTCCAATTGAGAATCTGTGGCAAGACTTGAAAATTGCTGTTTACAGACACTCTTCATTCAATCTGATCCAATCTAAGTGTTTGATGACAGCTTGGAACTTGCCAAACCTTTATAAATTATATTTTTTACAGTTATGGTACTTCTAGACACACTGGTTCTTCAATTTCTCTTGATTTTTTCTTCAAAGTCACCTGACACGGATACAAACACTGTTATCTCATCTTATGGCGGCTGTAGCTCAGTTGGTAAGGCAGTTGACCATGGACCACAGGGTCAGTGGTTCAATCCCCGCTCCTAGATCCCCGGCTAGAAGTCGAAGTGTCCTTGGGCAAGACACTGAACCCCAAGTTGCTTACCTTGCATGGCAGCCACCGCCATCGGTGTTTGAGTGTGAGAATGGGTGAATGGGAAGCTACATTGTAAAGCGCTTTGGATAAAAGCGCTATATAAGCGACTATTTACCATTTACCATTTGTTAACAGTTGCAGTTACTAATAGTTAACAGCTTAATCTTTTCAACTGTGTCAATTTTTTTTCATGTTTCTCTAATACTCATAACCACAATTTAATTAGGAAAAGTATTGTGTGTCAACTACAGCCAAAGAAGGAATTTGATTAAAGAATGGAAATTCAATATCTTTATATTAGAAGGCTTTTAAGACTTCCTGTTTAGTCATTATGGAACATGTATCAGCATCTGAAATGAATAAAATAAAATGGGATCTGCTATGGGAGGTAATGCTGCTATATCTATTTTATATGCACTCTTTTTGCATATAAAGGAGTGTGAAAAAATAGCATGTACACACATGTGTGGTTGAACTCTGCCATTAATTACGTTTAACCAAGGATGTGTGCACATGATTCATGTCTATGGAACACACTTCAGTGTTTCCTCACTGTTTCCCAACAGCAATGAGCTTAGCTGGTCTATGTCAAATTCAAATTTAGGAGATTACAAATACATTTCAACATGTAATTACCAATTATTTCAAATCACAACTCCTTTGATGGCTGATTGGATGACCAGGGGTGGAATAATTCTTTATAAAGTGCACATGGACATAGAGTAACTTCAGAGCGAATTCACCACTGGCCATCGTGTCAACATCACTCTTGACTTCCAAGGTAAGATTTTCATCACTACTGAGAATGCATAGTTTACAAAGTGTAGCATATAATGCCTACAACAAAATCTTCATTTAGTTTTTTCTTTTCTGTTTCAGGAAAGATTCTTTACATTTTCCGCTATGAAACTGCTGGTCCTGGTTCTGGGCTCCTTGGCACTAAGCTATGCCTTACCTGTACGTACTCATAATAATCTGTTTTGAACTATTGTATTGAATAAGGCATTGAGGTTTTTATGATATGTTAGTTTAGATATAAAGTGAATCATGTAAGTTTAAAAGTCTTCACTCTCACAGGTCTCTGAGGAGGTGAATGATCGTGTGAAACGCTCAAGTAGTGAGGAGGTCAGTATATTTTTTAAGAGATTCACATACCCACAAAATATTTTCTCTCTTTTTATTAAATAAAATTACATTTTCTTTATGTTGCCCTAAAATAAATATTTTCTTTTCTCCAGAGAGGTGGATATTATCCTCAGATGTATCCTCAGCTTCCTCCTCAAATACAATACATCCCATACAACCCAAACATCCTACCCGAAGCACCCAGCTCAGGCCTGGGTGGAGCACTGCAGCTTTTGATCACAAAAATTGCAGGACTTATTCCTGCGGGAAAATGATCCAACAAACTGCCAGACGCAAAGCTGCAATTCAACATATGGAATTTGTCTCTCTTACCTAATTAATAAAAATAAATAAAGCATCAATGATATCCTCTGTGTTTTTCTTTTTTTTGACTTTCATATAGTTAGGTTGATAAATATTGGAACAATAATACGCTTTTAAGCATTTGGTCTCTGTACACCACCAGAGTGAATTTAAAATAAAACTTTTCAGGTTTAATTCACAGGGGTTTGACTTCTTTTTGATATATATATATATAGGCATTTCACATACACTACTCACAAAAAGTTAGGAATATTTGACTTACGTGTGAAATTTCAGAATGCACCTAAAATGCACTATAACCTTTACAGGTGACCTTAATTTGACCTTTCCTAAACTTTTGAATTTACATGTACAACTGTTCACTGTTTCAGTACTTATTTCATATGAACATGTTGTTCTCTGATAAGGTCATTTACTGCAAAAATCCCAACGTGATTCATGAATCAACCACTAATTCAATGACAATTTGTTTTCAAACAGTTTTCTTCATCGTGCTATTCACATTTTGACATCATAAGACCAAGACAACACCTAACAATTACAGGTTATTGAGACACTGACATGTTTTGTTGTGGTATACCAACCACTGTTGTTAGCCTTTGCTTCAATAAATTGTTTGAGATGAAGAAATTACCATTGTACACTTCTACTTAAACACCTACTTTCATGATATATTATTACTGTAGCATGAACTTTTTCCATTTTCCATAAACCTCACCCGAAAGTCGAACATCCCTAATTGTTTCTGAGTAGTGTATATAGGCACAACTACAGTTTATACAACTATAGGCATAACTGATCAATTATAAATAAAAAGGCACCTGTGGCTCAGGAAGTAGAGGAGTCACCCACCAATCCAAGGTTCCTCCTATCACATGTCGAAATGTCTTGAGCAAGACACTGAACCCTAACTTAACCCCCTAAAGCTGCTAACACATTTTATTTATTGAGTTTTTCACGGGGGCTTGGGGGATAGTTGGGTGTGAATCACATGTGATGATTGAGTGAACTTTTTCCAAATGTATTGTGACACATTTTGAATTTTATTGGAACAAAGTGGAATAAAAATGATTTATTGTCCATCATATGCCCATATGATGATATCCTATTCTAAACAGTTAAGTATCATAAAGATGATTAATTAATAGTGTCCAGTTTCAGAACCTTTACTGTCTCCTAATACTGTACTTCTGAGCCTGCCTGTGGTCATATTGGCCAGCTACACACATGGTTTCATATTTTATGCCAACAAAAGAGTTATGAGCACTATGGCAGCTGATTTGATTACTGAAGGGTTGTGTGAGTTTTCAGTTCTTGTAATTTGAGTTACATACTTTGGGTGGAGTTATGGTATTTATTAAACCACTTTGGGGGGTTTCAACAACACCTCACAACCAACATTTAGAAGAATGTGCTCTGCTCAGATGAGACCAAAATTGAAGATTTCCACCTAAATGCAAAATCCACGTTTAGATATAAAGTGAATCATGCAAATTCACTTACATATGTCTCTGAGGAGGAGAATGATCGAGTCAAATGCTCAAGCAGTGGGGAGGTCAGTATATTTTTTATGGATTCACATACTGTTCATATTAAATTAGATTTTGGTAAATGGTCGCTTATGTAGCACTTTTATGCAAAGCTCTTCCTATTCACCCATTCACACACACACACCGATGGCGGTGGCTGCCATGCAAGGTGCTCACCTTACCCACCCGGAGCAACTTGGGGTTCAGTGTCTTGCCCAAGGACACTACAACATGTACCCAATAACAATACATACTTTGGGTGGAGTTGTGGTATTTATTAAACCACTTTGGGGGGTTTCCACAACACCTCACAACCAACATTTAGAAGAATGTGCTCTGCTCAGATGAGACCAAAATTGAAGTTTTCCACCTAAATGCAAAATGCTATTTGTGGCTGAAATCTAACCCTGCACATCACCCTAAACACACCATCCCCACCGTGAGACATGGTGGTGGCAGCATCATACCTTTCTTCAGCAGGGACAGGGAAGCTGGTCAAAGTTGATAGGAAAATGGGGCAATCTTTGAAGAAAACCATTTAGAGTCTGCAAAAGACTGTAGTGGAGGTCCACCTTCCAACAGGACAATGACCCTACATTTACAGCCAGAGCTACAAAGGAATGGTTTAGACCAAAGCATATTTATATGTTAGAATGACCCAGTCAAAGTCCAGGCCTAAATCCAATTGACAATCTGTGGCAAGATTTGAAAATTCCTGTTCATAGATGCTCTTCATCCAATCTGACTGAGCTTCATCTATTTTCCAAAGAAGAATGGGCAAAATTTTCATTCTCTAAATGTGCAAAGGTGGTAGAGACATAACCCAAAAATCTTGCAGCTGTAATTACAGCTCTCAGGGGGGCTGAATACAACTGGATGCCACACTTTTCAAGAGACTTGTTTGTAAAAAATTTTGAAAACCATTTATCGTTTTTATTGCACTTCACATTTATGTACCACTTTGTGTTGGTCTGTCACATACAATCCCAATAAAACCCATTTACGATTGTGGTTGTAATGTGACAAAATGTGGAAATGTTCAAGGGGTATGAATACTTTGGCACTGTATTTTTAAACACTTTTGGATGAGAAATAGTTTCTGTTTAAAGGTCTCTGAGGAGACAAACGCTAAGTTAGGTGATGAAATCAGTCCCTGTTGTATTTTACCATAGGATGTTATTAGATTTTTAAACTAAAATGACTCGGCTAAACTAAAGCTACACTATAATTATCAGGAGATCTGAATTTCAACCAGTGTTTGATGACAGCTTTCAAGGAAGGTAATGCTGTTATATCTATTTTATATGCACTCTTTTTGCATATAAAAGAATTTGAATAAAATAGCATGTACACACATGTGGGGTTGAACTGTGCCATTGATTATGTTTAACCAAGGATGTGTGCACATGAATCATGTCTATGGAACACACTTCAGTGTTTCCTCACTGTTTCCCAACAGCAATGAGCTTAGCTGGTATAGACCAGATGCAAATTTTTAAAATTACAAATAGATTTCAACACATAATTACCAGTTATTTCAAATCACAACTCCTTTGATGCCTGATTGGACGACCAGGGGTGGAATAATTCTTTATAAAGTGCACATGGACATAGAGTAACTTCAGAGCGAATTCACCCCTGGCCATCGTGTCAACATCACTCTTGACTTCCAAGGTAAGATTTTCATCACTACTGAGAATCCATAGTTTAAAAAGTGTAGCATATAATGCCTACAACAAAATCTTCATTTAGTTTTTTCTTTTCTGTTTCAGGAAAGATTCTTTACATTTTCCGCTATGAAACTGCTGGTCCTGGTTATGTGCTTCTTGGCACTAAGCTATGCCTTACCTGTACGTACTCATAATAATCTGTTTGTGAACTATTGTATTGAATAAGACATTGATGTTTTATGATGTCTTAGTTTAGATATGAAGTGAATCATGTAAGTTGAAAAGTCCTCACTCTCACAGGTCTCTGAGGAGAATGATCGAGTCAAACGCTCAAGCAGTGAGGAGGTCAGTGTACTTTTTAAGAGATTCACATACTCACAAAATATTTTCTCTCTTTTTATTAAATAAAATTACATTTTCTTTATGTTGCCCTAAAATAAATATTTTCTTTTCTCCAGAGAATAAGAGTTCCTCAGATACCAAACATCCCAAACAACCCAAACAACCCAAACATCCCCCCCTCACCACCCAACACAGACCTGGATGCAGTGCTGCAGTTTTGGATCACAAAACTTGCAGGACTTATTCCTGCGGGAAAATGATCCAACAAACTGTCAGAAGACGCAAAGCTGCAATTCAACATGTGGCATTTTTCTCTCTTAACTGAACAAAGAAATTATTAAAAATAAATAAATCATCAATGATATCCTGTGTTTTTCTTTTTTTTGACTTTCATATAGTTAGGTTCATAAATATTGGAACAATAATACGCTTTTAAGCATTTGGTCTCTGTACACCACCAGAGTGACTTTAAAATAAAACATTTCAGGTTTAATTCACAGGGGTTTGACTTCTTTTTGAGGGGGTTGTTTTCTGTTTTCATCCTAATGAGGATAATGGCCTCCTTTCCTTCCAAAGACACGTCCTTAGACCTCATGTTCAGAAATCCAGTAAACAGCTAACTAAGGCAAACATCAAGAATGTGTCAGTAGGGTCGAAAACACATTTTCACAATGTCAATGTCAACTCATCATTGCAGCATAAAACTGATATAATGTGTTTCAAAACAGTTTTTACAGATGTAACTTTGACCTTAATGTGGACACGTTAGACAGAACTAATTTATTCGTGTTAGGCACAGTATGATTCATAAAATGAAAATTTTAGAATAAAAAAGAACTAAAAACAACAGAGATAAAAGACGTAAGACATCTGGCTGAAATACTTCCTTTGGATTTCAGAGCCAAACTCTTTCAAATATGAGTCATTCATCTACGGTTATGGTACATGTGATCATCGGTACTGCATGTCTTTCAGAGGATGACATGTACTTGTGTAGATGCCTGCACCTTGTCATCATGGTAAATGGTCTGCAACTCATTATGTATTGAATTTATTATATTCTATTATCTTATAAAATTATAATATATCATATTATATTTATTTTTAAATTTACATAATTTCCTCCTGACCTTGACTTTTTTCCTCACACACAACAAACAGAGAATTTCAGTGATCATGAATTTGGTGAATTACCTAGATTTTAACAACAAGCAGTTAAAACCTTACAAGCAGTAACATCCAACAGACACATTAGCATTTGTTTTAAGTCCCAGTTTTGATTTGTAGTGCAGTTAGTGATAACATAACTAACTCCACTAGTTATAACTTGTAGCATCAAAGGAAAGAAAATTAAGGCAGTTAAATGAACACATAAATAAGCATATTTAAAACTAAATATGAGCTGATTCTTTGTCAAATTGTTTCTAGAGTTGGTGCCACAAAATCAAAAAACTATTATATAATTCAATTCAATTCAACTTTATTTATATAGCGCCAATTTACAACAAAGTCATCTCAAAGCAGTTTACATAATAAAGTCCAGACTACACAAGTATGTAGAAGCAACCCAACAAGTCCCCTTGAGCAAACCCTAGGCAACAGTGGAGAGGCAAAAACTCCCTTTAATGGAAGAATCCTCCAGCAGAACCATGCTCCAATTTGATATTGGTCAATAGTTGGCTAAATCACCTGGATCAAGACAAGGTTTTTTAAATAGTGGTTTGATTACAAGGACTTTATAGGCCTTTGGTACGTAGCCAGTTTCTAAAGATAGGTTGATCTAATCTAATATGAACGTGTCTATTAAAGGTAGAACATCTTTGAGCAATTTGGTTGGAACAGGGTCTAAAAGACATGTTGTTAGTTTTGAGGAAGTGATAGTTGAACTTAGCTTAGTGAGATCTATGTGGGAAAATCAGTCTAAGAGGGATTGGGGCCTTATTGAGGATTCTAGAGCTGTTGCCTTTGGGCAACAGCTTGTTGTAGCATCTATGTTTTTGTGATACTTTAGTTTAGATATAAAGTGAATCATATAAATTCACTCTCATAGGTCTCTAAGGAGGAGAATGATCGAGTCAAATGCTCACATTACATTTTGGTAAATGGTCACTTATATAGCGCTGTTATTCAAAGCGCTTAACAATATCAATTCCCATTCACACACACCAATGGCAGTGGCTGCCATGCAAGGTGCTCACTTGAGCCACCAGGAGCAACAAGGACACTTCGGGATTGAACCTATAACTGCCCTATCTTTATGACGCACTAAAATAAAGCTTTCATGTTTTCCAGAGGCATGGAATATTTTACCAGCAGCAGTATCCCACGTTTCCATCATTAATCAACTAAGACCCATCCTTCAACACACTGCTGCAGCTTTTGATGACAAGATTTGCATTTACTCCTCCAGCAGGAAAACAATACAACAAACTGGCGAACGAAGATAAGCTGCTATTTTTCTCTCCTAACTGAAATGGTTTACAAAGAAATAATTATGCATATGTATATGCATCTGTGTGATTTCATTATTTGATTTTAATGTCTGGTTCTACTTAACTTATACTATACTAATACTTTTTTCCTAAAGGCATGCAGAAATTTAAAAAGTGCTTATTATATATTTATTTTGTAACTATACAGTTTATGCAATAACTATATGGTGTAACAGTAGATTTTGTCTTGTTTTTTTTGACAGTGAGCGCATTACACTGCATCTTAAACTATTTCCTATATAACAAACAGTGTAATACAGGAATTTACAAGCTAAAAATATAAAAGTGAAGAAGAAGATAAACTACCCAGCTGAGATCTCTCCAAATTAGCTCTTTGTAAATAGGTTTAGTATTTCAGACATCAAGGACGTGTGAATGCGCTTGAAAATGCATTTTCACTATGTCACAACAGCTTACCATTTTAGCATATAACTGATATAATGTGTTGCAAAACATTTTTACAGATGTAACTTTGACAATAATGTGGCAAAATGAACTAAAGAACAGCTAGTAATTGTAATGAGACTAATTGGCTTCAGAGTCCAGGCTCTTGTGGACACTTGAGAAAGATCTCATATACCCAATGGGCACTGTGTGATTTATAAATAGAAAGAGAAAGAGAAATAGTAACAACAGAGATAAAAGATGTAAAATATCCAAAATGAATTAACGCTTTGATATATACTCCTTAATTTTATCATAGAGGCTTTAAAACTGGATTTCATAATTTTTTACTTCACACAACAAACAGAAAATCAAAGTCGGTGAATCGCCTAGATTCACAAGCCACACCCTGTAACAGACACTGAGCAACTATGTCCTGATTTAACTAGATTTGATTCAGTTTGACTTTAAAGATGTCATATGAGTGTGAAGCAATTACTTGATCCAACAATTTGCTTCATAAAAAATGTTTATAGTGCAGCCAATACAGAAGGCTTAGGGTTTTCATGCTGTAAACTAAAAGTAAAAAAATAAGGATTTTTATTTGGAACTAAATATGAAGTCATGCCTCATTTACTTTTACTTTTTTTTACTTCTATGTAGTTCATGGTCACTTCTATATGCTTTTTAAGCCTAAAAATATAGGCATGTGTTTCGTAGGCACCCAAAATACTGTAGTAAAAGAATAATCTCATCACAATTTAATATTACAATTGTACATGTCGAAGTAGCAAAAGTTACTGTTACTGTTTCCTAACAGCATTTCTAACTCCAGCGTGGTTTAGGGTTACGGGATCTTCTATTTTATGTCATCACACCTCTATAAAATCTAAATCCATTAGAGGGGTGATTGGATGATGAGAGTAATTTTTTCTTTCAAAAGTGGATATTATCATCATCATTACTCGTGACTTCTAAAGTTAGATTTTTAACTGTGGCTAAACAGGAGTAAGAAGCTTTCACTTTCCTAGAATTTTTTTATGTTTTTAACCAGTGAAACTCACAATGTGCTTCAAGCTCTCGTGTTTATAGCTCAGCTTAGTTGCTCAAATATAAGACTAACTGTATTTTAAAATGTCTATTTTTCATATTTTACAAAAAGGCTGTATGTTAATAATTGTTATACAACTTTTTACCAGGATCAGCTATTACATAAGTTGTAGATTTCAAACTATCCAGGTGTGTCTCTATACATCTACGTGTTTCCTCACTTTGAAATAAGAAGACAAAACATTTCCTAATGCCTGCAGTTTCCCAATGATGTTATTTGTTTGCTAATGAGATGAACCCCTCTCCTGTAACTGTATATAAAAGGGCTCATTCACAGCAACATTGTTACAACCTCCTTCAACATCTCTGTGACTGTCTTTGAGGACTTGACTTCGATTATAAGATTCTGTCTTTTCTGTGTGAGGGTAATGAGATGATAGTTTATCATTATAATAGTTGTGTATATCTAAACAATATGTGTATATCTAAAAACAAGTTTTTCTAAACAAACCCTACTGTTTTTTTGTTTTGTTTTTTATTTTTATTTTCTAGCAGGTGTAAACAGGGAAACCATGCTGAAGATAGTATTTGTACTTGGATGCCTCCTGTGCCTCACTCTGGCAAATCCTGTGAGTGTGACAAAGTCAGTATCAGTGTTTTTGTACTGTAATACCTAAAAAAAGCACTTAATGCTTTTCTGTTTTACAGACTGATGACAAGGCGCCCAAACGCTTTGCACGTGGACGTGGCTCCCATGAGGTGAGTGCCTCCCTGTTTCCTTTTAAAACACATAACCTGACAATATATATTAGTCGAAAACCACCTAGTGTATGTGATAATTAATACCTTTATGTTCCTGCAGCACCACAGAGGTCCCCCAAACAGTCCTTTAAGTCGCAAGAACATGCTAACTCCAGAGTTTCTGCAGTACCTTCTTTCTGTCTTGCAACAGCTACTTACTCCACCACCTGCTACAACCTCCACAGCTGCAGCGACCTCTACCACAGCTACAGCTGCAACTACCACTACTACAACTACTACCACTGCTGCTACAGTATAAAATCTGAAACTCATCAGACATCAACAAATGCCTGTAAAGCAGAGTTAACTAACACGTGGATCCACGTCACTATATTCTCTGTAATATCTACTAAGTTAACCAAAATAAAAAAAATCCAAGTTGACTAGATATGTTTGATGTTCTTAAAATCCAGAAATCAATTTATTCATATAATGTTCACATAGAAAACAACATATAGTTTAATTTCATTTGTGTGTGTGTGTGTGTGTGTGTGTGTGTGTGTGTGTGTGTGTGTGTGTGTGTGTTATTTTAGCAGGCTAAAGTCGTGCTCAGAACTGCATGATAAGAAAGTTGGTGGATGGTGGTCATGGGGTTGCACTGTGGTGTGTGGCACTTCTCAAATCAAACTGATCAACACTGCTGCTGCAGGGATTTAAGGGACTTAAGCATTTTATCACACTCTACAAAGCAGCTGTGAACAAGAGATTCCCGCTGTCAGAATCAATATTGTTGCATGGAAAAGACCCTACTTTACAACAGGAGTTATTAATAATTATTAAAGACTGAAAAATAAACTAATCAAATGCAACCCACTATCAAAACTTACATTTTGCATTGATCCACAGCGCAAATCATTTTATTGTTTAAATATAATCTATACAAGTGGTAAAAAAGCCCAATGATACATTAATATTCAACTTTAGAAATGTGCTTAAATTCAGTTTCAACATCAACATGGTGCATTTTTAAAAATGCTGCTACAATTCAAGTGAATCATAAAAGTCACCTGTGAACAAAATATCAATATGCTAATTAGACACATTAAATATGCAATATAAGGTGCTGTAGAGAGTAATTTAAAGTCAAATTATAGAAACACATGACAACTAATGCTGCAGGTCATCACAGGTGTGAGAAATACATATATAAGATTGTACAATCACCCGACTTTATTTTATTAGACGTTACTATCATCTTACTATCATTTAACCAATAAATCGTCTAAAAGATGTTATATGTTTAGGTTATTAAATATGCACTCACAAACGTTTAACAAAAAAAATGTACTTATGTCATTTAAAATAACAAAATTATAATAATGTCTTACGGATTTTATTAGGGAATGTAGACGTCCTAACTTCTGTGGTAACTGATAAATGGTCCATGCTACACCTGTCTTACCTGTGCTTTCATACTAGAAGTCCGGTAAGTTTTATAATGGAAAAAACATCATTTCAATATAAGTTGGATTTTGCAATGTGTTTTTAAAACATCTCTAGCCAGAAATCTGCACTTTATTGTTACAGTCTTTATTCAGTGAACGTGTAGGATTTTTTTTGTTTGTTTAAAGGATGTTTTGTTTTATTACCTAGATTTGAAAACTGAATTTTAATAAAGAGTGGTTTTCTGTGCTGCCTCACAGATAAAAGAAGATTCCTGGTTGGCATCCTGTCCAGCTGTGGCCTTTCTGTGTGTAGTTTGCATGTTCTTCTTTTCCTCGCATGTATTTCCTCCCACAGTCCAAATACATGGGTATTACAGGTTAATTAGTGACTCTCAAATGTTTGTAGGTGTGAATGTTATTGTGAATGGTTGTCTATCTCTGTATGTCTCTCTGTGTTGGGCCTGCGACAGACTGGAGACCTGTCCAGGGTGTAGCCCACATATCGCCCTATGACAGCTGACATAGGCTCCAGCGCCCCATGACCCAAATAGGATAGGGGGGACACATAATTGATGGATGGATGGAAGAAAGTTTTTATTTATAATATATTAAATAATAATTATTTAATAAAGCCTGTGTTTCGGAACATTTTACTGAAAAACAGTGAAAAAGGATATACTGAATAGTTGTGGACAAAGTCAAAGGACCAATTGAGATTCTTTTTACTTTAAATATAATTTCATTGTCCCATCAATTATGTTTTACTGAGAAGGCTGCAAAAGCAAAATAAAGGTGTGAGCATGAATCATGTCTAACGAACACCATTTTACTGTTTCCTCGCTGTTTCCCAACACCAATGAGATTAGCTCTAAGTCCATCCTGGGTCAAACATAAGTTTTTAGGATTATGCCACAAATACATTTCGACTGTTATTCATCACTCATTTCATCATATTTCACACCTTTTTTGACAACAATCAAATCACAACTCCTTTGATGGCTGATTGGACGACCAGGGGTGGAATAATTCTTTATAAAGTGCACATGGACACAGAGTAACTTCAGAGCGAATTCACCACTGGCCATCGTGTCAACATCACTCTTGACTTCCAAGGTAAGATTTTCATCACTACTGAGAATCCATGGTTTAAAAAGTGTAGCATATAATGCCTGCAACAAAATCTTCATTTAGTTTTTTCTTTTCTGTTTCAGGAAAGACTCTTTACATTTTCCGCTATGAAACTGCTGGTCCTGGTTCTGTGCTTCTTGGCAATAAGCTATGCCTTACCTGTACGTACTCATAATAATCTGTTTGTGAACTATTGTAATGTATAAGGCATTGATGTTTTTATGATGTTTTAGTTTAGATATAAAGTGAATCATGTAAGTTTAAAAGTCTTCACTCTCATAGATCTCTGAGGAGGAGAATGATCGAGTCAAACGCTCAAGCAGTAGGGAGGTCAGATTCACTTACCCACAAAATATTTTCTCTTTTTTTATTAAATAAAATTTAATTTTCTTTATGTTGCCCTAAAATAAATATTTTCTTTTCTCCAGAGAGGTGGATATTATCCTCAGATGATTCCTCAGATGATTCCTCAGATGTTTCCTCCATACATCCCCCCCCCACCACCCAACCAAGACATGACTGCATTGCTGCAGCTTTTGATCGCAAGACTTGCAGCACTTGTTCCTGCAGCAGGAAAATGATCCAACAAACTGTCAGAAGACACAAAGATGTTTTTTTCATCCTAATGATGATAATGGCCTCCTTCCCTACAAACCCTTTGTATTAAAGCGGAAAGTCTTGACTTCAGTCACATCTTGAGTGTTTCATTTCAAAATAATGTGGTGGTGTACAGAGACAAAAGGCTAAACTTATTATTGTTCCAATATATGCTCAAAATTTATATCAAATATTTATGTAACTAAAAGCAAGTGTATGCAAATATATTTTAATATAAATGTTTTCATATTTACATTTTCATATTTTTTACAGTTAGCACAATTGTACCTTTAACCCTTTCCAACTGTATATAAGTCACTCAGCTAAGCTCTCTACAAGTCACCTCTATGTGTCTAAATAGGTTTTTGTTATTTCAAACATCAAGAATGTGTCAGTAGGGTTGAAAACACATTTTCACAATGTCAATGTCAATTCATCGTTGCAGCATAAAACTGATATAATGTGTTTTAAAACAGTTTTTACAGATGTAAATTTGATCTTAATGTGGACACCTGAGACAGATCTTATTCATTCGTGTTAGGCACAGTATGATTCATAAGATGAACATTTTAAAATGAAAAAGAACTAAAAACAACAGAGATAAAAGACAGAAGAAATTCAAAATGAAGTTACGTGCCATGATTTTGTCATAGAGGCCTTAAATCCCTAAATATGTTACAGCCCTGTCAAATCCCTTAATGTGAACTACATGGCTGAAATTCTTACTTCTGATTTTAGAGGCAAACTCCTTCAAATATGAGTCATTCATGTACTGTTATGGTACATGTGATCATCTATACCTCTATGTCTGTCAGAGGATGCCCGCCCCTTGTCGTCAACTATTTGTTAACTCTAGGGAGTGGCTGGAGGCTTTCAAAAACAAATAAATACTGGATTCCATTAACCCCCCCAAAACTACCAGGGGTGGAATAATTCTATATAAAGTGCACATGGACATAGAGTAACTTCAGAGCGAATTCACCACTGGCCATCGTGTCAACATCACTCTTGACTTCCAAGGTAAGATTTTCATCACTACTGAGAATGCATAGTTTAAAAAGTATAGCAAATAATGCCTACAACAAAATCTTGGTTTAGTTTTTTCTTTTCTGTTTCAGGAAAGATTCTTTACATTTTCCGCTATGAAACTGCTGGTCCTGGTTCTGTGCCTTTTAGCACTAAGCTATGCCTTACCTGTACGTACTCATAATAATCTATTTGTGAACTATTGTATTGTATAAGGCATTGATGTTTTTATGATGTTTTAGTTTAGATATAAAGTGAATCATGTAAGTTTAAAAGTCTTCACTCTCATAGATCTCTGAGGAGGAGAATGATCGAGTCAAACGCTCAAGCAGTGGGGAGGTCAGATTCACTTACCCACAAAATATTTTCTCTTTTTTTATAAAATCAAATTACATTTTCTTTATGTTGCCCTAAAATAAATATTTTCTTTTCTCCAGAGAGGTGGATATTATCCTCAGATGATTCCTCAGATGTTTCCTCCATACATCCCCCCCCCACCACCCAACCAAGACATGACCGCGCTGCTGCAGCTTTTGATTGCAAGACTTGCAGCAGGAAAATGATCCAACAAACTGTCAGAAGACGCAAAGCTGCAATATGTCATTTTTCTTTCTTAACTGAACAATGAAATAATTAAAAATAAATAAAAGATTAATGATATCCTTTATTTTTTCTTATTTTGACTTTCATACAGTTAGGTTCATAAATATTGTAACAATAATAAGCTTTTTAGTATTTGGTCTCTGTACGCCACCAGAGTGAATTTAAAATAAAACATTTAAGGTTTAATTCACAGGGGTTTGACTTCTTTTTGAGGATGATCCAAAATGTTGTGTTGGTTTTTGCTGTCTCTCTGGGGGGGTCATTTTGTTTTTTCATCCTATGAATGATAATGGCCTCCTTCCCTACAAACTATTTGAATTAAAGCAGAAAGTCTTGACATCAGTCATATCTTGAGTGTTTCATTTCAAAATAATGTGGTGGTGTACAGAGACCAAATGCTAAACTTATTATTGTTCCAATATGTGCTCAAAATTTATATCAAATATTTATGTAACTAAAAGCAAGTGTATATGAATATAATGGAATATAAATATTTTAATATTTACATTTTCATATTTTTTACATTTAGCACAATTGTACCTTTAACACACCGTCAATGTCACCTCATCATTGCAGCATAAAAATGTGTTTCAAAACAGTTTTTACAGATGTATCTTTGACCTTAATGTGGACACCTGAGACAGATCTTATTTATTCGTTTTAGGCACATTATGATTCATAAAATGAAAATTTTAGAATGAAAAAGAACTAAAAACAACAGAGATAAAAGACAGAAGAAATTCAAAATGAAGTTACGTGCCATGATTTTGTCATAGAGGCCTTAAATCCCTAAATATGTTACAGCCCTGTCAAATCCCTTAATGTGCACTATATGGCTAAAATACTTACTTCTGATTTTAGAGGCAAACTTCTTCAAATATGAGTCATTCATGTACTGTTATGGTACATGTGATCATCTATACCTCTATGTCTGTCAGAGGATGCCCGCCCCTTGTCGTCAACTATTTGTTAACTCTAGGGAGTGGCTGGAGGCTTTCAAAAACAAATAAATACTGGATTCCATTAACCTCCCCAAAAAACTAAATACATATATAATATATAATAGTTAATGATGTACTATATTTATTATATTATGTCATATTCATATCTTATATGAGCAGAGGATAGGGTTAGATGGAGGCACATGATTCACTGTGGTGACCCCTGAAAGGGAACAGCCGAAAGGAAAAGAAGATATGATTATAATATATTATTATTATATTTATTTTAATTTACATAATTTCCTCCAGACCTTGATTTTTTTTCTCACACAAAACAAACAGAGAATTAAAGTGATCATGACTTTGGTGAATTACCTAGATTTTAACAAGAAGCAGTTAAAACCTTATGAAGTTCACAAGCAGCAACATCCAACAGACACTGAGCAACGTTAGCATTTGTTTTCAGTCCCAGTTTTGATTTCTAGTGGAGTTAGTGATAACTGCAAACACATTTACTTGTTTTTAAGTTGTAGCTTCAAAGGAAAGAAAATGAAGGCAGTTAAATAAACACGTAAATAACCATATTTAAACAGAAAGACAGAAAGCATGATTCCCTGCACAATGAAATTCTTACTTTGCCGTCCACACTGAATGTCATACAGTAAAGTAAAATAAAAATAGAAAATAAATTTTAAAAAAAATATGAGCTGATATCTTCTCAAATTGTTTCTAGAGTTGGTGCCACAAAATTCCGTCTTTGCACAGTTTGAGTGTGACCTCACTGTTATTTTATTTATGTTTTTTTCAATTACTAAATACCAGGTGATTCTCTTAGCAAATCAAAAATTTGAAAATACAGGTTCTAACTCTAGCATAAAAAAAATTACTTTCATCACAGCTATTACATGAATTGTATATGTCATACTATCCAGGTGTGTCCCTAAACATATACCTGTTACCTCACTTTGAAACAAGAAGACGAAACATTTCCTAATACCTGCACTTTCCCAGCTTTTTGTTTGCCAATTAGGTGAAACCCTCTCCTGTAGCTGCATAAAAAGAAGCTCATTCACAACAGCATTGCTGCAAAAATTGCTGCTTCATCAACATCTGTGTGACTGTCTGTGAGGACTTGATTGTAATTATAAGATTCTTATTGATTTGTATATTTACTGTGCGGGGTGGAATTCTTAGACAACATGTATCTAAACAACCCCAAATTTTAAATTTTTTTTCATTTTGGTTTGCATTTTTTTTGGCAGGTGTAAACAGGGAAACCATGCTGAAGATAGTATTTGTGCTTGGATGCCTCCTGTGCCTCACTCTGGCAAATCCTGTGAGTATAGCAAAGTCAGTATTAGTGTTTGTGTACTGTAATACCTAAACCAAGCCCTTAAAGTGCTTCTTTTATTACAGACTGATGACAAGGAGCCCAAACGCCTTGCACGTGGACAGGGCTCCCATGAGGTGAGTACCTCCCTCTGTCTTTTCCACAGACCTAACATATTAGTAGAAAACCACCTACTGCATGTGATAATTCATATTTTTATGTTCTTACAGGGCCGTAAAGGTCAACCAAACAGTCCTTTCAGTGACAAGAACATGCTAACTCCAGAGCTTCTACAGTACCTTCTTTCTCTCTTGAGACCATTTTTTTCTCCAACACCTGCTACAACCTCCAATCCAGCAGCTACCACTACCAATGTAACTGCCACTGCTACTACAACATAAAATCTGAAATTTGTCAGATATTAACAAAAAAATTGCAAAGCAGAGTGAACAGATTTTTGTCTTAATCACAGTTTTCAACATGTGGATCAAAATCACTTTATGCTGTGTAAAAGCTACCCAGAAATCAACATAATAAAAAAAACAAGTTAACTAAATGTGTTTGATTTTTCTTTTATTGCTTGCTCTTTTTAAATTGTTTGGGAGTAAATACTGAGAAAGTTAGTGGATGTTGTTCATTGTGCTTCAGTGTGGCATGGCACATCTCAAATCACATTTATCAACACTTTTGCTGCAGTGATTTAATGGACTAAAGCCGACTTTTTTTTTATTATCATACTCTATAAAGCAGCTGGGAACAAGACATCCCTGCTGTCACAAAGATGCCAGAGTCCCTGCTTTAACAATGTGAATTATTGTTGTTTTATGCCAATATGAACACTCCCTGATATCAAAATGTACAATTCCTAGGTTGGTTCACAATGGAAAATATACAAATTTCACAATATGGGCCATAAAATTTTTATTTTATTTTGTTCATCAGTGAACAAAGGAATAGGAATTGACCTGGCCTTTCTGTTGATGTGGTTGTTGCTATGGACACTGATCTTGCTGAAGTTGGAAAATGCAATGTTTTAAGAAAATTTCATCATCAAAATGCATTTTGATAAACGTCTTAAACTATACTCAAACGTTGCACAAACAACCATGATTATTATTTTCAAACCCAACAGCACCAACAGCTTTGCATTGCTTTATTGAACAAACATCCCATGTTTATTTTTCGCTTTTCCACCTGTGCACCGTGTGTGCTGCACTTTGCACTAATAAACACAAACAGGTAAAGCAAAATTCAGGTTGGAGCACTCCTGACGCTGAGCAGAATTTACAGCGACCCAATCAGAAGTTCTGTCTCTCTGTCTCTTACGAAAATAAACAACTTATTGTCAGCAAAATCAAGTAATTTAGCCAAAAATGTAGTATAATACTTTATGTTAAAAAAGAGAATATCAAATGTGTCTCTGAAGATTATCTTTTCCACATGTTTACTCACCTTGACATATGGATTTGGCAAATTTCCTAACTGCAGTTTCCAAACAGTGTCTCATGCCACTGTCTATGAGAAGAGTCCACTGTTCAGAACAACATTACTAGAACCCCCATCAACATCTGTGTGACCGACAGTTGAAATTTTACAGAAGTGTAAATATAAAATTATTTTATTGTTTTTTGTATTCTCTGTATGAATTTGGTGGGGGGATCATTTTGTTGATATCTGTGAATTAAATGGAGTAAAGCAGATATTTTTAAAATCATATACTATATAGCAGCTGTGAAAAGAGAATTCCGCTTCACAGTGAATCGGAGTACCAGAATAACCCTGAAAAGTCCCTGCTTTGATTTGATTCCATTCAATTCAACTTTATTTCTATAGTGCCAATTAAGAACATAATCATCTCAGTGCACTTTACATAATAAAGTCAAGACTACATATATATGAAAAGAAAATCCAACTAATCCCCCTTGAGCAAATCCTGGGCAATGGTGGAGAGGAATAATTCCCTTTAATGGAAGAAACCTCCAGCAGAACCAGTATCAGGGTGGCTCCACATAGCTAAAAGGTCTGTCTCCCATTCTACTTTTGGAAACTGTGAGAACAACAAGTAGGCCTGCAATCTGGGATTGAAGTGATGTAATTGGATGAAATGGTACTAGGAAGTCAATTTATTTGTTGAATTTAATTCAACAAACAAATTGTTGGATCATAATGCATAATGTACTAGTTTCACAATATGGGCCATAAAAGTATTTCTTTTTTTTTTGGTTCATTAAGGAACAATTAGCTAGAAAATTTCCCAATTTTCAGCTGCATGTCAGTAGTTGTCAGTTGTCAGTTGTCTCTTACAAAGATCTAATTACAGTCAGCAAAGTCAGGTCACACAAAATGTAGCATATTGTTTTATGCTAGACATGAGAATCTCAAGTGTGTCTCTGAAGGTGACTTTATACGCCTGTTTCCCCACCTTGAAATGTAGACATGGAAGGTTTCCTAACTGCAGCGCCACAACAACAACAACGTTTGTTTATTTGCTAATGAGGTTGAACCCTCTCATGTACCTACCCTCTCAAGTGTATAAAAGCTTGCTGTTTAGAACAACATTACTGCACCCTCCTTCAACATCTGTCTGGCTGTCTCCTTGAGCTGTGAACACTTGACCGTAAGGATAATATTCCTATATTTTTTTCGGTAGGGTGATAATTTCGTTGATATCTGTGAACACATTTCTCCTAGCAAGCTCGTGTAATTGTTATTTTTCCACAGGTGTAACCGCTGAAACCATGCTGAAGGTAGCATTTGTGCTTGGATGCCTCCTGTGCCTCGCTCTGGCCAATCCTGTGAGTGTGAAAATACAGTATCAGTGTTCATTTACTGTAATATCCACACAATACACTTACAACCTGTTTCTTTCCTCAGAAGATTGATGATGAGGCGTCCAAAAGGGTTGAACGCTCAAGTGAACGCTTTTACTACCCTGGTGTAAGTGCCTTCCTGTGACCTCTAGAGTTAAATATTCAAAAATCCTGACTTTTTATTATCACCAGAGAATCACTCATAGTATCTGTTTGTCATTTTCTTATAGTACTCCAATTACTATCCCTACTACATGTATCACAATCAGCAGATGAATCCACTGTTGTACCAGTATTTGCTTACCCTGCTCCTGCAGCCAACTACTACAACTACTCCAACTACTACACCTACAACAACCACAACTACTACCACTGTTAAACCCTAAAATGTATGAATAACACATCAGTGAATAAATAAAAACCAAACTGACATGGATTTCTATTTTTCATGAATTTTTCGTGAATCAAAGTCATTTTATTCTGTAATATCTGCTCAATAAATGAAGAAATCTAAAATATGCTGACTGGATTTGTTTGTATGTATAAATGTATAAATATACCTTAATGAATTGTCTATGTCATTTTCATATTGTAGATACAGTAGGTGGCAATAAGCAAACTCAAACTCTTACCAAACTGCGGCATAAAGTTTGACTTAGACTTAAACAGACTTTATTGTCATTCAGAATACAACACGTGTACACAAAACCACATTTTGTTGCAAAGGCTCAACACAGAATTAAAATATACAAATATTTAAAATATCAAATATATAAATCAGCCAAAATACTATAAACATTATAAAAATGCTATAAAAAAGGAACAGCAAAGTGGCCGATGCATTTGTAAAGTGACCAGTTTTTTAGTAGTGCAGAACATTTTGTTTGCTCATATAATAAGAAGTGGTACATGAAACATGATAGCCGGTATTAAAAGAAACATGGTATTCAGTAGGAGTGTCTGATGACCTGGGGATAAAAGCTGGTCCTGCACTGAATGCTGTGGAACCTCTTTCCAGATACCAGCAGTGAGAACAGTCCTCGGTGGGGGTGTGAGGAGTAACTCAGGACACACAGTTGCTGCAGGAATTAAATGGAGTAAAGCAGATTTATTTTTAAATCATACACTATATAGCAGCTGTGAACAAGAGAATTCCGCTTCACAGTGAATCAGAGTACCAGAATAACCAGAGTCCCTGCTTTGATTTGATTCCATTCAATTCAACTTTATTTCTATAGTGCCAATTAAAAATATAATCATCTCATTGCACTTTAAATAATAAAGTCAAGACTACATATATATGAAAATAAAAATCCAACAAATCCCCCTTGAACAAATCCTGGGCAATGGTGGAGAGGAATAAATCCCTTTAATGGAAGAAACCTCCAGCAGAACCAGTATCAGGGTGGGCAGCCATCTGCCTTGACTGGTTGAGTGGAAAGTGGAGAGAGAAAACAAAAAGACCAACAAAGCAACAACGAAACATCGGTCAGGTTGGTAGGACCAGTAGCAGTGCGCTGCAAAAACACAGCTTCAAGGCCGGGGACACCTGCAGAAAGGGACAGAGAGAGGGAGAAAGAAAACTACGGGAGAGAGGACACAAAGGTAAAGTAAAGTAGTGACATATAAACGCAGGAGAGCAGTAAGAGGGGAGGAGCTCATTGCACTTGGGCGGAGGTCCCCAGACAGTAGCAGCAAAACTAAGAGCTAGTTCAGAGTAAGTAGCTATAAGCCTTATCAAATAGGAAGGTTTTAGAAAGAGTGTCTGCGCCCCAAATCTGGATTGGGAGTTGGCTCCACATAGCTAAAAGGTCTGTCTCCCATTCTACTTTTGGTGTTTTATGCTAGACATGAGAATCTCAAGTGTGTCTCTGAAGGTGACTTTATACGCCTGTTTCCCCACCTTGAAATGTGAGAACAACAAGTAGGCCTGCAATCTGGGATTGAAGTGATCTAATTGGATGAAATGGTACTAGGAAGTCAATTAAATACATTCAACAAACAAATTGTGTGAACAATGTGAATTATTATTGTTCACACAATTTGTTTGTTGAATTTAATTCAACAAAAAAAATTGTTGGATCATAATGCGTAATGTACTAGTTTCACAATATAGGCCATAAAAGTATTTTTTTTTTTTTTTGGTTCATTAAGGAACAATTAGCTAGAAAATTTCCCAATTTTCAGCTGCATGTAAGTAGTTGTCAGTTGTCAGTTGTCTCTTACAAAGATCTAATTACAGTCAGCAAAGTCAGGTCACACAAAATGTAGCATATTGTTTTATGCTAGACATGAGAATCTCAAGTGTGTCTCTGAAGGTGACTTTATACGCCTGTTTCCCCACCTTGAAATGTAGACATGGAAGGTTTCCTAACTGCAGCGCCACAACAACAACAACGTTTGTTTATTTGCTAATGAGGTTGAACCCTCTCATGTACCTACCCTCTCAAGTGTATAAAAGCTTGCTGTTTAGAACAACATTACTGCACCCTCCTTCAACATCTGTCTGGCTGTCTCCTTGAGCTGTGAACACTTGACCGTAAGGATAATTTTCCTATATTTTTTTCGGTGGGGTGATAATTTCGTTGATATCTGTGAAAACATTTCTCCTAGCAAGCTCGTGTAATTGTTATTTTTCCACAGGTGTAACCGCTGAAACCATGCTGAAGGTAGCATTTGTGCTTGGATGCCTCCTGTGCCTCGCTCTGGCCAATCCTGTGAGTGTGAAAATACAGTATCGGTGTTCATTTACTGTAATATCCACACAATACACTTACAACCTGTTTCTTTCCTCCGAAGATTGATGATGAGGCGTCCAAAAGGGTTGAACGCTCAAGTGAACGCTTTTACTACCCTGGTGTAAGTGCCTTCCTGTGACCTCTAGACTTAAATATTCAAAAATCCTGACTTTTTATTATCACCAGAGAATCACTCATAGTATCTGTTTGTCATTTTCTTATAGTACTCCAATTACTATCCCTACTACATGTATCCCAATCAGCAGAGGAATCCACTGTTGTACCAGTATTTGCTTACCCTGCTCCTGCAGCCAACTACTACAACTACTCCAACTACTACACCTACAACAACCACAACTACTACCACTGTTAAACCCTGAAATGTATGATTAAGACATCCATGAATGAATAAAAACCAAATTGACGTGGATTTCTATTTTTCATCTAAATCAAATATCTGGAAGTTGAGCCGCGTCAATTGGGCATCTTTCTTGTTCCTATTTTCTTCTTCTTTCACTCGACACGACTCAACTTCCAGATAACAACACCTGGATGATCTTTACTGATATGTTAAACCACGTTTCTGACATATGAATCAAAGTCATTTTATTCTGTAATATCTGCTAAATAAATGATGAAATCAAAAATGTGCTGAATGGATTTGTTTGTATGTATAAATGTATAAATATACCATAATGAACTGTCTATGTCATTCTCATGTTGTAGATACAGTAGGTGGCAATAAGCAAACTCAAACTCTTACCAAACTGCGGCATAAAGTTTGACTTAGACTTAAACAGACTTTATTGTCATTGAGAATACAACACGTGTACACAAAACAATATTTCGTTGCAAAGGCTCAACACAGAATTAAAATATACAAATATTTGAAATATCAAAATATATACAGCAAAGAGCAAACTCAAACTGTTTCCACACTGTGGCATAAGGTTAAACAAAAATACTATGAATCCAGTTAAAATCACTGCAGTTATTCATCCTACTACACAGATTATGCTTGTCTCTGTATTAAGATGATCGTTTGAATGTTAAAAGGTAACAAACTGAAGACAGTACTTTATGAATTACTTTAATGTCAAGTCTATTTTTTTTAAAGCCCAAAGTTACAGATTTGCTCAAAGGAATTTCATGGTCTTTGAAGCACCATGCATTCCTACATCAAATAGACCTGGTAAAAAAAGGGAAAAACATGAAGTAACTCTCAAGTGATTCTTTTTTTTTTCAGTTCAAATGAATGGAAAGACCTGGTGTTTTTACAGACATATTGAAACTCTGAACACAGCAAAAACTAAAATACACAGGTCCACAGGGGAAATGTCTGCAGCTCCCAACAGATTTACAACAGTTTTATTCTTAGTTATTCTTAGCTACGGGCACTTGTGACTCTATCAAACTGTACCCAACATGCCACACTTTGCAGAGATCTATTTGTAAGAGATTTTGAAAACCATCTATCGTTTTCCTTTCACTTCACAATTATGTGCCACTCTGAGTTGGTCTATGACATAAAATCCCTATAAAATACATTAACATTTGGGGTTTTAACGTGAGAAAATATGGAAGATTTCAAGGGGAATACTTTTGCAAGACACTGTAATTGGTGGTAATATTTTCATTTCCAACAAGGAATTAAAAAATTGCGTTTCCCACACTCTGGCAATATTGTTAATTATCTAATATAAAAACTATAGAAAACATGCCGCACACACGGGACATTTGATTGTGACATCAGCACATGGGCTTCACATACAGAAATCTGGAAAACCTGGGGTCCTTCAAAAGGGTCAGGGGTCCAAACTGAAAAACTATGGTTGCCATCTGGTGCCATCTGGTAAACTTGATGAAAAGCAGTGAAACAACTCACATGTAAACCACAAAGACAATAATTGTATATAGTATAATGAATACAGGCAATAAATGGTTTAGTTCAGCTTAGCCTGAAACCCACCTGTTATAATTTATGTAAAAAAAGAATTTTGTGAATTTAAACTCAGCATTTTTGGTCTGTTGTTATTGTCTTTTATTGCGAAAGGTTATTTAACGTCTACTTTCGAAAGATGTGTTTTAAATAAACATAAACCACTGCTAAACTTTTTATTTTGAATTAAAGTAAAATATGCTACAAAGTTGCTTTTTTGTTGTTTTAGGTGAACATGCAGTTTTACCTTTCGTTCAAAGTGGGTCTGCTGTCGTTTCTCATTGTGATACCATAATGCACTTACTAAAATTTACCGGAGCAGGCAAAAGCTCAGCTGTGGCTGACTATAATAAATTATTTATTATAGCAGTACAATTAATGTGCCTGTCAAAGTGCCCAGGTGTGTCTGTGACTATTACCTTACCGGAAGGTTTTCTCACTTTGAAAGGTAGAAGGTTTCCCAATACTGTAAGTGCAATTTCCCACTAATCCTGTTTATTATTGAGAATAATCCTCTCCTATATCTGTATATAAGAAAAGTTCATCCTACAGAACAACATTCCTCGACCTCTGCTTGACTGTCTGCTCAAGTTGGGAAGACTTGATTGTAATTTTAATATCTTTTAAGGTTTCTGCTTTTTCTTGGTGAGCTTGGTGGGGAGATAATTCTGTTGCTTTGAACAAATTTCTTTAAACATCTCACGTTATTGTTGTTTTTCTACAGGTGTAAACAGGGAAGCCATGCTGAAGGTGGTTTTTGTGCTCGGATGCCTCCTGTGCCTCACTCGGGCAAATCCTGTAAGTGTGACCTAGACATTGTCGGTGCTCATGTACTGTAATATCCAAACAGCAAACTTACAGTACAACCTGTTTTATTTTATTTCCCACAGATGGATGAAAAGGTTCCCAAACGCCTTGCACGTTTACCTAGAAGCTTTGGCTACATGGCAAGGGCCTTTCTCTGCCTTCTAGCAGCTCTCAATCCAGGTCCTCAAGGAACCCTGTCCTGTTTCTTTCCCATCTATTCCTGCTATATCTACTGCTGATTAGTTGGATCAGGTGTCTTCTTTCAATCAAGGGAGGGGTCCGGGATTAAGAACCACTAGACTTCAACACACCTGACTGTCTCTTATTAACTAGACAATCACCGGCTGTATATGTGACATTTGGTGCTGGGGTTATTACTCAAAAATTGAATATATTACTATTTTAAGTAATAATATTATTCTTCACTTATTGGTCCCTGTCAAATGGTGAGTCACTAGTGGAAATGTAAAACATTTCATGCTTCACAAATGCTTTATTAGTTCTTTGTTGCTTATTGTACTGTAGCCTGCCGTCGATGATTGAAATCCAGTTTTCTTTTTTTTACCCATCCAATAGCTACAGCCATCCTAGTTTTGCTAATGCTAAGATGCATTGTTTTTTGTAGATATAATTTTATTTGTAAATGTAAAAATAGATAAAAAGACAATGACAGAAAGTAACAGTAGAGTGCTGAATGTAAATGTAAGATTTCAAATTCTTCTCTGGTAGACGACAAATCACCTAAGAGGAAAATAAGTCTAGTCGTCAGCTCAGTGCTGAGATGTTATGCTCAGTGGTACTTTCTGATTTGGTACATACTACATATGTATAAATACATATGAATTGGTACATGTAAGTACAGCATAAACTTCCATGCTGACAAAAAGTAGAAACACCACGAAGTTCATTTCCGATTGCAGTTGGCTGAACTTTATTAATGATTGTCCATACAATGAACTCTGCTTTCCTGTCATTCACGGAGGAGAAAAACATTCTCTCATGACATGACTTACTTACGTCTGTTTGTATCGCCACATAATCACCAGCTGCATCTGTGTTTGTCATTTTCTTGCAGAACTACTATCCCTACTATCGTAATCAGCAGATGAATCCACTGTTGTACCAGTATTTGCTTACCCTGCTCCTGCAGCCACCTGCTACAGCTGCTCCAACTACTACACCTACAACAACCACAACTACTACCACTGTTAAACCCTGAAATGTATGAATAAGACATCAGTGAATGAATAAAAACCAAACTGATATGGATTTCTATTTTTCATCTAAATCAAATATCTGGAAGTTGAGCCGCATCAAGATTAAACTTGTTTCACTCGACACGACTCAACGTCCACATAACCACACCTGGATGATCTTTACTGATATGTTAATCCGCATTTCTGACATGTGAATCAAAGTCATTTTATTCTGTAATATCTGCTAAATAAATGACAGAAATCAAACATGCTGACTAGATACATTTGTATGTAGGAATGAAAACCTTAAAAAATTGTCTGTGTTACCAGAAAATCAGTCGTCCACGGACCACATGGATGGTTGTGCCAGGAAGGGCATTGCATAAGCCGAAAGGACCAAAAATGTATTAATTATAATAATTCCCAGATTGTACATACAGTAGAAGGCAAAGAGCAAACTCAAACTGCGGCAAACCTTAAATTAAAATGCTATGAATCCAGTTAAAAGCAAATCAGTCATTAATAATAATGCATGTATTAGGTCTGCTGAGTACTTCGAAAGGTTAGTGACTTACTTTAACATCAATCGTGTCATGTCCATTTGATGTTTTATGTAGTCCAAAGCTACAGATTTAGCCCAGGGAGCTTTATGGCCTTTGAAGCACAATCCCATACTTACTAACAGAATCCTTACTAACATCCTTACTAACAATCCATCCTTACATCAAATGGAACTGGATTTTAAAAAACGGGGAAAAACCAGGAGTAAATCTCAAGTGAACCTGTTTGTTAAAAGGTTTGTCTCAGCAGTCACACAGAGGCCGCTGCTGAGCCATTCACTAATACACTCTTCAACCTTTCGACTCACATTCACTCACACCCTACTTTCATCAGCTTCGGCACTACGTTCACTGATGAACAGTTTACCAGAACACTAGGCGCGAGAATCTTCCTGCTTCCTGCTTTCACTCCCAGGCTCAGTAAAACAGAGCCGGTCTAACAGTAAAAACAAAGCCATCATAAAAAGATCCTCCATGTAAGTAATTCCCCCCTTCTTCTTATCCATGGTGCCACGTAGCTCCACAAACGCAATCCAAACTTAGAGGGTGAGACATCATTAAATTAACACTTCTGTTCTCTGCTAAATAAACCACAGTAGAGTAGTTTAATAAACTGTCGGCATTGAATATGTTTTCATTACACAGATTCAGGCCACCACTTTTACCCTCTGTGTGTGTTTGTGAACAGGGTGTGGTGAATACTCAGTGTGCCAGTCATGCACTGACACTCCTGTATGAGAGGGTAAAACATCTGTGTTGTTATAAGGACTGTTATTTCTCAATAGATGGTATAGGACATTATTTTTCCCTGAAGCTCCCACAGTTTTGTATCTTGTCACTTGTCTTTTGCTCCAGTCAGTTCTTTGTCTCAACCAACAGAGAGAAGCTAAACTACATAGTGTGGAACTGCCAGTTTAAAAGCCTTAAACAGCCCAAATCCAAAACTTTAACGGTGTTGAGCTGGGCCCCATGTTTACCTGACTAAATCAAGTTATTCATACACAGATTCACCTTATTGAGCTTTGTGGTTTATGCAGCACAGAGTACCAGCCATCCTTAGACTGAATCAAAAAGCTAACAAACTAAATTAAAAGAAAAAACAGTAATAGGGAGGAAGGAGAGCAATCGAGAATGTTTCCCTCTTCCACTAGTTATGTGTACAGAGCAGAGTAAATCAATTTTATGGTCAGTCATTTGATCCGTAGGTTATATAAAATAAAGTGTCAAACCCTGTAAACTGAACTGAACTTTGGAGTGTTTTCTAATTCTTGTCGGCAAGAGGGATTATTTTGTATTTACATATACAAATGTTGACTGTTGGTCTGTGTCCAGTTTGTTATGGTGAATTTACTCTCAGCTCTTTACTCCACATATCACTCAACATTTCATTTTAATTTAGAACCATCCCCTATTTCTTTTATTTTAGTTGTTGTCATTTTCTCTATTTTTGCATTTACTAATAAAATGATATAATGATACACTCATAAGGTTCATTTAAACACAACATTACCTCAGCTCTTCATGCTTCAAATGAACCCACTTTGTGAGAATGTGATTAATGAGCTTTCTGGAAACGGGGAATTCCGGTCTTAATATTGTCGGCACATCATCACAGAAGCTTAACTACAAGCTTAACTCCTTCGTCAACTCGCTTTTTAGTGATGAAAGGGAGTCATCTAAAACTTTTTTGTACCGTCCTGCTGCATGGAAACGTTTGTGTTTCTGTTTAGTTTTCAGCCAAGTCCTACTCTGTTAGTGTTCATTATGTAGTTATATGTATAAAAAAACAATTTTAAAAATCACAGAAATACAAGTGGGATAGCAAAGAAGGGAGAGGTGGTTTGATGGGTGTGTTTTATCTGTGGTTCACAGAGGTTTTTGGTTCTGGGCCAAGAAGGTGTCCTGGGACAATGCCAGTATGTGAATAGATTTTTCAATTCAGCCCAAAGGTAACTGGTTTTCCAGAACATATTAAAACTTCTTTCAATTGCTTATAATACAGTATTTATATTAGTAATTAAAATGTTGTAATGTCCAGGTGTGTCTGTGATTATTACCTTACATGTTTCATTGCTTTGAAATGTAGAGGTGGAAGGTTTCTTAATAACTAGAATTTCCCAATAATCATGTTTGCTAATGAGATTAAACTCGCTCCTGTAACTGTATAAAAGAAAAGCTCATCGTTCAGAACATTACTTCAACCTCCTTAAGCTGTCAAGTGAGATTGTCCACTCAAGTTGTGAAGACTTGACTGTAAATATGACTTTACTTTTTTGCTTTCTGTATTTTCTAGATGTGGTCGGTGGAGGGGTGATTTGGTGGACATCTTAAAACACATTAGCAAGCTTATAATGTTCTTTTTCTACAGTCGTAAAGAGTGACACCATGCTGAAGGTAGTGTTTGTGCTTGGATGCCTCCTGTGCTTCGCTCTGGCAAATCCTGTAAGTCTGACAAAATGTGCATGTATGGTAATAACTAAACAACACACATATAACCTGTTTTTTTTCCCCACAGATTGACGACAAGACATCCAAACGCCTTGGACGCAGGGTAAGTGCCTTCCTCTGTTTCTCAGACTGCAACATTAAACACACCTGACTTTCTATTAATATCTCCACAAAATCATCCCCTGTATGTTTCATTATAAATGTTTCTGAATTTCCTGCAGCGGCGCCCCAATCCTCCTGTTAATGTCGATCCTGACCTCACGTCACACCTGCTTCTTCAAAACATGCTCCATTCACAACAGCCAGTTACTACACCACCTGCTACAACTACTAGACCTGCAAATGTTACTATCGCAGCTACTCCTAAAGCTGCAACTACTTCTACAAAAGCTACTACTACAGCTGTAAATAGTACAGCTACTACAGCTACTAGAGCTGCAACCATTACTTCTGGAGCCACTATTACAGCTGCAAACACTCCCACTGCTACAGCAGCTTATACTACAATTGCAAATAGTACAGCAGCTATAACTTCTAGAACTGCAACAACTACTTCTGCAGCTAATACTACAGCTGCAAACAATACTACTGCTACAACTACTACAGTGGCTAATACTACATCTGCTAATAGTACAGCTGCCACAACTACTAGAACAGCAACTATCCCACCTACTACTACAGCTTCAAATGGTAGCATTGCTAGAACTACTAAAGCTGCAAATACTTATACTACTGCAGCTATTACTGCAAGTAGTACTGCTACTAATTCCACCAATGCAGCTAATGGATCTTCCTCTGTGGCAACTACTACAGCTGCAAATACTACTGCTTCTACAACAACTTCTACAGCAGCTAATACTACATCTACAAATAGTACAGCTGCCACAACTACTAGACCCCCAACTATTCCACCAACTAAAGCAACTGCAAATAGTACAACTGCTAGAGCTGCAAATTCTACTACTACTGGATCTGCCACTGCAAGTACTACTGCTACTAATAACACTGCTATTAATTCTATCAATGTAGCTAAAGCAACTTCTTTTGTGGCCCCTTCTACAGCTGCAAATACTACTGTTGCTACAACTACTAGTAGAGCAGCTAATATTACAACTGCAAATAGTACAGCTGCCACAACTACTAGAGCCCCAACTATTCCATCAACTAAAGCAACTGCAAATAGTACAACTGCTAGAGTTGCAAATACTACTACTACTGGATCTACCACTGCAAGTACTACTGCTACTAATAACACTGCTACTAATTCTATCAATGTAGCTAATGCAACTTCTTTTGTGGCCCCTTCTACAGCTGCAAATACTACTGTTGCTACAACTACTAGTAGAGCAGCTAATATTAAAACTGCAAATAGTACAGCTGCCACAACTACTAGAGCCCCAACTATTCCATCAACTAAAGCAACTGCAAATAGTACAACTGCTAGAGCTGCAAATACTACTACTACTGGATCTGGCACTGCAAGTACTACTGCTACTAATAACACTGCTACTAATTCTGTCAATGTAGCTAATGCAACTTCTTTTGTGGCCCCTTCTACAGCTGCAAATACTACTGTTGCTACAACTACTATTAGAGCATCTAATATTACAACTGCAAATAGTACAGCTGCCACAACTACTAGAGCCCCAACTATTCCATCAACTAAAGCAACTGCAAATAGTACAACTGCTAGAGCTGCAAATACTACTACTACTGGATCTGCCACTGCAAGTACTACTGCTACTAATAACACTGCTACTAATTCCACCAATGCAGCTAATGGATCTTCCTCTGTGGCAACTACTACAGCTGCAAATACTACTGCTTCTACAACAACTTCTACAGCAGCTAATACTACATCTACAAATAGTACAGCTGCCACAACTACTAGAGCCCCAACTATTCCACCAACTAAAGCAACTGTAAATAGTACAACTGCTAGAGTTGCAAATACTACTACTACTGGATCTACCACTGCAAGTACTACTGCTACTAATAACACTGCTACTAATTCTATCAATGTAGCTAATGCAACTTCTTTTGTGGCCCCTTCTACAGCTGCAAATACTACTGTTGCTACAACTACTAGTAGAGCAGCTAATATTAAAACTGCAAATAGTACAGCTGCCACAACTACTAGAGCCCCAACTATTCCATCAACTAAAGCAACTGCAAATAGTACAACTGCTAGAGCTGCAAATACTACTACTACTGGATCTGGCACTGCAAGTACTACTGCTACTAATAACACTGCTACTAATTCTATCAATGCAGCTAATGCAACTTCTTCTGTGACAACTAATACAGGAGCTACTACTACAGATGCAAATGCTACTTCCACAGCTGCTACTAATACTACTGCAGATACTAGTGCAGCTACTACACGTGCAATTTAAAAAAATGCAGCTACTAGTCATACTACTGCTGCTGAAACCACCAACTAACATTGCTACTACAATATAAAATCAGAAATTTATGTTGACACCAAATACCAACTGTAGCCTTAACTGACATTGATTTGTTTTGAACATGTTCTGTATGACAAATTGATTGAATCTTTATCATTTAAAAGTGTTTCACATAGCAATCCAAAAGAATAATAAATAAATTGCAGTTATCATGAACTGTGTGGTTATTATGATATGCCTTTCTTATAATGCACTCCAGTATGAATCCACTACCCTCTATGACCTCAAGTCAGTGAGTGTATCGCCAAAAACGTATTGTGGACAGGAGCATTGAAGCCTCCTGTGTCTCACTGTACACATATCTTGTAGTGTAGGGAAGAAAAAGCCACAAAAATTACTTTGGTTAAAGTAAAGTCGGGTACACCATAAAATACATTCCTTGGCTCTAACCCTTGTTTTGTGTATGATCAATGTGAGGCCACTGCCATAAAGTTAATTCAATAAACTTAATTTTAATGCTACATTTACTTTGTTATGAGAAATGTTATTGGTTATTAAGGGGGTTTTGAGGCCCTCTCAAACACAGTTTTTCAGCACAAGGGTGCATTTTATTGTTAGGCGACCTCTGGTGGCTATAGCAGTTAATTATGATTGGAGTAAAGTAGAGGGTTGAGCAGTGCAGTATAGAGACTGACAAAGTCAAAGTTGGAAGGTGGAATGGGACATCATAGCAGAGCACTTTGACACCAGAAACAAATGTTTTTTTAATTCTTTTTTAATGTTGTGTTTTACTCTATGGGCATTCTTCAACATTAGAGTAACTCCATTTTTTATTGTAGCCATGATGACAAAGGTCCTCTAACAATAAGTAAGTACTTTAATAACTATCTTTTCCAAACCCCTGTGCCTAAACCTGATGAAATATTATGTTATAAATTATGGGAGTGGTATAATATATAATAGTAATTTATTTTCTATTCTTTGATTTTCTTCCCGAGCCCTAATAAATGTATAGCTTCTAGGAGATTAGAATGACTGACTCAATGAAGCATTGCATTTTTACATTGCAGCAAATCACATCAAAATAATCTGACATTGTTACAAAATGTTCTTCTTTTATGGGTCCAAGTTTTCTACCACATTTTAATAGCAATGTTGTATTTTACAATTCTCTCCATCAATAACAAGACACTTTTTCAATCTTTAGATAGAAAAGAACTCTCTGGAAGACACCACAGATCATATATGTAATGACTGCTGTGGAAGAAATAAATGAGATCTACCATTAGTAAACAATGTGACTACAGTATTTCCAAAACATTGTGCAAGCTTTGTTTTGCGTGTTGAAATATGCAACAGATTACTGTATGACAAGTATGGAGACACAACATATCAATCTTCTTAGACTTTGACAGGCAATATTCGAAACAGTGTTGCACTTGAAATGAAGTATGTGGTTGCGTTGGTGTATCAGCAGTTCCATATGGCTCTATTGGTTTATTTAGCTCAGCATTTGACATTAATAGTTTAAATCCATCAGGATTACAAACAGGATGTGGATCTTAATATTACAAAAACAAGGTCAAGTAATGACATTGTGTTCACTAGTGTTTTGGTTTTGCCTCTGGGGGCTGCAATGAGACGGACCACATGTGAGGTGAAGAAACACACCTTTAAAGTGCCAGAGACATGTGGACATAGTGAGGCTGTTTAAAAGCTAATGACATTTCCTGGAAGGACCAGATTCACGAGAGAGAACTCCAGCTTGATTTTTATTTTATTAATAAGCTCTTCACACTCATAAGTTTGAACCATCAAGTGCTTTTAGTTGCAATTTGAAGTGCAAGATGAAGTTTTTTCTGCTGATGATTTTGTACTTGATCCATTCCCCTGTTGGTGTAAGTACAAAAACTCAATAGCTCAATACATGCTTCTTGCGATAATATAACTTTTTAATGATACTCATTTAGTGCAAATAGTAAATATGAATATGAAATAATATTTAATGTGTTCTGCAGAACTGCCATCATTATTATAGAAGACATTCAGGCAGTGGTGAGGTAAGAATGAATTCTCGTCACTATAGCAGTGAGTCTGACAGTTATGAGGTAAGAATGAAATTAATCATATATGAACCACAGTGAGAGTTTAACAAAGCAAGTGTTGTCTGAGGATTTGGTAAAATATTTGACATTTCATTTTGGCTTCCTGCAGAGATTCTATCGTTACCCGGTATTTTGGCCCCAGCTGATTCCTCCGCAGCCTTCCTTCCCTGTGTGGCCATTGTTTCCAGTTCTGCTGCCACAGCCCCCACCTGCTCCTGCCACACCTCCTCCTCCAGCACCAGCCACAACCCAAAATCCAACTCCAGCCCCAGGCCCTCAGACCACAAGTCCACGGGGAGACAACAGATGAGCTGATGAGTGATCTGAGTATAGGAATTACTTGAATTTGAATTCCTTTCCCTAAAAACAGACAGTTACAATGAGATGAACGCTGTGTCTTTGTGTTTACCATGTGTTGATGGCTTTTACAAAAATATGTGCTATATGTGTCTTTGTTTGCATTTTTTCACATTTCAGCTTTGATTTGGCACAGTATCTCTGTTTACCCCTTTCCGGTTTACAACTTTTAAACCATTTTAGGCAGCATGCTGTAATGCCTTTTTAAAACCATTATCATGCTACAGTTCATCTAAAACCTCAGGAATGTAGTGATATGTTGTGATTTGGAAAATACTGTACAGTATATTATAGAGACAGGCATTTTGTTTTTGGTGTAATTATAAGTTTTGATGGAGGCTGATCTCAGAGACACCAGTGGGAGTGTGATGATAACATGTCGGTGTAATATTCACTCAGTGTGCGTACACATCACCACCCCTGGATCAACAGAGCTTAGGAAAGGGATGAGTGCTAAACCTGTAATACTTGAGTCCCTGCTTCTTCAGTAAATACTGTATTTTTTATCATGACTCAGTCTCTTGACCAATAAGTTGCTCAATGCGCTGCACTGCCAACTCTCACGCTGCCAATTGATTGTTAAAATAACTGGCACATAAATTAAATGTAAAAAAGTCCACTTTCAGATATGGTTTTAGGTTATGCTTGTGAGAATGAGTTCATTGTTATTTTGAAGTGATCCAATTAATCGAAGAAATATTTAGCAGATTAAGTTAGTTTTAATATAATTGTAGCAGCCATGATAGTTAATGACTGTGTGACTTTAAAAGGCTAAATGTAAACCTATGCATGTGACTGAGAAGATTAATATGGGAAGGTCGGTATTTTATTTCTATTTTTTATTTTTAAACCACCTTCTGAGAAATGAGAAATAAAAATGTATTAGATCCAAGTACCCTGTGTACTTTTTTTCCTTAACAGTGTTGCCCCATCACCACAAACCCCATATTGTTCCAGTTTACTGAGCTGCTGCAGCTGCTATTGTGAGGCTTTCTGCCCTCCTATATAACCCCCGTTGAAATAGCACCACCACACAGGCAGCTGTTAAAATTGACTCCCTTTTAGCACAAAGAAATTTTCTATCGTCTATTGTGTGGTAAATGGTCTAAACTTATAATGCGCTTTTTTACCTATTGTTACTCAAAGCACTTTACACTGCTTCTCATACAGCCATGTGCATTCACAATCACACACACACACAGACCACTGGGGGAGCTGCTATGCAGCTGCCTAACACTCACCGAGAGAAACCAAATCAGGAACAAAAATGACAATACCATGGCGCTGTCATGATCTGGCCCTCACATTCATTCACTGTCCTTGGCTGTTATTTTGTATCCCGTTTCAAAACTTCATGTCCCGAGTTCATTTCTCCAGCTTCGCCAGTCATCACGACTCACAATTGTTTTCACATGTTCCCCTGCCTTTTTAAACTGAGCTCTCCCCTTGGTTCACTGTCAGATCATTGTCTTCTCTTCACCCTGGTTTTCTATGCAACGTCTCTCATCTCATCTGTCTCGTGGTTTTCGGACTCCTGGCTCTGTTACCCGTATCTTTGGTCTGAGGTTTGATTTGATTGGCATTCTTCGTTTTAATTGTTTTCTGTGTGTTCGTGTTATGTGTTTCTTGTCTGAGGTTGTCTAGTTAATGTGTTTTGTTTCTTGGGTATCGTTTTAGTTCTTGTTAGCCCCCTCAATTTCTCCTGGGTTAATTTGCCTCATCCTTGTTGGTTTTAAGTTCAATTTCCCTATTGACATACTTAGTCCCTATAACCCTGGTTTATGTTTCTATGTTTGTATGTATGTATGTATTCACCTTCCAAAATAGTGTCAGTTTGTCCTCCTTGTAGGAGAGAATTTATGTTTCTGGTTTTTCCTGTAATTATCAATAAAACTAATTTGTTCACCATAACCCCTTCTGCCTTGTTGCACTTGGGTTCACCCTAAAAACTAACAAGCACCAAAAATAGCGGCCACTACTGCAAATGTTTGCCCATGTAGTGAAACATATGCACACATATGACTTTACGCACACACACAACAGTGTTTGAGTGAGGCAAAAAAAAATCCTAATAAAAGATAAAACACATAAAAAAACCTAAATGTTAAATACTTACATACAGTGAAAACATTATACATGTATTTCTTTAATAATACAAGCATGTCCATAACACAGTGCAACTATCATCTATAAAGTACAAACATCTCTCTCTGGACTCAAACCCTGTGGGACAGTTCTGTCTTTTTGTACCATCCAACCATCTTGACTATGTTGATGATGCCACTACACCATAAAATTATGAGCCGTGAACATGAGGTTGTCCTTAATGCTGGCCCTGAAACGGTAGATCAACAAAATGCACCTTAAGAAATATAAGAAGAAAGCCAGAACAACACACGCAAGCAAAAAACTGAAAAGAAATTCACCAACACACAACACATATGCAAAATTAAATAAACAAATAAAATCTGCAAAAACAGAAGACACATCCAACTACAAAATGCTGTGCAAATACAGAAATGTTTCCATAATAAACCAGCACAGGTGCCATGTGCACCATTTCAGTTATTAGTTCAGTTAGTTGTGTTTTGTGTATTAGCAGTGCATCTCTGAATTTGGTTGAATTTGTGAGTTATTTCAAAACAAATATTTCTTCCCACTTATTTGGTGCCTGTCCAGCTGGTGGCACCCTATAGGCACCTGCCTGTATGGCCTGTGCCCCACAACAGCCTTTGATGGCAATGTTACTGCAGGAAATACATAACATTGAAATGTTATTTGATCTTCACCATAGTAACAAATGTCAACAAACACAATAATTCTGAGCTGTCATGATTTTTATTGGCTTTATTAAAGACATCTAATCAACACACAAAGGAACAGTAATGCGAACAGTGTTTCAGCAATAGCTTGAATCCCCTTTAGCATCAAACAAGCCCTACGTGTAGGTCTTCTGAGATCTGTTTTGCAAGGCATGGTTCACATCAGCTATTGCTCCTCTTGAATAAGACACTGACACTGTTTGAACTGTTTTATAAGTCAAGGTAGTTTTAGACCACAGCTCAATTCTTTACTTTACTTTTCTGGGTGCATTTAATAATGACATGAAAGATTATGTGGCTTTTTGTTGTATCAGCTTCGAAATATTGTCTGTGTTATTTGTGACTTTAGTGAAGATGCAATGTGAGACTACGAACTCTGGTAGGTGTCTTAGCATGTGAGCTTCTCTTTGAAAAGCAATGAACTTGTAACATTGCCAGCAACACTTGCAGTTTGTCAAACAAATATATTTGACCAACGTGTTCCAGTATGTGGGCTTCAGTGGCAGAAATTTCTGAAACCCTTTCACCCTCTGACAACTAAGACAGCAACCATACACAGGATAAGCAGTTACAGATAATGGATGGATGGATGGAAAAATTCTAAAAATCTTCAGATAAATACATCTTTACGTTGATACTCACTGGTGCAGTTTTACTTGCATGTAGTAAGACAGTAATCAATTAATCCGTCTCCCAAAAATAGTTTCCACATTACTTTCAATCTGTCAGCATCAGCTGCTGCAAAATTAGTTTTCCTTAAAATGGGTTTCCTCTGGCTAAATTTGTTCACCTCAATTTGAAAACACCATATTTAGACTTTTATGGGTTGTCTGGAAAATTCTTGTTTCTAGATGACAAGATATTCTTGTTACCTGTGTTGTTAGATAAATAAACAATTGCGTTTTACAGGCACATTTTATATTACCAAGAGGAACAGACCCTCCTCCCCCCCTCAAAACAACAACAACAACAACAGCTTTTTAGTGGTGTTTTTAGTGTATTCTTTTTAGGTATTTTCAGAAATTTTAATATTTAATATCATATGTCAGACTTTGTCAAACCACATTGCGTGCCAGGAAACTACAAATCACACAACCTGTTGCAAAGGTGTTTGTATGAGGTGCTTGACAGTGGATTTTATCACTAAGGGCACAGCTATGGTTCATTTATGTTCTCGTTGTTAGCTTTAACTGTGGAAAACAATCATTGATTACATGTTTTCACCTTGTTGTCCCTTAACTACTTTATCACACATCTTCTTTTGTTTAGATCTGAGATAAAAATAAACCACTGATGTCATGTAAGGTAAGAGCTTAATTTCACTTTATGCATTTCTTGAATGATTTGTTGTAGCATTTGAATTGTCTATGTTAGTTTGGTAGTTTTTGAGACCTTCACAAACTCAGTCTGTATAGTCTATTAATTATATCTTTTGAGTTTAAATTCTTTTCTTTGGTTTTGTGATATTAATCTTATAACACTAATTTGACATTTGTTAGAATGGCTTGTTTGCAGTCATTTTAGTTATTAATTATTGTAGTAAAGATAAACGAATCATTCACATGCTCACACAGACAATAGCGCTAATTATGCTGCAGAGCAAATAGGATAAAAAATGATGATGAGCAGAGGAAGTGAAAAGCCTAATAAAGGAGATGGAGAAAAGCGTGTACTCTGCTGATTTACACCATACATGAGACAAAGGTAAAACAACATTATGTTAGACTTGATTCTTATGAAGAGGAATAACTTTTCAACTGGAAGGTTCCATACTGATTGTCATTTAGGTTTTGCCAGATAGTCATTTTTCTTTTATAGAGAAGTCAAATAATTTGTATGCTAACTGCTGAGTCAAAATGAAAGCAAATGTAAGAGTTAGCCCTCTGACATATTGGCCCCTGGAGCTAACCCTCTGCAGATACAAATCTTTACTGAAATATCCCATCTCAATATTAACCACAGCTACACTACCAAGATAGTATTAGTACCAAGACACAGTATTGACCCATATTACTTCATTGCCAAAGTTTTAATAGCTGTCTTGGTTTCTACACTTTTCCACTGTCCACCACTGGGATTAAGAATTATATCAAATCTCTGGATGTCACATACAACAGACTGTAAAATGTAATAAATGACACTGTATAATTACTGCACAGAACATTAAATGAGGCCACTATTAACAAATGACAAAGATGATGTCGCTGAACAAATATTTAGTTGAATGTGGAAAGTACCATTTTAAAACTATAGAGAAAGATTACATACATTACATTATTAACCCCCCCTAAAAATAAATAAATAAAGTAATAAAAACTGGATTGTGTAACAGCTGGATAATGCTTTGCATTCTTTAAAATCCCTTTCAGTTTAAATCCTTTGTCCCTTAATCAAATGGAAAAGAAGTGTGTGTGTTTGTTTGTGTGTGTGTGTAACTGGATTAATCGATTAATTGAACTAATAGTGTGTCATTAATAATAAGCTGTTACAGACAATAGATTAATGGAATGATGGATGTGTCATTAACAGTTTAAATCTTTGGGGATTACAAACAGGATATGAATCTTGATATTACAAAAGCACAGTCCAGTCGATTGTGTTTACACTTGTTTTACCACATCAGAATACAGTAAGGTAGCACACCTTTAAATTGTGAGAGACATAGACACCATAAGGCTAACAGAGTTTCCTGAAGGGACCAGTAGAAGGAAGACTGTACAGGCAATATTGTTTCATTATTAAGATCCTAACAAAAGCGCAAAATGAAGTTTTTTCTCCTGGCGATTTTCTGCTTGATCAGTCCTCCTGCTGCTGTAAGTACAACAACCCAACTGAAGCTCTTTCCTGACATGTGTAACTTATGAATGAATTCTTTGGTAATGCAAAAGGGGAAACAGTAATTTATAAAGTGTAAATATATCTTAGTATATGAATATTTAATGGGGTGTTCCACAAGGTTCTGTGTTGGGGTCTAAATTCTTTATTATGTTTATTAATGATAGATTTATCCAGTATCCAGATATTGCAGTTTTATTATTATTTGTTTGGCTTGAAGACACTAATTTTAAGCATTTTTTTAAGCATGTTTTTTATATCAGGAGACAAATTAAAAGCTTTAGCTTAAATCACTGTAAATTATATGACAAATTAAAAAAGATGGTTTGATGATATTAATTTGTTAAATTTAAGTCAAACAAAGTTTATGTTTTTGGCTAATCCAAAGCAAAAAGAAACTCCCATGGATAAATACATATAGCACTTTTAAAGCAACACTGTGACTGTACTGTTCCCTAATTTTGCCATAGTTCAGGTACTGTGTGGAGGTATGGGGTAATGTGTATATATAAGCAAATCCATTACTTATATTTTGATTAAGAATTGTACACAGATTTAAGGGAGCACACAAACATAAAATCAGGACCAATGAAACTTTAAAACCCTGTTGCGTTCAAGAGATTAATTCACATCTATCAAGACACATATGACTGCATTTATAGAGGTTAACTGTTTAAAGCTCTGTGAACGGGAACCATTGAAAGCAATTTAATCTTAAGCTCCTGATTGCATGGACTGAGACAGATGTGTATTTCTGTGTGTGTGGTGTCAAAGCAATTCCTCAGAGAATGACTAGAAGGGTTTCTTAAATATTTTTCAACTCAAAAAAGGTAGGCAAAGAATCCTAACAACAATAATAATAATATTAAAACGTAAATTAGGGAGGAAGAATGGGGATGAATTTGAATCTTTTCCAAGTAATTGTTGTAATTATTTGAGAGAATATATATTTTTCTATTCTTTATGTTTGTAGTCAGGGATGTTATGAGACTTTTCTCTTTCCTACTCCTTTTAGTTTTGAAATAAGTATTTTGTTTATGAATTTAATTGCATTGGAATTGTGCATTGACATAAGTAGAGGAAATGAATGAAATAAGATGTTTTACCTTTTTTTGCAGAATTCCTATTATTTTAATAGAAGATACTTGGGCAATGGCAATTTAAGAATGAATTACCATCACTTTAATGGCAATTCTGACAGTGATGAGGTAAGAATGAAATTAATCCAAGATTTTGTTAAATACAGCAGCTATAGCAAAAAAAACTTGGTTGTATCAATGATTTGAATAATAATTTACTTGATTTCCTCTGTTTATTCCAGAAAGGCTATCGTTACCCGACCATTTGGCACTGGCCAATTCTTCCACAGCCTCCCATCCCTATCTGGCCACTGTTTCCATATCCACCACCTGCTCCTGCCACACCACCACCTCCGACCCCACCACCAAAACCAAAACCAACCATAACCACAATTTCTTCTACAACCAAACCCACAATCCCATCCACAACCACAAGCCAGACAACTACAAAACTAACTACAACTCCTACCACAACCACGACAACCCCAACTACCACAACAACCCCAACTACGACCATTTCCACAACCACAACCACGACAACCCCAACTACGACCCCTTCCACAACCACAACCACAACCACAACAACCCCAACTACCACGACAACCCCAACTACGACCCCTTCCACAACCACAACCACGACAACCCCAACTACCACGACAACCCCAACTACGACCACTTCCACAACCACGACAACCCCAACTACCACGACAACCCCAACTACGACCACTTCCACAACCACAACCACGACAACCCCAACTACCACGACAACCCCAACTACGACCACTTCCACAACCACAACCACGACAACCCCAACTACCACGACAACCCCAACTACGACCACTTCCACAACCACAACAACCCCAACTACAACCCCTTCCACAACCACGACAACCCCAACTACGACCCCTTCCACAACCACGACAACCCCAACTACCACGACAACCCCAACTACGACCACTTCCACAACCACAACTACTACAACCCCAAGTACGACCCCTTCCACAACCACCATTGTTCCTTTGCAAACTCCACGAGGAGACAACAAATGATTATTTAGTTCAGTCAATTTACTATAAATTACTTTACTTTTTTCTACGGGGGGGCAGAAAGGCTTTTTTTTATGTTTGAACCAAATATTACTGGCTTTATAACAAAATGCACTGTTTAAATGATTTCACACTAACATCAGTATTGCTTTAGCATGATAATGTTTCTCTCTGTGAACTTCTGTAATATTTATCCTTTTCATTTAGTGTCTTACAGTACTTTCGTTATCATGCCATAATCCATATGAAAACCTAAGGAATATATCAATTTATTTTGATTTGGACCACATAAAATAGAGACAGTTTTTTGTCTGTTTGTGGTATAATTATAAGTTTTGCTGAAGACTCCCACTAGTGTCTCCAAGACATTGGTGGGAGTGTCACGACAACACACCAATGTAATATCCACTCAGTGTGTACACACATCACCGCCCCTGGATAAACACAGCTTAAGAAGGGGATGAGTTTTAAACCTGTAATACTCAACTCCCTGCTAAATCAGTGAAGTGTGTTAGACTGTACTTTTATCATGACTCAGCCTCTTGATAAATATTTCCTTCACTGCATTGCAATGCCAAATCTTTGCTGCCTTTTTTCTAAAATAACATTTTACAAAAATGGAGACATGCCACTGCATTAGCATTTTCACAAACATAGGATGAGTTTCTAAATGTCAAATCACAGTTGTTGCATGTCTTGTCTGTCCTAAATGTTTTGCCAGCTAAAATTACTTTAGTTTAACTTGCACACTTCAGGCAATTTTAACCAGCCACAACAAAAAGACAGTAAATGTATACGTTTAGGCGATGTCCTAAATAATGTGTTTTTTTGTGTGTGTGTTTTATTAAATTTTGCATTTGATGATTTTATGTTTTGAGGATTACTAAAAAATGCATAATTTATTACCAGAACAAATACAATAATTTGCTAGTACTTTGCTTCAATACACATACAATAATGAATAAATAATTGGTAGAGTTAATACTTTTACCAGAGATGTTAGTTAGTTAGTATATTGATTCAGCGGTGTGGATATCATGTCCCATTCCGATTACTAAATGTATTCTACATAGTTCTCTAATTTATTATCACTCAGGTTTTTCAAAAACATATAAAATATCTGGTCCATCCCATGTCTGGTAACACAATGTGAGAAAACAAACACTGAGGACTGTATTAATATATTCTATTTAAATACTGTAGGTATTTTTTCACACTTCTCTATTGCATAGGTGTATTTTACACTCTAAATTAAGCACTGGAGTTTTGCTCTATAACAGTGGGTGTGTGGCTAACAACTGTTGGTAATGTAATTACTCACATGTCCAGAGTATTATCCTGGCTCACAGGGATGGGCTCAATATACAACAGTAATTCTGTGAAGATTGAAAGCAAATAGGAAAATGAACTTTTTATTTATTTTGACAGTCAAACAACCACTACTTTTTATTTGCCATTGATTTGATTAATTGCTTTGTGTGTAGCATTCATGCATTTCATGCAGTGACTATATATTTTATAGTATTTAATACTTCATCAAGTGGCCTTAAATTATCAAAGTTGTGTTTAGTAAACTTTGACCATTTCCTTGACTCTTTGACAATTTCCTCATTCATTTCTTTTCTCATTTTTGTTGCACTATTGGTCTGCCCATAATTACAATGGTGAGACCTTGAGACATCAGTCGCACCCACAGGTTTGTTTCTGGCCTTTCTGCAGACATTACAGCACCATAATTGAAGGAAAACTGCCAGTTTAAGCTATTCTGTGGATATCCTTTGGTTTTTACCTCATTGCTTTATTCACAGACAGATTAGGTTGAATTTGTCTGCTTTTTCTGTTGTGTGATTGGTTGTTTCAGTCTGTGAGCAATGCATAAGTCAGTCTTCTCTTCCACTCTGTTTAATGCATTCATTCATTTGCTCCTGCTCCAAGTGGAGATTCCTTGTGAGCTTACATTGATATTTTGAAATTGATTCAGAACCATATTTTATTTTTGTTTTGCTTCTGGAAATGCTGATTATAGTCCTACTGGCATCTTTCACCGGAAAGGTGTCAACAACACCGGTAAGTCGATTCATATTTTATTCATATTTATTTCTGTCATATATATATATATATATATATATATATTGTTGGTTTATATTAAGTCTAACTAACACACTATGTGAGATCTGTTATGACAGTGATCCCTCTGGGTTTTCTCTTCTTAATTTAAGGTCCGTCCTGATGTACTTCCTCCTCTACTGTCACAAGGAGGAGCCACACAAGCTCCACAAGTTCAACCTGTTGAAGCCACAAACCAGAAACCTCAGGCTCTAACCCCACTTTCCCCCATTGTGGAGCAAGCACAGCATGAAGCTCTCCAGCTGCCAGGGGCCCAGGGTGGTCCCCAGGTTTATCCTTCCCTCCAACAGTACATATGGTCTCTACTAGGAGGCAGTCCAATGATGATACCTCTGCAGCCAGGTGTCCAGGAGTCTCTGGCTGCTAACCAGCCAGCTCCTCCACAGCAGCCTCTGGTAAGACATACAAAGAAAAAAAAACTCAACAAGAAATTAGAGCAGACAAGGCAGTGTATTTAATACAACTTTAAATCAAAACTAATTTCGTCTTTATTTTGACTTTGTTTTGTTTATGCTCTTAGGTTTTCTCTCCTTATGGATATTTCCCTCAGTTATTTTCACCATACGGTAACCAGCTGGTAAGAAAATAACAAAACACACTGTGATTGGCTGTACTTTACTAATCTAGTATTGACAGTAAAAGCAAAAATATTTTCTAAACACAACTCAGCTTGAAATATTTCACCTGGGGGATTTTTAACATGTTTCTACAGTGCAGTGCAGGATTAGTTTTTTTCGTTTATGAATTTGGTGTCAACATAGCAAAACAACTTCGCAACAGAAGATGTCGAAATAAAAACATCTTATAGCTGGAATCTGTCAGATGAAATATGACTCTAAAGTGGAATCTTAAATGCTGTTTTGTCTTGCATGGGATTTTCTGTCCCACATTATATTGTATTTCTAATCTGTTATATCTAACATTTTTTAATCTCATGTTTTAGGAGAGAGTTAGAATTGCATTTCCATCTCATTTCTGACCATATAATGTGTACAATAACTCAGATATACTGTAAATATAATTTTTCTCTACACAAGTTCTCCCCAAACAGATTCCCAGTGCTTCTTGAGGCACCTCTCCCACAAACCCCCTCAAATCAACCTCCAAACAGTCCCTTGTTACCTGCAGAAACACCTGCTGGAGCTGCTCCTTTAGGAGATGCACCACAGCCAGTGCAGGTGTCACTACTGTATTTTTATAAAAATAAATCTGACATCTGAAATCATATAATGAAACAATACGACCTTAAAATAAATAATAGTTACGTAATATATAATCATATTTTATTCTCATTTTTATCCACAGAATGCTCAAATTCTTTACATGCTCCAGCAACCCATGGTAACCAGCAACCCTTTTTTCCCCCTTTGCAATCTTGCACATTTGCATAATTAATGGTCTCTTCAAATTTCACAGTTTTCTTTCTAATGAGGTCTGCTGTCTTTCTTTAATAGAGCTCTACACTTGGCAGTAGCTCAGAGGAGCTTGAGGTACAGTAACACAGCCAAGATTTTTATCTGACTGCTTGTTGAAACAATCTGCTGAGCGAACTCACTGATCCCACTGAGGATCCAGTTGTCCCCCTTCACCTCTTACTGTACTGTATCTTTGCTTTATTCTCTGTTTCAGACTCCAGCTAAAATTGGCCAGCTGGGTGTGTACATGCCTAATGTTCTCACAAACCTGCCTGTAGGAGCTGTCCAGCCTGTGAGCCAGGGCGCAGGGCTCGCAAATCCAGAACAGCAAAGCATTGCACCAACTGGTGGGAAGCCATCAGCAGGAGTCCCCCAGACACAGAGATTGGCCAGCTCTGGACCACAGCCAAACACTAACAGAGTAGCAGGTTTGGAAAGAGCAGCACAGGCTGCAGCCCCTGCTCACACATCTGTTCAACCCACAGTCCAGCCCACACCAGGAAACCGTGCCCAAGGCTGCAGCCACCAGTAAAGATGACTCAAACATTGAATAGATAAACTACTGATGAAACATTGTGTTAGTGGGATTTTATTTGCATTACTTTTCTGTCTTAACACTTTATTATGCCATCTTTTTTATAATCAATAAACACTACCTAATAAAATGAACTGTTCCTAAACTCATGTGTAAGTTGTTTTTCTGATTTTATTGGTTTTGTAATTTCCTTTAGCCACTTAGCAGAAATAAACGCTTAATACATGACACCAAGTTAATAAGGTATATGTTATGATTGTTACTTTTCTTTAATCTCTTTTTTGGTCTCCACCAACTTCTAAGGAAAAACATTGTTCCTAAATTAGGTAGTTAGGTGTCTATCAGCTTTTTGGTGCCAACCAAAGCAACAAGCTAAAAGTTGCTAAAATACTTCACAGAGCTAAGAGCAACTGCCGAGCAAAGTTTAACTGTATATTCTTCATCAATACAAAGTTTTTAATATATCCAATAGTAAAATATTAATGAGCTTCTCTAGCACACTCATATATCACATGCCAACAAGTTGGCAATGTATCTTCCTGGTCCAAACCATCCCCCTGTCAAATACAAGCAGGAATATGCATCCAACATGTTTTATTATGGGTGGATGTGCAGTGGCTGTAGTGAACATAAAACAGCCACCTACAGTAATATTTAGATGCACAATGTTTTGCCAGAACAATGTTAGAGCAGATGAATGGGTTTACAAAGCAGAGGACTTTCCCACTGGAGAGTTGAGTTTGAGTCCAGTCCAGTGTAAATCAACAGACAGTGAACTGACGCAAAAACTTGCCATTTTAACACCAAATCATGTTTATTTAGTGCCCACCCCTTATGTCTTTGTGTGTTAATCAAACAGTTTTGCTTGCCAAATGTTAATCTTCATTTTTGACTGTCTAGGGCAAAAAGTGTTTAACCAACTGCTATTTTGGTACCTGCTACAAAGAGGGGTGCAATTTAAACAGGTACTTGTGTCCTTATGGGGGGGGATTATTTCAACAAATGGTTCTGGGGGTTGTTTGAGAGGTTGAGGACAAATGGCCTGTGTGGACATTAACGTTGGAAGAACTGTTGGACATGCACATTGTGCTTTATTCATATTTGTAATTGTGTTTCTTAAAGCTGGAGTCATTCTAACAAGTATGTGTGAACCTAAAGTAACTTCCCTGTGTGAGTTCATCAACGCAGTAACACCATAATGAGTGAAGTGGACACTGTGGTTTTCGTCTCCCCATGCTGAGACATTTTCTTCCCAGGTAATTTATTTTGGGTCAAGTGCCAACGTCACACTCCCTGTCCAGCGCTTGAGTGAGGTGTTCTCATGTGGTCACCATTTCACTGTTCCACCGCTAAATACCTCTAAATTTTAAATTGTTTGAATAAATATTAGGGGGCCTTAGTGGACGTCAAAGGTATCAGGCTTGTCATAAAGGGGTTTAGAACTAAAAAATTTCATATAAGTGTAATTCAAGCTATCATAACATGTCAGTGATGAGATGTGATATTTTTGAATGACCACAAATAAAATTCTATACAAGGTACAATGTTGAATGTCCATTTTCTTATGTTAATTCTAGTCAAATACAACCCTGGTGAACTCTTTGAGTGTAAAATATATTGCAAGGGAGTACCTAAAAAACATTGTTGAAGGATGAGGTTGATGTGCATTTAAAGCCAGAAATTGTTTTACAAGAATTCTCACAGAGAAAAAGCTGCCAATTTTGAAATCATAAAAAATATAAATCCTTGGCTTATTTCCACTACCTGTCAAAGGTTTGCTCGTCCTTTGTTCTGTCGGCAAATAAATAGGGGTAGATCTCTCTGCTGTTATCACACCCCTCCTCAACAATCCTTCAGGACTCATCTGCTGCTCGAACAGAGAGGTAATTTCATATTATATTAATAAAAGTCTTATGGAAAATATAAAACAACAATTTATTTAAATATGATACAGTCAATACTGAAAAGTCTAATAACTAATTTTACTCTATTTGACAGATTAATTCAAGATGAAATTTGTTCTCCTTGCTGCCTGCATCATTGGGATGGCTATTTGCGCTCCTGTAGGGAAAACTTCATCAATTGCTCTTCTTTTAATATTTTTTTTTCTCACTTATTAATTTTTTCTAAAAACTACAGCCTAGTGTATACAAGCTGTAATAATGTAGATAACAGTCACAACATTGTGACCTCAACGTCCATGCTGTAGCTTTGTGTAACAACAGGTTTTCTAATTGTCGTCGTGTTTATGCTCAAATAATAGCAATAATACGAATATAACAATTTTTGTACTAACCTTTACTGAAGCTGAAACTGCAGCTGTATTGTCTTTAAAATTTCCTTTTCAGCAGCAAAGGTACATGGAGTTTGACATCCATCACGCACCAGCTCAGGTACAGTAACACACACTTCAGATCAGCTGTTGTATATCATCAAAAAGAAACTACAAACCACACTAAAAAACATTTTTAGCCATTGCCTATTGTAATAGGCTTTGCACACGCGACTGCTATCATGCCCTGACCACTGGTGGTAATGTCGCTATAGCAGAGCTGCTTGGAGCTACTTGCTCACTTGATGTTTGCTGCTTTTTCTTGTGATTCTTATGGTCAATATTTTGAATTTGACCGTTAAAGGCGGTCCAGGCAATCCCTGCTGGAGCTCCTGTTGGAACTCTGGAAGTGGTAAGAGCTGCATTATATTATTGTTTATATCCTTTTTAACATATTTAAATCTAGTAACACAAAGTCATCTGTATTTTAAAAGTACAGTAGATTATTTCAGCAACGTAAACATCTGTAGCAGACACAATTAAAACAATTTCATAGTTATAATAATGATAATAAAAGGCTGTCTTTAGTAAAAACAATGAAAGTCTTGGTATAAACTTGATTATTTTCATTCCCAGCTGCTCCCAGTTGATGCCCAGAGACACCTTGTTGGAGGGCCTGTGAGTTCAGTTTAATATTAGATTCATTTATGTAAATATTACCTGTGATAGATGTCAGTCTAGGTTCCAAACCTACTTACATATTTGCAAATTAAATCAGGGATAATAATTTATCCAGTCTATTAAAAGCAGTTTCAGAGATCATGTCGAATGTGCAGAGTAGATTTTATGTGAAGAACTGAATCTTTAACCTAATGTGGTATTTTCACTGGAAGGTCCGAGGTTTCATCAAGCAGGAGATCATTGGCCCAGATGGCAGAGAGCTCAAGGAGGTGGTAAGTTTAGTCTTTCACAGAAAGGTTTTTTATTTATTCAGTTAGTTTGGTTTGTGATCTCATCCTCATCTCTTTTTACAGTACTACCCCTTCGGTTTTGACAAGCCAGACCCAGCTGCTGCTGCCCCTGTTGCTGATCCCATTGCTCCTGCAGCTCCAGCAGCTCCAGCTGCTCCTGCTGCTCCCTCTCAGCGTGTTGTTGCTGCTTCTGTAAGAGTGACCACGAATTTGCATTTTAAGCCATTTATTTTTGTTAGTAGGACCGGTTTAAATAATTATAAAGTGCAGGGATGAGGGCAAAAGGTTCGTTTTAATAAGTAAGTGTTGCACAGAACGTTGAATCGTCAGCAGACATGTCCTGAGAGACTGTCCTCTTTTTTGATTGTCTCCTTGAAAGCACGTTTTATACCATTCTGTCATGTCAGGCTGCCAAACCCAGAGGTGGTGAAGATGATGATGAGGATGAGGAGGATTAAAATATAAGAATCTGCAGAATATGCAAATACTCACACACAGGTACACACTCACACACTCTCTTTCACCCACACAAACAATAAAACAAACAGACATAAATCAAACGCACATATTTAGAAGACACCTAGAATGTATAATTGTGAATTTCAGATTGGTTTTGTCATATTAATTTATTTTAAAAGTCTTATGTAAAATTATTTTCCTGGGTGACTGTGTTTTTTAAGTAAATATGGTATCACACTATGAGCTGAAATGTATTTTTTCCTCTGCCCATTAGGTGACTAAGGACCAGCACCTTCCCTGGTGAAACATATTGGCAAACGCTGCTGTTTCCTACAGTATGAGCTACATGGTGCTATGCCATTAAAAACAAAACCATGCTGTGCTTTTGTTTTATGAAACTTTGGTCCATTGCTTTGGTATGGGAAAAAAAAGCTGAAAGAGTAAAAATCAGAGACACTGCAGGTTTATTCCACTTGGTCTCTCTTCACAGGAATAACCTTTTTAGGACACAACAATAATCTTCGATCAAATCTCCTTTTTCTATGCTGCATCAATAAAAAAATATCTTCATTCCCTTGTGGTTCTTTGCTTTAAATAACAAAAATACCCTTCTATGCACTATAAAATTACATTGTTTCTGATTATAACTTTAGCACAAGTAAACAGTATTTTGTAACACGATTCTTATAAACTCACTAATTCCCCATAAGCTGAAGACAGAGCTATTGGCAAACACATTACATTTGAAGAGTATTGAGGCTAATATATAATGGAAGTTACTATTCAAGTACTATTCACAAGAACAAAAAACACTTGAGTTTCTAATATTTCATCTATGCACACTTTAAGTTCTTTTATCTTGAGTTGTATAATCAAACTTGTGTTAAGGTATTCTGCCCAGCTCCTGCAATGATTTGAAAACAAATTCAATACAGTTTGGAAGCAAGTGGGGAATATTAAATATGTATAAGTAACAGATATAATGTTGCCTTTAAACAGATTTCTGTCACAGCATTGCAAGAGGATGAAATAAAACTTGTTGTGATAGCAGATTGAGGTGCAAGCAGAGTGAAGGTTTGCTCTGTCCTAGACAGTATAATCAAACAGAGTCTGCTATTACACAGAAAGTGCATTTGACCACTGGTCATTTAGTAAAGCTGAAGACTAGACACCTGTACTGTACCTACTCATTGGGTAACATCACTCCCATTGACTGTGATTGGCTCTCATGTGATCTGGAACTATATAAAAGCCAAAGCTTTTCTGTGGAAACATCATCACCCAGCCTCATCTCCAGCATCATCGTTCATCATCTTTTCCAGTGGAGGTTTTGTAGCAGAAGGTGAGTTTTTTTTTTTAAGCACAAGGAATCATTCAGTGTAACTTCGATAGGATTTTCAGGGTCCCGAGCACCAACAATGCTGGGAACCCTATTATTGCTTTGAGATTTGTTTTATAAATGTTATTATGCTTGTTTAGCTCGAACACAGCCAAAATGAAACTGGCCCTCCTGTGCCTCTGTCTGGCTACCACAGCCTCCGCTGCACCAGTAAGTTTGAAAAGAGAAAAATAGACAAAGCCTGCTCATGCAGGGAGGAAAATTCTTGTTGAAGTAATTTATTTTATCATCTCATTTTTTATTTTTGTTTCTGTTAATCTTTTCAGTCGCCCTTTCATTACCTGTCTCATTACACAGCACCCAGACAGCAGGTACCAACCTCATTGTGTCAAAGATTAATGATTTACATTTCTGCTTTGGTTTGGAAATGAAGCAGTGGTAATTTTGATTACTACTGTATGGAATTGACTGGCCACTGACTATTACATTTGTTTTTATGAATGTTTAGGTGTTTCCACCTGCTCCGTCTCTCCCACAAATTGGAATCCCTGGTGCTTACAGTGTAGAACTAGTATGTCCAATACCATTTTTCATATGCATGGTGTTCATTTTTAAGAAATACTTATGTTGTTATTGCAAATTATGCCACAGTACATGTTTTTATATCTGTGTGTGTGTGTGTGTGTGTGTGTGTGTGTGTTTAGATTTATCCCCACAGACTTCCCGTTGGTACAGGTGGATCAAATGGTGGCCTGGTAAGCAAACACACATTTTACAGAAGCAGCTGCTCTTTAAAGAAAATATGGATAAAACATCATCTAACTGCTCTTTACTTTTGACTGATTTTTCTTTTACCTCTGTCTATCTGCAGCCTTTTCCTTCTCAAGGTTTACTCAAGATCTCCATTCCTCAGCCACCAGGCAGACAGAGTGTGGAGCTTGTAAGCGATTTTTTTCCCCCCTTCTTCAGATAACACTCACTACTCAAACTGCACTACAACACTTCATTTATATGTATATGCTTGATGCAATAAACATTTATCAAAGTTTTTGCCTCTTTTGTGTTGCTACATTTGCAGTACTACCCCTATGATTTCAGTCAACAAAGGGTAAACATTTCAAACTTTTGATGTATTAAACAATACATTATATAATTACTTCTATATCATATGACATTGTATAGTATTTAACTAGTGCATTTACTTGTGTTTCAGATAATGACAAACATGCCTCCAATGTCAAACTCTCCTCAGATGCCTCAGGTATGTATAACATGACTTATTCTGAAATCCATCATATCATACTAGTTTCTTTGTTTCTTTGCTGAGACATCATCATCATCATGCTCATTTGTTCATTCACAGGGCTTACCATTTGAATATCCATTTTCAAATACTCCTCAGCAGGCCCAGAATGTGAGAAACACAAACCTCTAAAATATCATTTCAGTATGCTTTGATTCTGACCATTTCTTTACTTTTCTCTCATAATGTTGGTGTTTTTCTATTTTATTTTTTTCAGAATCCACCATTTGATACAAATCCTCATCCGTCCCAGGGTCCCAATCAAGCTGTCCATCAGGACCAGCCAATGCAAGCAAACCAGGTTATTATCAATCTATACTGCACTTTATTGAAGTTTTTTAAGTACTGCACAGCACATTATTTGTCATCTTGGAAATGATAACCGGCATGATTATGTTTGTGTTAAATTAGGAACATGCATATAAACTGCGGATCTGTCTTTACAGATACCTGTGAAGCCATAAGGTGGCAAGTGAAAAAGAAGCAAGACTCTTCCTTTATTCCGAACATAAACACATCTGCAGTGGAACAAATGATCTGTTTCATTTATGAGTGTTAAAGTTAAAGTACAGTAAAATGCTAAAACTATCATAAATATACACTTTTAATACTGCCGCAGTAGTAAGCTATCTAACAACAATTTCCTCTGCATAGAATGAAACAAGTTTCCGAAGAATTATCTGCTTCTCTTTATTTTTCTCATACACATTAGATCTGTTAATGTTTCAGCAGCTGTCTTCTGTCAACTGTCATCTACAGAATCACTTTTCAATGTTATAGTGGAAATGGAGATCTTATCTTCTTTATTTTCCCATTATCTATGAAATATGCTGCATATCTTTAATTGTAATTGTGTTCTTTAAATGCATTTGCTCTTTAAATAATAAAATCTACATTTTCAAGCAATTTTTGGTTTTGTTTGCTTTTTTATTTCAAACTTTTTACAGCAATGTGGTAAACATGATTTGTGAAGGCGAGGTAAATGTGACTGAGTGTTGCTTTTATTCAGAAGATGTGAAAGAATAAAGCTGATTAAGTTGATTATGTCCAGCAGAGGCAGCTGCCACCTATAATTCCCATAATGCAATTTAAATGTATCTTTCACTAGAATTTCCCTGATTTTAAACCCCCCACTTCCTTTGAACCCCGTGGCTTCCGTTCATTGTACATGATTTCTATGAAAGAGAAAGGTGAAAAAGGCTGATTTTCTCATCCCATTCCAATCATAACATTTGCTAAATGACCTCTAATACTTGATTTTGGGTGGTGCCATTTTTGAAAAAAAACAAAACAAAAAAGAACTTTGACATTAATGGTTATACTTGACATAAGTCAGACAAGTTGCTTTTCTTACTTTGCAGGATTTTAGTATAATACAACAGGACATGTATTTACACCGTGGTGTTAAAACACCAAGGCCAGCACATGCAATAAAGGTATTGTGTGTATATTTTGCTGAAAAGACAACATAGGATCATAAATACAACATATGCCATCATAATTTGCCACAGTGGTTGTTAAAATTTCCCTACAGTGAACTGTCCCATAAAATAAATACTGCAGAGGGAAAATGAAAAGATTGTCATCACCCTGACTCCCCTGGGGACAAATCCTGTCACAACATGACTAAACACTTCTCTCTTCAAAGACACACAGGTGCCATCCTCTCACGCTACAACTGCCTTTTACTCCACAAGTTTTCTCTCCTGGAGCTTCAGACAACTTCTATCATGTACAGTTTAAGACATGTTGACAGCAGGTTTAAAGGCATTAATTTTACAACTACTGCAGCATGACGACCTTTGTTCTACATACCACTATAAAGTTACTGTATAAGTTTACCCACATAACCTGTTAGCACACAAAGTAAACATTGGTATTGCATAATATTTTTTATATCATGCACTGAAACAAGCTTTAAAGAGACCAGCTTCCTGTTACTGTAGACCACAGCTAGATTTTGGACTCCTGCAACAACATCTTCAGAACCACCCAACTGAGCACTAGGACCCTCCAGGGATTGAAGTGATGATCCACAACTGTCTTGTCAGATCTCCCACCAAACATATTTCCAAATGACTCTCACTAGCAACAGTGATGAGAGTGGATGTCGGCTGGCCATTCTAGAACAAGAAGGAACTTCAGGAAGACCCGCAGTCACCAAACCACTTTACTCAATAAGAGACACAGCAGGGCCTGCTTTGATACAGTTCTGCTGCACTTAGCCAAACAGGTAGTTGTCTTTATGAAATGTCATTAAATGAGAACGCAGAGAAGACTTACTAATCAAGCAGAAACCATTGCTCTCCTCTCATTGGTCAGAAGGGCAAACCCTACTGAAAGCAATATCTCTGCACTGCTGCTGTGCTGTTCTGTGAGTCTTTTTCCACCTCTCCACAATAAGATAATTCACAGGGGATACTTATGTAATCTGACCGATTTAAAAATCGGCAGTAAATTTCATCCCTTTGTCGTGAGGTTTCATGACTTAATTTACACATGACATTTTGAAAACAAAAAATAAATTTGAAATATTTTTATAAAAATGTGTGTGTTTTATGGAATGTGTATACCGACATGATGTTGTTGTTGTTATACATCGAGTTTTTTTAAGGCCTTGCTAACATAATTGAGGCCCGTAAGACATACACAAGTACAAGTTCAAAACTTTTAATGTTCACAAGAGGTGAAATTGATAAAAAGATCTAATACAATTAAGACAACTGAACACAACAGGACGGCTAAAAAATTTTTTTTAAATGCTCCACACTGTGGCTTTAAATGTCTGACAATAAAGATATCTTGAATCTTGATTTATGGTAAAAAATTTAGTGCAATCAACCTGAAATAGAGAAATAGAGACGTTAGATGGAAAGGTCATTAGAGAGCCATTTACAAGATGACCCATCTAATTTAACTTAAGAAAAAATATTCAGTAATGAAATGAGATGAGCTTTGTGTGAGATGTGAGGTTTGTGAAACCTTACTCAAACCAAAAACGCACATCCTTACACTTTCATGTTTGTACCTCCAATAAAAATGATCTTTAGAACATTTCACTGAGATCGACAGACCAGTCAACATGATTGCTGTGGCTCAGAATGTGCAAAATCAAACAACCATATATTTGTTTTCTGGAAATCTGCACTGCATGTTTCGATAAAAAGAATCAAAGGATTTATAAGATTTTTTATAACACCATTAACCATTGACAGAATTGTTTTTTTATTGAAAGTTAATAACTCAGGTTTGAGTAAACCACCGAAAATAAACAGAGGAAACCTTCAATGTTCATAATCACTGTGGTGTGTGACCACACCAGCTAAAACGAACTTAAGGATCAGTGAAAACAGACATCATGACAGAGACACTTCCTGTTGCCAGTGAGTGTCTGTGCCTGCATGTGTGTATTTCAAACACACCTTTACTCTAAACCCTAGATACAAATAGTGTTTGGAAAACACTATTTGTAATGAGGTGGACTTTGTGCAGCAGTGGAGCAATTATTCAAGTTTTTAACTTTACGTGAAGGCATCTTCACTATGTTGTGAAAAATACTCCACCGCAAGTCAAATCCTGCACTTAAAAGCTTACATAAACGTCTCAATGTTATTATTCAATTCAGTTCAGCTTTATTTATATAGAGCCAATTTATAACGCAGGAATCCCAAGGCCCTTATTAAGTAAAAACTATACAGATGTGTAGAGAAAACCCAGTCCCCTGGAGCAAGCACTAGGCAACCGTGGTGAGTAAACCATACTTATCCTGCAAAGGAGAAAGTATTTGATGTGCGAGGAATGTCCTGACATGTTCATGGGTGTTTTTTTGCACTGAACTACTTTGACGATCAAAGTCTTAGTTATCCTATATATTCTTTCAAGTCAGAGAAGGTGCTGTTTTTCAGTCATTATCATTACTGTATACATTATGCTTATGTCAGCTCAACGTTTATGTCCTCTTTTTTTTGTTCTTCTTTTTGGGTTTAGAGCAATAAGGGTCTTGTGTGGTAAGCACACATGCATACCACGTAATTAAATATAAGAGGGGCCTCACATGCTTTGGATTTTTTTTTCCAATTTTGAAGTGTAAGGAGATTTCTTCAAACACATAGCTCTACATCTTTTACTGTATATGATTGGTTGTTACAGGATGTTCCAGTATATAAATGGCTTCGATGTTAGAGATGAAACAGTTTACGTTCGTTCTCTGACAATTCTGTACAGCTTTCTGCTCTGCTCTGCTTTGCTCTCTGCACCAGGAAAAAAGGTGATGGATTTTCATTTGGAAGCAGTTTTACAATTTAGCAGAAACTAAATCCTGCAGATATTTTAGGTCTTGTAGCCATTTACCTCCCTTTCATAGTAATTTTAAATATTTCCTTTATTTAGCTAAGGAAATTAATATAGAACATATGACATATTGATTAAATATTTTTCTTTTTAGGAACAAATAACATGGAGCTGGTTGTGTTCCTATTGTGCCTGCTTGTCACTACCCAGGCTGCCCCAGTAAGTCTGCCAACTCTTCCCATTTTAAACCCGTAAACACTGTTGTTCTTTAAGACACTGGGCGAACTCAAGTTCATTGCTCATTTTCCTTTGTTTTGCAGGCTCCAGATAGTGAAAGCAATGAGGTGAGTGGACATTTTCTGCTTTTCTGTAAAGTTTAGCATCTGTCTGTCATGCTATGCAGCCATGTTTCTGTCATGTCATCAAATGTACAGTATGCTAGATGTTTGGCATAGAGATGATAATGGCTTTAATTGCTGTGTCTGGTTGTGTTTCCTATTTCTTCAGCAGTTGGCAGCACATGCTAATCAGGCCCTCCGGTGGATGGAGATGTACAGGCTATACCAGCAGCAGGTAGTGGAGAGGTGGCGGGGGGAGGGATCACTGTCATTTCACAAAAAATAAGAACAAATATAGCATAAAATTGTTTGCTTATTAGCTGAGATAACTTGGTATGTAACATAATTTGGGCTTCTGTACTTATTCAGGGAGCAGTTGGAAACTTATTCCCTCCTGCTTCAGATGCTCCTGTAAGTGTATTTCTTTCAAGAGTCTGTCATGTTGTTGCCAGAGTAATTTTATGAATAATTCATTTGTTTAGGCTGATCCAGGTGGGTCAACATTGCTAACTCACTCGCTCCATATTCTAATTTGTTACCGCTCTGTCTGTGCAATTTAAGTTAAAGGGGTTTGATTTCTGCAGGCAGATGCTGCACCAGCTGATGTCCCCCCTCCTGCTCCCGTTGCTGTGGAAGATGCATCAGAGGAAGAGACAGAGGTGAGCAAAAATCTCCATTACAAACATATTTATGTGTGTTTGGAGGAAGATAGTGGTTCCAAAGAGTATTTCAGTTGAATCAATCAAAGAGGTGTTTACTTGTGGTTGCACACACATGCAGAAATGGCATTGCAGTCACTCCTGATGAAGGCACCACACTATAATTTTGATTTACTATGCATGAGCAACAAAACACCCCTTTTGGATTTACATCGAGTAGAGAAATTGAGCAGCACAACAGCAGCTAAACATTTACATATTTATAGGAGAAAGCAGCTGTGCTTCTCCAGAAATGAACATTAGGTCAGTGCGCTGCCTGAAAAAATCCTGTGGTTAAAAAGAAGCAAAAGTTTTGAGGATTTTGCTAAATATTTGCATTTAAACGGTGATGGTAAGGATTACGAACAACATTAGCAATGGCTCTATTTAAATCTCCCATTAATGCCCCAATACATTATGGCCATTATAGCTCCTCCTTTATAGTGTGAGATCATTCAGTTTAATTATTTACCATGCTTACGTTCCAGTTCGATGCATAATGTCCCCTATGTGATACACACAGCTCCAAAAATACTGAATCCTACATTTCTTGTAATGCAACCAGTTTTCATTAGAAGCTCTATGTCTGGTTAATTTTTAAACAATGCCCACAGTTTTTACACAGGCTTTCTGTGTATTTTTTTTTTACAAAGCTCGTCAATGTGTAGGACTTTTTCTGTGAATGCATGTTGTTATTTTGGAAATTGCCTCAACTTTGTGTCCTTCCTCTTTCCTATTCACAGGTTGGGAAACCTGTCCCCAAAGCTGGAGCACCTCCTGCTGCCCCCGTAAACTCTGATGAGGTAGAAGAGGCCGAAGAGGTGGAGGCGGCCGATGCTGAGCCAGCTGAAGAAGCAGCAGTAGAAACGACAGCAGACCTTGCAGCTGCTGTCGAACCAGCTTTGGTTGATGTCCCTGTAGGTGCCGTACCAGTCAATGCTGCTGCTGTCGATGGGCCTCCTGTTGACGGATTTTCTGTTGACATTGCCCCGGTAGCCCCTGAGGTGGCTACTTACATAATCACTCCTGCTCCGGCTGGAGCTGCACCACCTGCAGTTGAGGTTGAAATGACTGGAGTGGCAGCAGATCCTGCTGCACAATAATATCTTTCTGGTATTATTGGCCTAAGCACTCTTTTAGCAGTTTAACAAAAATACTTTAGGTTAACTTTAGCTGAAAATAACATTAGGTGCTGTAGGTTCACCACAATATGAAAAAGCTGTGTCATTCTGAAAGCAGAATGACAGAAAATTGTAAAAATCTGAAAAAAAAATCTGTTCTTTGTAAAGCAAAGCTCCTGAAATGTGTAATCAGTCCAGAATTGGACTGTTGAACTCTTATTGATAACTTGTTCTTTCTTTAATTGAAATGTTTTGTGATTTGTACTTTAATATTATTTCTGACTGAAATTTCTCAAATAAAATTGATATTAGAACCTGAAGTGTAACTGCAATGTTTATTTCTGGTCAGGAACTGTCGTCTGGTTTCCAATTTTTCCTCTATAATGTCACATCACACATTTGTAGCTGTTACTAGTAACATGAATGTACCTTCAGGAAAATGAAACATAACCTACATAAGGAGCAAAATGCATTTCAGATGCAATGTTTTTCCCATTTTATTCACTGAGAAAAGCTGCTCTTCTGACACATACCATAGAACCACAATAAATCATATTATGTTTCAAAATCGTCTACAAGAAAAATCTCATTCTTAGATCTCAACTAAGTTTTGAAAATTGTTGACATACAGCTGCAAACACCGCATCAGCCAACAGGGAGAGCCAATGAACCACAGCATGTCTGAGGCACCCTGGCTGGAGGGTCTCCTGCTATTAGGATATGACACTAAACACTGACAGCGGTTCAGATTTAATTTCACTCTCATCATTCTTATTCATCTAAAAGGACCTGGATCCACCTGATCTGAAATCTGTAATACCTGGCATGATCTAATAGGATCAGAGCTGCATATACCTCAGAATGCTGACTGTGCAGGAAGTGCCAGTCTGTGTGTGTGTGTGTGTGTGTGTGTGTGTGTGTGTGTGTGTGTGTGTGTGTGTGTGTGTGTGTGTGTGTGTGTGTGTGTGTGTGTGTGTGTGCAAATCCTCTGCTATTTCCAAATGCTCAGAGAAATCAGAAAAGCCTGTTTCAGGTTAAAGAAGAAATGATGTTCAGTGCTGTGAATCTTCACTTTCAGGTTGACTGCATGTTGCTCAAACTTCACTTGAAGACACAATATTTCTTCTCCCAGTGGAGTGGCCAAATAAGAAGGATGACTGACTTTGCTTCTCCTCTTCACAGTCAATTCTAATCCACAAATCCTTATCAGGGACACTGAGACTCTATAGCACAGTCGGTCAGACTCTGTGCTTATAGTTTTCACCTGTCCAGCAGCTACATTTTGTCATTATTTTAGTTAGTATTTGAAGGTTGATCGAATAAATCGGCTCCTCTGTGAGTACTTAGCTCCTAGAAACACCCAAGAATATAACAAATGGACTTCAGATTACATTAACTGTGGGAAAGGTAAGTTAAGAGGCATTAAACTGATTATATAATTCTTTATTGCACCACATTTGAGGTATTTTTAAAACTGCTTCTGTAAAAGTGCATAATACTGCTTTGCTCAACTTTTGTTGATTTGTGGCTCCTTTTACTTTGCTCTGTGTAATTTTTACACAAACTGGACTAGCCATGGAAGAATATTACAGTAGCTGCATGCGAATAAAAATCCAGTCCGTGAAATCCAGGATGTGTGGAGTAATAGACTCAGTGCATGAATGTTATTAATTTCATTTTCTGTTTTGTGTATAACTACTAGATGATTGCAGGCATGAACCAATGATTTGATTCACTGATCTGAGGTTATTTGTTCTTTACATTGATTTCACAATACCCATACAGCATTACTGGGTGGAGAGTTTGAGATGCAGCTGGTTCTGGTCCTTTCCTCTCCTGCTTATAAAATTTTTTTTTTGAGGATGTATATATATATCTATATATATATAGATATATATATAGATATATTTTATATCATAGGATGAAATTAACTTTAAAAACTGTCAAAGCTAACCTTCTTATTCACAATCTTTAGATACTGTGTGGCTTATATTTGCAGGGTTAGACTGCAGATCTGCTGCCATGACTACATCAACCATCCTCCCTGTGCCACCTCACACTGCAGCACAACTTCCCACAGACAAAGAAGAGCACAGCGAGGATGACATGTAGGCCAAACTTTAAGAATTTGTGTAATGCTAGTTCAGAGGATATAAAACAGAGAAATTCCTTGTGAGTTGTTTCATTTTGCGTGTAAAGTTTTGTGTTTGTTGCAGTTCAGGTACACTTCAATCAAACCCACAGCATCTGCTCAACGTGAACAACAGTAACAACAATGAAGAGTAAGAACCAATATAAAGTCACAAAAAGATAAATGAACACACACTTTCTCTTTGATATTTCTCAGAATTAAATGCTTTAATTAATCTTCAAGGGAGAAAAAGAAAAAAAGGAAAAAGGAGAAGAAGGACAAAAGGGAGAAGAAAGAGTAATTATATTACAACCCTTTCAGTAAAAGTTGCTGTAAATAATGTTTGATGAAGTTTTCTCCAGTGCATTGATTCACATTACAGAAAGAAAGAACGAGAGAAAAAGGAAAAAGAAGAAAAGGAGGCAAAAGAAAAGGAGAAAAACAAGGAAAAGGAAAAAGAGAAAGAAAAGGAGAAGGAGAAAGAAAAGGATAAAGACAAGTAAGCATCATCATTGGAGCTTCTCCCCTGACACAACAGCATGCTCTCAGATATTTAGTTTACATTTTTATTCTCTCTTTTTCATAGACCCAAAGAACTGTTTGTCATTAATCCAGCTGGGAATTTGTATTACAACTGGCTGTTCATCATCACACTACCAGTCATGTACAACTGGACCATGATCATAGCCAGGTGACATCTATAAATCAGAGATTCTATATCAACACTGCAATTACCCTGCAGAACAAATGTTCATATGGTTTCCTTTGGATCATAGACAGGCTTTGTGGAGGGACTAACCTGGTTCTTTTGTTTTGCTTTGTTTTAATAAACTGCAGTAAATGAAGGCTGCAGTTTGTGAGCTGCCACAATAGCACAATAGGACATAACAGTAAAGGCGTAAAGTTAATGATGTTGGCCTTCTTCTTCTGCAAACAGGGCTTGTTTTGAAGAGCTGCAGCATGACTACATTGTTTACTGGATTATTCTGGACTACACTTCGGACCTAATCTACCTGGCTGATATGCTTTTTAGGACCAGAACAGGTAAAAAAAACACATTATTCCTGAAACCCCTTTACTATGAAATGCTTAAATTATCACAATGCACCCCACTAATGGTAAACATCACCTTAGAATTTGAATGGATGTTGCAGTATGGGTGTGCAATCAGAGGCTGATTAAAATGAGGATGACTGTGGATTATTGCAATTTTTACTTTTATTCACAGAGGACCAAACCCTTCACACACTGTGCCTATAAACTTTGTACTATGTTAAATGCAGGTTACCTTGAGCAAGGCTTGATAGTGAAGGATGAAAAGCTGCTAAGGGATCGTTACTTCAGCAGCTTCCAGTTTTATCTCGATGTTGTCTCCATGCTACCCACCGACGTCCTCTATTTCTACTTCGGCCTCAACTTTCCAGAGATCCGCATCAACAAACTTCTGAGAATCGGCCGCATGATGGAGTTCTTCACGAGAACAGAAACTAAGACCAACTATCCCAACATCTTCCGCATCGGTAACCTGATCATGTACATCCTCATCATCATCCACTGGAATGCCTGTTTCTACTTCTCCTTCTCCAAGTCTATTGGTTTTGGGGCTGATGACTGGGTATACCCAGCTGTAGATGATCCAGATGAGCCAGAGTTTGGACAGCCCATGAGAAAATATGCATTCAGCCTCTACTGGTCCACACTAACCCTGACCACCATTGGAGAAACACCACCACCAGCCCTAGACTCAGAGTTTGTCTTCCATGTGGTTGATTTTTTAGTAGGAGTCTTGATCTTTGCCACCATTGTGGGAAACATTGCCACCATGATCTCCAATATGAATGCCGCGCAAGCTCAGTTTCAGACCCGCATTGACAACATCAAGCACTACATGCAGGTAGAGGATTTCCCTATTTCCACATCAGAATTATGAACAAAAATGAGCACAACCCTATGTTCTTTTACTGAAATATACAGTAAATGTTCTTGTTTTCTTTTCTGTAACAGGTTCGAAAGGTCAGCAAGGAACTTGAGCTGCGAGTCATCAAGTGGTTTGACTATCTGTGGAATAATGGCAAGGCACAGGATGAAAGAGAGGTGCTGCGATATCTTCCAGACAAGCTAAAGGCTGAAATCGCTATTCAGGTCCACATGGAGACCCTGTCAAAAGTTCGTATTTTTGCAGACTGTGAGGCAGGCCTGCTGATTGAGCTGGTGCTCAAGTTGCGGCCACAGGTGTTCAGCCCTGGAGACTTCATCTGCAAGAAGGGCGATATCGGCCGTGAGATGTATATCATCAAAGACGGAAAGCTTGCAGTTGTTGCTGATGATGGGGTTACCCAGTTTGTGGTGCTGGGAAGCGGCAGCTACTTTGGTGAGATCAGTATCCTTAATATTAAAGGCAGCAAAGCAGGAAACAGGAGGACAGCCAACATCCGGAGCATTGGATACTCAGAGCTTTTCTGTTTGTCCAAGGATGACCTGATGGAGTCACTAACAGAATATCCGGATGCTAAAGGCATGCTAGAGGAGAAAGGCCGGCAGATCCTGATGAAAGATGGTCTGATAGAGTTAGATCCGGCTAATATCATGCCTGAGACCCAGGAGCTGGAGGGGAAGGTCAACAAATTATATAACACAATGGAGCTAATGCAGACAAAGCTGAAGAAGATTCTGGGAAATTGCAAGAACACAGACAAAGCTTTGAGATATCGCATCACAGATCTGGAGCGTCTAACAGGAGAGGAGGTGGAGGAGGAGGATGAGGAGGAAGAAGAGGTGAAAAAGAAACATGAAAAAGTGGAGGAAGGGGAAGGACATGGGGAGAAAAGGGGAGAGGAGGCAAAAGACGAGGAGATAAAGGAAGATGAAGAGAAAAAGGCAGAAGAACCAGAGGACAAGGGTGAGGGGATAAAGGAAGATGAAGAAATAGGTGAAGGGGAAAAGGCAGAAGAAGAGGAAGAAAAAAGATGAAACTACAGAGGAAGAGAAAATAAAGCCAATGCTCCTGTAAAGAAACAAGACACTTTTGTACAGAATGTAGCCACTATATCATCTTTACCACAGAGAAATCCTTCCTACTGGACTTGATTCTTAAATGACTCACATAAGATTAATGGAAAACAAAAACAAACAGGTGGACTGAAATACTGTACCTACTGTTGTAAAAAATATTGCCATTGTATAGATAATAAAATCAAATCAAAAATAAAGACAGAATGTCATGACACAGATACTGGTAAAGAAAACAGTGATATTCATTTCTAATAAAATTTTGGTTTCAGTTGTCCTATTTGTTGTCATTTTCATGACTAGATATGCACAATCTGGGAGGTTTGGCATCCATTTCAAACCTCGCAGTACACACCACAAGAATTTATAGGTAATCACATTGGCCCACAAGTGATCACAAGTGATGGATTGTGAGAAGCTGTGAATTTAGGGTTAGATCCTATATCAGTGCATTTCATACAGAATAAATATTCAACCAAAGTGCTTTATAAATTGCATAAAACCATTTATAGTTAGATATTGACAGCGCTTCATATCATTATTCTAAAAATAAAAATGTAAGTTCCCCATGTTTTGTTTCAACCCAAGAAACAGCCAGTGTTACAGTGTGGTCCAGTGTGTGATTCTTGGACCACAATGGTATAATAATAATCAATTCTTCATCAGGAAGAATATTGCTGACACCTGACAATGAATATAATATTTGGATATTGTATTAACAAATGCAGAAATAACACATATTTAGAGGTTTTAAGTACATGTGTGGTGTAAGAGAATTTGCATTAAGTAGTACTTTGACTAGCTGGGGGTAAAAAAAACAAGGGGGAAAAAATCAAGATGCAAAGAAAACATTTTGCTTCAAACTTTTCTATTTTCATATTAGTAAACCTCTTAAGTCACAAACACTTTTCAAACACCATCCAAGACATCCAATGGAGAAATATCTGGTTCAACATGCTTTAGATGAATGTGATACTGTCCTTTTAAGAAAATGTCAGTCTGTCATGACTCCTGGTGCTGTTTAAGTTGCCACCAGCTCTCCTTTCAGTCATTTTCTCTTCCCCAGTTCCCCAGTTGCTCCACTTCCTTTCTGTCTTGTTCCTGTCATTCTCCACCCCTCCATCAGATGCCACCAGACACCACCTCACACCTGCCAGCTCCCCCTTCTTGCTGCCAGGTTGTTATGTTCTTCATTTTCTCTTAGTGATTTTCTCTTCTGGACTCGTATCTTTCCACATCTGCCTGTTAGCTGTGGCCTGTTTTTATTACAATTATTATTTTTTTATATACCATCCTCCTTTTGCTCTCCCCTGGCCCTTTTTGAGTCAGTTTTCTTCCTGCAGGCCTGCTGTAGCATTTTTTGTTATTAAAACATCTTCACTGCATCTGTTTGCCATCTGTTGTGTTCTTGTTCCTCATCTCTGTGCCTTGTAACTTCACTTTAAGAAAAATAATTTTAGCCCAAAAGTGCCCCAAAAATATATACATATTTATGTTTAAGTGTCAAAGTCATATTAACTAAAAAAACATATTAAGCAGCCATGGAAGAAAAGCAATAAAACTGTAATGTTATGATAGAGAGCCAAAGGAAAGAGGCTGTGAAAACATTTGTTCTCTATTTACAGTAAAAAAAAAAAATATTTACTTAATATATTCATTTATGACCACCTATTCCCAAAGAGCCAGTTGAAATATGACCTGATGAATAATGAAAATTCTCTAGGAACATTTTTATTATTCATCATCTTTAACCTCATAATAGCTGCCACTGGACACATACAGTGCAGTATATACCCTAGAGTAAGGCTGAATTTAGCCATATGAACCAGAGTCAGATGGTCACCATGGTAAGATCATCAAGTTTTCCGACAAAGTCAATTTTTAATTCAGATTTAACACTATTATTTAGCTTTAGCACAGTTACATTCTATTCCTTCAGCTGGGTAATGAGCTTGTTTTAAAGCTTAAGCTGATGCTGACACGTTCTAGCATATTTGACTAAGACATCTACCGTGCAACCTTAAAATTTGGAACCGGAAAAAATGTGAGAGATACAGTGGAAATTTGAAATTTTTTGGCACATGAGGGCCCCCAACATCACTCAACCTGCCCCAAAACAAATTCTCCTTGTATGTCATGTCAACTACAAGAATAAAAGGCAAATAATATAAGGGACCATTACCTGTACATTTTTACCCTCAGAAATAAAATGAGCAATGTGTCTCAACCATGAATACAATGAATGAATAGTTGCCTTAGTCACTTTGTATAACTCCTTCCTTTGCCCTACAAACCCTCGTCTATAAGGAAAAATATATAAAGGTCTTTGAAGGCAGAGGCTTTCTATCATTCATTGTAAAGATAGAGAAACTATTGGACTTTTTACTATTTAGCTATTTATTTTTACATTGAACTACTCTGAGTTAGCTAGTGACTAAAGCTCTAAAATGGATTGAATTATATATTAAAAAGGAAATGCACATTTGAAGAACCTAAGTACAGTACTTGAGTTTTGTACTTAGTTACATTTCACTACTGGGTCCAATCATTAAAATATTTCACTTCAGTCTGGAACTGCACACCCCTTGTTTTTAAATATTAATGCCGCATACTCTGTGTTGTCATGAACTCACTTATGATGGCCACTGAAAATGTGTTGGCAGACTAGTGCATGGTGGAGCACATTATGTATCAAGGTAAAAATGTCTATAAAGGAAGTATTTCTCTGTCGTATTCAGAGCCCAGGTGGTTTTACTGCATTGAACAGGATTAGCACAACTTTTATCAGACGTATAGGAAAAGGGGTTTTGTTTTAGATTAGCCACAGATAAAGACATGATGTCCAGCAGAAAACTACAACTGTTTATTGCAGTTACTGCATATTGTAAGTGTTTTAATGGATACGGCTGGCAATTCTGTATATATTTGTTTTTGTCAAAAAATCCCATAAAAAAGCCAAAGGAGAACAAGTTTCTCTGTACTTTCTGAGGGACATAGCCACAAGCCCATTCTTTACTCCTCAAAACTTTTTAATCTTTCGTCGAAGCCTTAGTCCTTTTGTTCCAACCCATGGCACCAGCATGCAGAGGACAATCTTTGCTCATCTTTATCCATATTTGTCAAGATTCCAGCTTATTCACTAGATTTCACAGTTATTGTTGAGATTAAAATATTTGCATTTCCGAACCATCGTGGAAATTCACCATCTTGTGACCATCAGTATTTTGGGGCGATTCTTGTGCCCTTTTTCTAGTTTTGACATGAAAGAGATGGCAGGAAATGAGAGGAGACAGAGACTGGGAATAACATGCCACAAAGTTCGCCAGATGCATTCAAACCAGGGTGATTGAGATTCACAGCCCATGCCTGAGTTCATTGGAGCTCTTCCATGAGCTTTGCCTTATTTTTACTTTTCAAACATATTTTCTAAAACTGCTCCCAAGAACATAAATCAGACTAGACTATGAGTTGGCTTTAACTTTACATTCAAACTATATATTTTTAGATTCTCTATTTGATTCCTTGTTTTACTTGGAAACAATTTTTAAAATTTGTGTAATTGAGGGAAGTCAAGAAGTGTGAGTCACTGTAACAGTCAAATTACAGTGTTATAACATTGTTGGTGTTCTCCTCTAAGGGACCATTAACCATAATTAGTTCATTAATGGTACTAAAGCAGTAATAATAACGATAAAAACATGACAATGCCATTTTGCTTAGGGAAAGTTTGGAATTCCTATTTCTACTTAAGCGAACAACCTCAGAAGGCATTATCCTGCTTAAATACCAAAAGATAACCATATATGCAAATATCACAACTGTTGGTGTTGTTATTGTCATGGTGTTGTTATTACCATGTGCACTTATTCTTTAAGCTGAACAATTAATCAGACTGGTCTCTTTCACTGACAGGCTGATACTCGTTCAGCATGTTGAATCCGTCAAAAAGCTGCTGGGGTCTGAGTAGCGTGGACTAGGCTGATGGATGATCCCGACAGCCTGATGGTGGCTGATGGCCGACCATTGTGCCCCTGTCCCTAAATGTGTCCTGTTTGTAACATAATTTAGCGAATCATTATCAATAGGATCATCAACTGGAATGTTTATTCTTATGTTTCATTACTCTATAACTGCAATGAAGTCGATTTCTTAAGGCTCTTCATGCCAGTCAGTGCCTGTACAGTAACAAAGGGCCCACCCATCTGCATGTAGAATACAGAGTCACTGTTTATTTAAGCTGAGTCTACACTGACAAAACTGTCCTGATGCTGAATTTGTGTCACAATGTATTAGCAGCACAAACATGCCCTTCCATAACCTTTAATCGATTAGTGTGTGATGGCCTGCTGCTGATCTATAGCCCCACTCTCTGCACACAGAAAAGCTAAAGTACAATAGGCAGCTGAGTAAAGCTCTCACATAAAATTCCCCTTCAGGGATGTAATGTTCAGCTATTAATGTCTGAGTTTGGAACTAATTATAAAATAATTGAGATGCAATGCTCTTTCATTAGCAAATAAATTGCCATCCTTGGTTACATTTTGAATTGATCAGAGAAAGTAGCCCTGAGCCCTGACGCAATCTCCAACATACCACAGTGGCAGCTGTGAAAGGAACTGATGACAATGCTGCAGCTAAAGCTAATGCCGCCCTATTATTTTCTATAGGAAATATGCTATAAGAGAGCAAAAATGACATTCTCTGTCAAAGAATCTAATTACCTAATAACAAACAAGCATCTCCCATGCAACCCAGACATAAAAAAGCCACAACGAGACATGTCATGTATTTGAGGACTGATCCTTGGCCTCAAACTTCAATTCATTTATTCATTATAATCAATTTTCACATAGAAAATATGAATGTCAGGCTCAGAGGTTAAGATGTATCTTTCTAACCACAGAGTTCCATCTCTACTGTCTGTCAAGAAACGTAGTCAGTGGCATGGGAAAAATGGGTTTCTTCTTTTTTTATAAGCATTCAATTAAGATGAATATCAAATGCTACTTTAAGAGCCTTGTCATGCAAAAAATGAAAAAATTGCCCAAAGCTTTTTAAGATAAACTAGGTCTTGACTAGTCTTTGTGAAACTACAGTGTCATTCCGTCACTCATAGGCAATCACAAAAACATTTAGCTTTATTTGCTTTTCCACATTATGTGTCAAACCAGATTTATCTCTGCGGTCTTCCTCGGAGATCTAAACTTAACGGTTTCAATAAATCACTTCTAAAGTTTAAAAAAAGCTGTTTTTTGATGGATTTTTAAAAATCCGGTAAAGGAAATTAAAAGAATGGGACCTACTTCATAATAAACACATTGTTTACAGTCTTTCGGTTTGTGCAAACTGAAGTTTGTTTACATAAACATTGATGTCTACTTAAATAAATATTTTCTTACATTTTACATAAGAAAAACACATAAACCACAATAACATAAAATCAATAAAATATGACCTAAACTGAATGTATGGCTCAGGCCCTATTTTCATAACCCTTTTGGCAGTTTTTACATATCCTAGCTGGACAACGTTTCAAAACTGTGAGTCTAATATGAATTTCAATCAGCATTTACATGCAGGATTGCAAAGCAGAACAAAAAAGTAATTTGAGTTTCATAGCCTTGGTTTAAAACAGAAAATCCCATCTTGTTAAATCACAGCATCAATCTTTTTTAACAGCATCTTATAATAATTCAGTGATTTTTTTAATTAGGGGTAATTTAGGTTTTATTCCTGCACCACCCAATTCTATGGATTTCTCAAATATAGCTTTATTGTAAGGATCATTAGAGATCATTATAAGATTAATTATGAGAGTGATGTCAACACACTGGCAGGGATTCTTACGCTTGATCCTCAGGGACCTCTGGCCTGTTTGTTTTCCGGCTATCCCTGCCCTACCCTCTGTGTATTAACCAGATCAGGTGTGTTCAGTCAATCCGAAGCTGGAAAATACCATCTTTACTTATGATGGGCTGGGTAAATTGACAACAAAGTAAATTGGTATCTTCCAGTTTCTTGGTTGTCTGTGTCCAATGAAATTAGGTTGTAAAGTTAGTCTGGGGAAGGCACAGGTAAGTGAAACAGTCTGTGACACATCAATCACTGAGAAATGTATAACTGTATATAAAAATATATGCATGAGAATGCAAAGAAAAATCTTTAAATGCTTAGGGACAATTTCTGTTTTTATTTATATACTGTGTTGTTTTTTTGTTTGTTTGTTTTTGTTTTTTCATTTGTTGCCTTAGGGCAACATTGTGTGGATAGACTTTTTTCTGGGCTATATCAGATAAATGATGGGTATGTGCTGGATGTATACTTAATATTTTATGATTTATATATTATTATGGAAACTCCAGCTACCAAAAAGAGAGGTGGAATGTTTATTTTCTCCAAAGTTAAAAAATTATGCCAAGAAGGGCAAATGCTTCACGCTTTTCCCCAAGTCTTATTTTATTTAGTATTATACTTTAGTGGATATATTAGTGGATTGAATATGTTTAGTGACCAGGACTTCAAAGGACAGTGTTAAATAAACTCAATTTTTGTTTTAGGGTGAGTTAAAAGAGACTTTGTTGTTGCTGTTTGTCATAATGGAATATTGAAAGTGTAGCTGCTTGATCTCTGCAGAGGTGTACTGTCAGGAGAGGTAAGCCAGGCAAATGTTCTGATGTGAGCCAAACACCAGTGACTTACAAGTTCCAATTCGTCCCAACAAAAGGTGGATGCAAATTAGTTCCATAACCTAAAAAAAATAGCAACACGCAAGAAAACATGGTTGATGTTAGACACACAAAAGTGAAAAACTGAAGTTAAACTGAAGTGTTCTGTTTGCAAGTAGTTTTCCTTGGATAGAAGAAGTAAACTCTGGAACAAACTGATGCAAACGGTGGCACTGAGCCAAAGAGAGGAGAGCAAAATAAACTGCTGACAAGGAGAGATTCAGTGAAATGATCTTAAAAATGTCCAATCTATAACTTAATGAGGCAACAGACAGTATAATGGAGTATATCAATTTTGTGGTTGACAGTTTTGTCACAAAGGAGGAGGTGTGGTGATATCTGAATAATAAGCCGCACATCACCAAGGACAATAAAGACTGCATTAACAGGAAGAAACTGGCTTTTAGGAACAAAGATCTTCTAGGACTGTCCATCATCCAAAAAGACCCATCTAAATTAAGTCGTGAGGAAGGCTAGAGGAAGACACAGAATGACAACTGAACAAAGCATCAGCACAATGAACAACAAAAGGCTTTGGGACTGTATGAAAAATATAACAAATCATTTCATCACCCTGAGCAATTACAGAAAAGCAAAGGACCTGAATGACCTCAGATTTGAAACTCAGGATTTCTTACAAGACGACACCAAGTACTGGACTTCATTACAGCCTCGGCCCAGAGGGTTTCAGTATTTCCTCAGCAGGTACAGCACATCTTTAGTAAGGTGATCAATAAGAAGGCGGCAGGCCCAGATGTGTGTGTCTGCTTATCTTCTCAAGATATGTTCAGAAGAGTTCACTGCTGCTTGGTGTCCTGTCTTCCAGCAGTCACTAGAGAGTCATACTGTTCCAGCTCTGTGGAAGAAGTCAGTTATTAATCCTGTACCTAAAAAACATGCCAATCTAGAAACAATTAGTTTCAACCAGCAGCTTTAACTTCTTCTTCGTTCTTCTTTTCCTTTCGGCTGTTCCCTTTCAGGGGTCACCTCAGCGAATCATGTGCCTCCATCTAACCCTGTCCTCTGCATCCTCTTTTCTCACACCAACTAACTTCATGTCCTCTCTCAATACATCCATAAATCTCCTTTGGTCTTCCTCTAGACCTGCTGCCTGGCAGCTCCAACCTCAGCATCCTGCTACCAATATATATATATATATATAGTCTCTCCTCTGAACATGTCCAAACCACCTCAATCTGGCCTCTCTGACTTTATCTCCAAAACATCTAACATCACCTATCTCTCATTCCTGATCCTATCCATCCTCAGCAGCTCTAACTTCTTTAGTAATGAAATGCTGTAAAAAAAAAATTGTGAGTTTGCTTAAACCCGAGCTCGACCCACTTGTGGACCCTTTCCAGTTTGCTTAGATGGGGGCGAAGCACAGAGGACACTGTGTCCTGTATGACGCACCTAAAAAGCAAATATTTAGAAGATCCTAAAGTCTAAAGTAGGGTCTTTGTTTACTTCAGTTTGTCTTTTAATACTGCCAACCAAATCTGCTTATTTTATAGTTATTTGCCGTGTATTTGAACCCTCTTATTATCAAATGACTTTACTCCTTTCTAAAGGCCTTGACAGGTCAAGGATAAAAGCTCCCTTTCTGAGGTGAAACAGTGTAGTAAAAGTGCACCGCAAGGTTTTGTGTGTTCATCTGTATGATTTACATTGTAAACCAATGAATACACCAGGAGTCAAACAAACAATTATATAATGACTTAATACCTCTGACACAGAGGTATTAAGTCTGTTACATAGTTATGCTAATCCTGACGCTTTTGAGACATTTACTGACTGGTGCAAACCTCATTATCTTATTTTAAACATTAAACAAAACTAAGGAGATTATATTTGACCCTGGGATATTGGGATGCATGAGCCATCAAGTAAACACCGATACATACTTGAAGAGGCACATTGCCGATATCTCAGTTGGAGTGTCCCCATTGATACTCTCAGTGACACACTGGGTCAGAGATTTTTTATTTTTTTTCTCTGTAGGTTTCTGATTTTCGGAGTGAGCACTAACAACATTGTTGTTAACATTGTTGTAGATATATTATACTACTGTACTCAAAAGTATCATCAAATTTGGAATGACAGCATGATACAATATACTACGGTACACTCCAGGCTGAACAAAACAGGTAAAACAGCTATGACAGGGATAGAGAACAACAAATATGCATCCATGCAGTTAATCTATAAGAGATCTAAAGTCAGTGGGGCTGACAGGACTCTACAAAACTGATGTTATTTTTTTATCCTCTGAGTATGAACAGTTATCCTCTGGGAGATGATACACAACCATCAAATGCTGCACTAATTTTTTTAAGTTCTTATTTGTCCCTACCTCCATAAAATTTCTAAACAAACAGTGAATGTACTGTTTTTTTTAATATATTACACCTATATCTATTATTCGCATTAAGTAGCACAGTATTGTTTTGTGTTTTTATGTTAACGATGCTTATTAGTAATCCAGTCAGTAGAGTTCTGCCTATGGTTTTCACTGTTTATAAGTACTTTTTATTATGTGTTAATTGTATTTTATATTGTGTAGCACAGTAAATCTTGTGTTAATTATGCTTATTTTAATTCAGGAATTAGAGTTCCGCTTGCTGGCACTTAGTTTTAATTATTAGATTACATCATTGAATTATTTATAAGCAAAAACTTTGCTATTAGTATTATATTTTTCAAATGTCAAGTACTGTTACAGATAATTTGGAAATTAATCTATGTTTTGGAGATTATGCCAGCTCATAACTTTGTATTGTGTATATTCACTATTTAATATAATGTGGATACAGTTATTTGTTATGCGTAGATGTCTGGGTGAACATGGGAAACCATCTGTACTACTTGTGCCAAAGACCATTTGGGACAACAAAGTATATCTAATCTTATCTTATGAAATTTTCAGTCATATGTAACAACTTAATTGATTTAGATCAGATTAATAATTTAGTTTTTGCCTTGTGGCCAAAACGACATGGCTGGATTTTGCTGTTTTAACTTTGTCATTTATGTCTTTACTACAAACACATTGTAAAATATATTATAGAGTTTTAAGTCTATATCGACCACCCGTATAGTGTGAAATGGGATTTCTTTCTGCAACACAGCGGCCTCACTGCATTGTGCTTCATAATATTGTATCCGTATAAGTGAGACCAAGACTGAACACTGCAGTGTAGTGCTGTAATATCTCATGACTGGTCTCTCATATTTAAAAGCGTTACATATTCTGCTGACTCAATATTGATGTCAACTCTGTTTTGATTTAGAGTGCGGAAATAAAACAACGTTTAAAATATTCATTTAAAAAATCTGCCAGAATTGGAGCTTCCCTGTTGTACAAATAACACTGGGTGTTTGCCATCATACAGTGAGAAGGATATTTATTTGTTTATACATTTTACTAGGTTGAACTGCTCAGCTCAGAAAGACCTGTACATGTAACCTGTAGAGGTTAATATCCTACTACACCCTGAACAGATGAAGGAGTTTTATTCGATGTGAACTGTTGGATATCTTGAGGGGACTTCTACCTGTTAGTTGTGAACATTGGTGTGACAGAAAAGGGGAGAGTCACAGCCATCCTTGCACTGTGATACACCAGTGTACTGTTGTAATCTTTGTGGTGCACTGTGAGGAGGGTTAAGATAATAATAAGGGAATATTGTGTGGCCAATCCACCTAAAAATTGTAAAACAAATCAATACTGGTGGAAAACTCAACAATAGGGCATGGCACTGCATTGCATCAAGTCTTTTGACATCACAGTTAAGGGCTAAAAATGTGTCATTGTACGTACACTGTCCGCAATATTCCAATATCCTGTTTGTGGCTCATTTGAAATGCTGCTGAGACAAGAGCATCCCGAGGGTTACAGTAGATAACGGCTACACAATGCGCGCAGGCTGATTACAGTCAGAGATCCAGCATCTGTTATTCATGAAGTTTAAAACCGCAGCCACAAAGTATCAATCAATCTCCTTTACCATGTGTGCCACTTGTGCGTCACTGGGTGCGCACGGCGCCCTGCCTGCCTGCGTGTTGCCGCTACTGCCTCCGCTGCTGTAGGAGAGGCTGTGCGCTCACACCCACATTCAACAGGATACTTGCTACACCTACAAACCCAGCGCGTTTTCTTAGTGCGTTACAGTGAAACGGAGACTACACTGAACTCGGAGGCAGATGTTTTGCTTTTTTCCCCCGCTTCAGGGATGGGATACTGTGCGCTTCTATAGGTAGACCCGACTTGTAAACGCACCAAAACATTCACTCTATCCGGAGAGAAGGGAGAAGAGGATGGCAGCTACTCATAACGGATCCAACATAACATCGAACTTTACCAACAAGTTTGTGCAGCCGCCGTGGCGCGTCGCCCTCTGGTCCGTCGCCTACAGCTTGGTGCTGGCGGTGGCGGTGTTTGGAAACCTCATTGTGATATGGATCATTCTTGCCCATAAGCGAATGAGGACGGTGACAAACTACTTTCTGTTAAATCTGGCGTTTTCAGACGCGTCCATGGCGGCTTTTAACACTTTGATAAACTTTATCTACGCCACCCACGGGGACTGGTACTTCGGGGAAGCTTACTGCAAATTCCACAACTTCTTCCCGGTCACGTCAGTGTTTGCAAGCATCTACTCCATGACTGCAATCGCTGTGGACAGGTGGGATAATAAAAGGTTGCAAGCACAAAAGTTAATGAACGGCAGCTGATGCTAAATCCTTCCTTCGCCTCTCATCCATCTCTCTGTCTCGTTTCATTTCTAGTTAAATCCTTTAAATTAGAAATAGAAATAAATTAACCAGTAGTGTATGTATTAAACACACACACACTAGTTGGTTGCATCTCCATACAGTCATGAAGGTAGATTATATTCAATTTTAAGACTTCACTCAGCACACCCCAGTCAGACACAGCATGAATAGCTTCACCTATGGGACTGTGTAAAATGCCCTTGACATCTTTTTCTTTTGATTTCAATTTTTTCACGCATGATTTATTTATTTATTTATTTTTTGGACATCTGCTTTATGATCATTTCATTTGCCAACACTGCCTTCAAGCAGCAGTGGTGGAAATTTGTCTATTGTGCTTAAAAATGGTCGTCACTGTTGTGCCTCACTAAACACCACCACAGTAAGATGGAATCGCCATCAGTTCGATTTAAAGTTCATCAAATGCATCTTATATATTCCTACATTTTTTCATACATGTGTTCCCTGCTGATTCAATCACATGCTTTCCTCAGCACCGAGGGGATGAGTGAATTACCTAATTGCGATTTGCATCATTAAAGTGGCAAGGCGGTTGCCCAGCAAGGTGCACCATGGGCTTATTCCACACATTTTTTAAAAAATGTTTCACTGCCAAAACACATCATAGCCTGAAGCTGTTGTCTGCATTGCAGTGAATGACTCCACGTGCTTACATCCTCCAGCAGATCACCTTTTGCTCCCTGTTTTCACACCCTCTGACTCGCTGACTTGCTTTGTGTCACAGGCGCTCATTTATTTTCTTTGCCCTTTCACACATTTTTCTTTCTTTGTACCTCCACCCCTTTCCCTTTTTTTTGATCATGTGGTTTCCAGCAATGTGGTAATGCAGTCATCCCTATCTGCTGCGCTTTGATACTGATCAGTGGACCATCATGTGCCGTAATGTATGAATAAAGGGATTAGACTCATGAAGGAAGCAGCCAAAAGCCAAACATAATCAAAGGCATGTAGAAACTGCACACACCGACCGTCCACGGCTGCATGTGTCACAGTATGTTGTGATACTGTATGAGGTGTTTACCTCTTCTACTACTTCTCCTTCACACACAAAAGGAACAATGCATTTCCTGCGGCAGTGCTCATTTTGGCTCCTCTACAGCAACTTTCATGCATTTGTATTTTTGGTCTGCAGTGTCCATTCAATTCTGTCAACTGTGTACTGAGAAAGAGAACATCACCATGACCTACATGATGTAGATGTAACCTCCGGCCATGCTTTTTGTAACCCCAGTATGGTGCTGTCTCCGCTCTGATGTCTTGAAATGGCATGAGGCCACAGTTCGTGATCATCTGTGAATTTGTCCTTCCCCGCGACTGTCTTTGCTGCCAAGTGTGTTTCCTTGGGCACAATAGCAAAATAAACCCCTGTTGCTGTGTGAAAGGTAAAAGGTGAATCCTTAAAGCTTTTTATGATAACATGGCTGGTGACTTCCATTTTTCACACCGCTATATTTTCATGTTGCAGCTGTGACCATTGGGAGTATTTGTATTTGCAGTGTGTATGAAGAAATTAGTGAGAACTGACTTTACTTCTGCATTCAAATCACTCATTAGGAGACCAGCCAATCAAAGTCTTCACATTGTGCACATGCATACACATACATTTGTACCCGTATGCATCGCCTCACATTGTGTCTCTTTATCACAGCAATTCATACTTCTAACCCTGAGTTCATTTTTATGTGCAGTGAAAGCTGGAGAAGGACTTACAAAGCACAGGTCACTTTGAAAAACAAATGCTGTTCTTTAAGAATCTGTTCAAAAGACTCATGCATATAGTCTCACTTTCACCCATCCAGGTTGAGAGATAGCCATCGCTGAGATTTCTATTTCCCCCCTAATACAATGAAATTAAATGGAATTTTGTTTGTTGCCCGATCCGAACTAAAAAATTATATCCTGTTTACCCTGCAGGAATGTTTTCATTGGAAGTATTTTCATGAGAAGAAATGGTCTCTGAAAAATATTGGCAAAGAAGTCTGTGGATTAGCAAGTAATGGTGACAGAAGAGGTTTTTTGTTGCTGAATTTTTAGTGTTTCGATACTATTGACACCACAAACAGAATCCCATTTACCATTTATTGTATTGTGATGACAGCTGAACAAAACCAAAACATTTTAACCGACCAGATAGTAAATTTAAGTGAACTGAACCTTTAATGTCATTCTGCAAAGTGAGAGTGGATGAACATTAAGCACGTCACTCTCCTCTGAGGGCATTTGAGCCAACACTTGACATTTAGCTGTGCATATAATGTTTGGCTACTTGCGCTGGAAGTCTCCTCAAAGATAGTCTCTGCTAGTTAAACACCAGGTGGTAATGAAGTGTGTGTTTAGTTTGTAATGTCACACTGCGGTGACATGATTTCAAAACAATACAATGTCCGAAAGCTCTTCTCTGCAGCTTAAGGCATGGCAGACTCCCAGGTTGAAAAAAAGCCATGGACTGAATTATTATTCCGCTGCAGTAATGTCTCTGTGATCATGCTCAGTTGAATATAGTTTGATGTGTGTAGTTGAATACTTAAAAGGTGAGTGTGTACTTTATGTGTAATCCTGTTGATCTTATCTGACTATTAAGACTGTTACACTGTGGTTATTGTTTAGTGGTTACATTAGATCAGACATCATTGTGCAAGCACGTTCGATCCCAAATAACTCAGACGGCCCTGGCGCAAAATTCATTGAACACCTAAGAAGCTATTCTAACACTGCTATTCACAAGGGCCTGTAGGACAGTCAAGCTAAGCAATTACTGGTAAACAGACAGGACATTTTTCATGTTGTCCCTCAGAGAGTTCCAGTCACTGAGGTGGTAGGACAAGGCTCATTCTTTACCATTTTGCAAAGATTAAATTAGTGGCTCTAAGCCTGTGTTATCAGCCACTGAAAATCATTCAGCATCCTGAGTGGGATTCATGTTCAGTTGTGAATCTCCTTCCAGTGTTTCACTGTTTGCAAACAAAGTGTCATCCCACTTTTGAAATGAGTCATTCATCAATTTCTCGAGCAGAAAATTAAGTATAATATTAATGTTAAAACACTAATTGAATTGTGGGATGGCTTCAGCCATTGATTTTTGGTTCAACATAATCACATAAAGCAGTAGTTAAATCAAAGGGATGGCAAGATGATGCAAATAATACAAAAATATATATATAAGATATATGTATTGGTAAGATTTTATTGACTTGTTTGTAATTGTTTTTGTCTTGTTCTTGTAAAAATATTGTTTACTTTCACCTATTCAGGTCACTCGGTTTTATTCACTGCACACGTGCCTCAGCATATGACTGTTTTCCATTCTACTCTGAAAAGTCTCGGATAATATCAGATGGGAAATCTGTAATGCATATTATTTCAAGCGACTTTCTCATCAAATGAAAATGTAATCCGTAAATCAATCAAAATTGAACTTGTTCATCACAGCTGTGTCATTTTAACCCAATGACTTCTGTCCTGTAGGTACATGGCTATCATCCACCCTCTGAAGCCTCGACTGTCAGCGAAGGTCACCACGGGAGTTATCGTCTGTATCTGGAGTCTGGCTGTAATTCTGGCTTTCCCTCTCTGCTACTTCTCTACCACTCGGATCTTGCCCCACAGGACGCTCTGCTATGTGGCCTGGCCCCGCAAGGCTGACGATCCCTTCATGTGAGAAAGATTTGGCAACTTACTCCTACCAGAAGTGAAATATTCTTTGTTGCCAGTCTGAGTAGCTCATTCCTCTCAGCTTAATCTTCGTCTTAAGCTTCGTCTGAGGGTTTAACTTGCTGTTTTTCATACTAGTTTATAACAACATATTTGATGTAATGACAATATAACCCACAATTTTACACAGGTGTAATCTCTGTTGTCATGTTGGAATGAAGAGCCAAACACTCATATAAAAATATGATCAGTGTGGGAGCACATTGTTTGTGACAGACTATAATCCTTTTCACTTAGGCTGACATGCACATTCAGTGTACTGCTATTTGTAATGATCTGATGAGAGCATGAGCTGCTTGTGACAGACAGTTGTTTTCACCAAGATGGATGTTTAGAAGCTACCTGTGTTGATGCTTTCTATTTTATGACCTTATGACCCATTGCTGTATGTCTGTTGCTGCCATCTGCTTGGTAAAATGTCAAAGCTCAACAAAAGTGCATAGAAATTTATTACTAAAGATATTGTATTAGACATTCAATCATGTAGCATGTCAAATGTTAGTCCATGTGTGATTACATACATCACTCTCTATATTTTAATTGCCTTTTGTTTATTATCATCATTAGCAGCTTTCCCTCCTGTATCACCTAAATTTCATACTGTATTTTGTGAAAAAAGGTTTGTTGAATTGGTTATTGTAATACAAGCAGAAATTGTGTCATATTTAGAGTGAAACTATATTTTTAGTGTTGATTTTAGAGGTAAAATTACACTCAAGCCTATACTCTTCTGTTGCACCAGACACCAGGAAGTCACAAGGATCAAGGTACAGCTCACAAGGTGTATGAAATTATGTATGCGTGTAAATATTTTACACGCATACATAAACACACTTTACCGTGTTCTGCTCTTTCTTTCCAGGTATCATATCATAGTTACAGTTCTGGTCTACGTCCTGCCCTTGGCGGTAATGGGCATTACTTACACCATCGTTGGGTTGACACTGTGGGGAGGGGAGATTCCAGGAGACTCATCTGATAACTATCATGGGCAGCTCCAGGCTAAAAGGAAGGTAAGCATGCTTGAGAATAAAGTAGCGCTAAATTTATTTAAGAACTCAGACAAGGCAATGCAATTACTATCTAAGAGCACGATAATCTCTGGACACTGACACAAGTCAGAGAACCAGGGGTAATCTGTAGCTACTTTTCTGCCGCTGAGCAGCCCGTGGCTCCAGATAAGAATTATCTCGCTGCTGTTTTATCATATGAAGCGTAATAGGAAAAGGTCATTCTGAGATGATTTTAATTTTGACACTTTTGCATTCCAAAGAAAGGGGATTTAGAAGGTTATCAGTTTGTCAGAAGTCATTAAAAGCATCTCCCGGCTGGCAACTGTTCTACAGTCTTCTGTTGATGTCTTTAATAGTGAATTCAAGCACCTGTCTCCCTGGTAATTATGTTGGGCAATTTCAGACCTCCACAAAATCTATTTAATAGTGTCTCGGCTTGTTTTGGGTTCTCTGTATGTCATGATAATCTGTTGTAGAATGTACTGTGCTAGACATCCTGGTTGGAGCTAAAACTGATTACAAGTTATGCTTGGCTGCACTAAAAGTCCCTGTGTGTGCAATTTTGTATCATTTTAGGTGCAATAGAAAGAAAAAATAAGCCGGTCGTACTGGGACTAATATTTATGCTTTGGAAATCAGAGCTCATTTTGGTCAATATGCACTTGGCAGTATGAGGGGTTAGACTAGTTTGCCTTACTGGAGCAAGAACTCAAGTCTCTTTAATCATTACAAATTTCAATGTCATATTTCTTTGCCATATTGTGATATTGACATGTAGGGACATCTTGCATCTAAATTATGTAAAATTTGCCATAATGTGGGTTTGCACATCAACAAACAAACATCAAACACTGTTAAAGACTGACCACACATGTTGGGGAGAATTTAGGGAAGAGTTACCTCTGTTGTTTGGAAGAACTTCAGTAAAAGTTATGAAAACCACCAAAGAGTGAGATACACTGTGTGCAGAGGTGGTAGAAGTACACAAACTCAATTTTCTCAAGTAAAAGTGCAAATATTGGCCCAAACAATTCTGCACTACAAGTACAACTTCAAAGCTTCTACTCAAGTAAAAATACTAATCAGATTATCTACATTTTACTTTAAGTACAAAAGTAAAAATACCTAACTAAGAAAACATTGTGTTTTAAAAAAAATGATTATGTTAATTATGGGAAAACATGTACAGGGTCAAAGATGACCGTTGGTAAAGATGGAGATTTGATCCCCTTCTTGTGCTGACAGGGGGTTAACCTGTAATGATACATCAGTATCATCATACACAGTCATTTAGAAAAACGCTTATCATATTTTACATTAAAATAACCATCTGGTATTAATGTTGTCACTGATCTGTGTATGCCATTATTATAAAATAACATTTACCTGCATTAGCAGGGAGACATTTCAGGGAAGAAAACCCTGATTCCACACAACACAACCTTTGAGGTTGTCACTTGTCTTTAATCAATTGTCCGTCCATGCATCCAGACATGCACAAGCTCTGAAAATCAACGGTGTCTTCGGGCATTTTAACTTTGTTTGTACTTTGGGGCTTTGTGTCTTTGCTCACTCCAGACATGTTTGGTATTGTAGTGTTTACTGGTTTACTGCTACTGCCAGGAACGACCAAATATGAAAAGAATAAGCCTAGCAACTTATTTTAGGTGATGAAAAGGTGAGGCAAATTATTCATGATGCCTGGCAAATAAAATTACAGAATACTTGGCACAGACAGACCTATGTTGTCTTAGATTGTTCTTTTTGTTTTAATAAAACTGCACCTAATGTTTTGGGGATATTTTTGTTTTAAATTTTGCTCTATTTGAAAGTCCTCTATTTATTGTTCTCAACCTCTGAGGTGTCATCAAAGACATTGTGCCAGTTTTTGTGCTATAGTGGTTGTCAAATTTGACTAATACATGAAACCCGGCACAAACCTGGGCAGAAACATGTTCATGTTTCTGTTATTGGGGGTGTAGTTGGTAGCTTGGTCATCCATGAACCCCAGGGTTGGAGGTGAAATTTCCAATTCCTTCTAGCCACATGTTAAAGAAAAGACATCCTCATGTTTATATTCTTACTATTAATAATAATATTAATTTGTACTCACAAAAATTGGTATTTAACTGGATGTCAATGTCTACTAATTCCTAAAACCAAATATTGTATTTTCTCTGCTCGTAGCCTGCCCTCCCACACACACACAAACAAAAACACGCACACTCACCACATCCTGCCTGCAGTTCCTTTGTTCCCACTCTCTTCCACCCCACCTACTCTCACTTACAGTGTATTCTGTTCAATCAGTCCCTGCACTAATTAAGCTGCTTTCACATTTCATTGCCTGCTGGATTGTCAAGTATCTAACTGTAGTTTCTACCGTTTGCTTCTGCTCTTTCACGGCTCTTCATCCCTTCAGCTGTCATGCAGTCACCCTGCCTTCGTTTCCACCTCTGATCTGTCTTTGCTCCAGGACCATACACTTTGTTCAGCTCTATTTAAGAGCCAAAATATAGTTGCTGTAAAATATGCGTAGAACTACACAAAATGGCACCCTCCCGTAGCCTTTGTTGGTTTGGATAGATCAGATATTAACCATATGCATAGCTGAGTTGCAGTCTCGGTGGGGCGGAATAAAAACAGAAGCAACTTCAAATCACATCAATTACAGTGGAAAGTTTTTGGAAAACAATTAACTGAGCCTGTCCACAACTTCCCACATCTACATACCTGACATTTACTGTATGTTGTTGTTGCTGTGGTCTCAACATTAAAAAAGTTGGTTGAATCTGGAATCGTGAATATATTATTCTAATTTTTCTCACCCAGGAAGGTCAAAAATTTATGTAATTTAGGGTACTCATGAGATTATTTCCTATTTCTCAACTCTCATGTCTTTCACCTCTTTTTTCTCAAACCTGACCTGTTCCACGTTCTGCACCTTGTTCTTTTCCTCATTCTCTGAGCCATATGATGGCTGGACTCAAGCATGTTTCTTGTGGCACATCTACTCTGTTCTCCTCAAATGACTTGTGCTTGTGCAGAATTCAGATACTTGATGGGTTTGAGCTGCACGTTCGTTTCAGACTCCCAGGCTTCTAGTTTGTCCTCCTGGCCTTAAATACTGAGATTCCCTGTGGCCTGACAGGTCGTCTACACCAGACTCTCTGTTTTAGGACTTCGAGACTAAGCTTGAAATTTTTCTTCCTAGATCTTCTATCCGCTTTGTACCTTCATTGTCTTTTTCCCCACATGCATTTGTCTCTGTGTTGGCCCTGAGATAGGCGACTGTGTACGTTGCCTCACCCAATGATAGCTGGGATAGGCTCAATGATGGGCGGTGAAAACTCTCAAAGAACTTTTGGTCACCACCATGTAATTCCGCTTTTGACATAATCTCCGTGTCCTGACTGCAAAACATTATGCCATCACACGGTGTGATTTCTTTTGGGCTCCATGAATGCACAGAGAATCATGGCCTGAGTGCAGGGTCCATTTGTCTGCCCCTACATGCAGACAAATGGATACATTTTACAGTTTCCTAAGAATCAGTATTGGCATCAGCATTATTTCTGAGATACCCTGAAGAAAACTGTTCTATAGGGAGTGCTTTCTGCGTAACAGCACAGATCAATGAGTGACCGAAGTATTTGTCCGGGTGTTTGTGTACTGTTTGTACACAGGTTCAAATATTGCCTCTTTTTTTTTTTTTTTTTTTTTTTTTTAGAGCTTAATGGTAAAAATGTGTTTTTATTCAGGGACTATGGAAAAAAACAGAAGACAAGCTGGCGTCTTGTTTATCAAAGAGAAACGTGAAGTATAGAGAATCATCAATAAAACTTATACTCAAGGAAAATGGATATGTCATTCACCTGTAATGGTTTAGTGATGTCCCAGTTTAGTGCTACATTTGGGTTAAGCTGAATGGAATAGGTAGTGTACACAATATTAAGTGTAGTCACTAGGGATTGGAATTGAGAACCATTTTCAAATTGTTCAGTCCATCAGACTTTAATGCTTCTAAGGTTGTTAGTACATTTTATCAATGCTGGCATATTTTCTAACAGTAGCGCACTGCAAAGACTCATGCATCATGACCTCAAACAGCCCAAAAATCTGATGCCATACCCAAGGTACTACAGCTTCCAGAGTGATAAGTTGCTTGGTACAGTACCTCCTGTATAACTTACTGTGTGACCACAAGGACAACTGATCAAACCCTAGGGTAATATACAAATTGATTTCTTAACCTGAACTCTTTATGAACATGCATTTTATTATATCCTAAAACATTTTAAATTTGAATTTAAACCCTTTAGAATTTTCTGAAACAATGATCATTCTAATTAAAGATTAAGTGTTTATTTTGTACATTTACACTGTATTTTGTCAAATTAGATTTTTGTGACAGTTGTAAGCAGGCAAATTAGGTATTTTTACTCTCCCCACCAATTTGTTTATAACTATTTGACTATTATACAATTTGATTTCTTACACTCAATAAACTCTTTATGAGCACACATTTTATTATATTCAAAAATCTGTGTTTTAAACCTTTTGACTTTATGTGCATCATATTCTTAGTATGTGCCCAAGTCTGGCCACCCCAGTCAAACCTTTCTAGATAATTAATCAGAAAATCAATAAAGAATCAGCCCAATAAGCAGAAATAATCTTTGCACTGGTATCAATAAAATCTCATCAATTTCCCTAGTATTCACTCTGGGGGAAAAAAAATCATTATATAGATATCTGAAACCTGCTAAATTTTTTGTTGATTATTGTTTTTTCAATTAAGTGCACAATGGTAGCTGATTATGTTTTCTCAGCTGCAAAAAAATTAAACAAACTGCAGGGAAAGTATAGGCAGCAAATATACAGTATTGTAGAGTTATTTTTTCTATATTTGTATAGTGTTTTTATGAATTCCCATGCAGCCAAAGGTTGGTATGGTAATAGGAAGCAATAAAAACTGCCATTTTCTGTCATTCAAAAGAAGAAAAAAAATCTTTATTGAGAAATTCACCAGTCTATTGTTTTGACTTTATCCATTGTTCCACAATCATCACACAACAGGTGCTCTATTTAAAGCACATGCCTGGGGCTTCATGTTTAAAATGTCAGTCTGAAGTGCAGCACTAATGACTTGTCATAACACTGTGGTATGACCATCTGTGTTCGACTAGGGGTACAACCACCATCGATCGTCCATCTTCCCTTCTTCCTGAAGACAGAAGCACTGTGTGTGTGTGAGAGAGAGATAGAGTGTGTACAGATCAGGGTGGTTTGCCTCTACAAGATTAGATTTCTTCCAGAAATAAAGTACAACAGTACTTAACTGGAGTGTTAGTGATAAACTGATTCTCTCTAACATCCAGCAATTATCGCATTGTTCTAATTCTGACTGGAGACGTGTCAGTAGATCCTTTGATTCTGGGAGAGGCAGTATGTTGCCCAACTTCTCCCGTAATGAACATCACAGTAGAAGCAGTTTTTAAGGATCTCTCACTAAGCCACTTATCACACACAGTTGGCTACATTCTTGTGAAACTGGGTGTAGACTTTAGGTACTACAGCTACAGTCAAACACCCCCCTCTGCTCTGTCTTTTTACCAGTGAGGAAAATAATGTAATCTTTATTGAAGGATTTTTACATTATTCAGGCCCCTAGTCTCCATTTCATTTTTGGCTTGGCTTACTTCTACTGCCTCCAAAGTGCCTTAGTTTAATAGGCAGCCTGGTCTTCTAAAACCAAGGTTACCTTAATACTGGTCTTGACTAGTCTTAAAAAGCAGTGAATTCACTTCTGTCAGAAAAAGCACTGAAAGGTAATTAATAAGGGATGGTGGTCGGAGTTGGCAGTGGATTTAATGCGTAGGATTTTTGATTCACCCACCTGATAAATTTAGGGTTAGTGGTGAGTCTCAATTTGTTGATTCACATCTTAAACAGAATCATTAACTGTAGTTGGTACAGATAATTATTCAGTATAAACATTTAGAGACGTTGCTGATTATTTGCCCATTTTCTTGATAAAAAGGTAGGTAGATACAAAAAGAGACACCACAGTACATCCCTCTAAAAAACGACTCAAAAACCAGAGTCGTCTCAATTGATTTGTGTGTGTTTGTTGATTTTCAGTCCATGAAATGGTCCCTCCCCAATCCTTTTATTGTAGGCAGGTGTACGTCCTGCCTTCATACCTCAGCTGGCATGACTGAAAACTGTAAGGAAAACAAATGTCAGTAAACATTTTCTCCATTTATCTGGTATCAAAATCCTGTAAAGTAATTGTTTAAATAACAAATGACAGTAGAAATTGTCTCTTTCTTCATTTTCTGGACCAAACTTAACATTTTTTCAAAATAGATTTGCTGCAATTGACATGAATTTAAGACAGGGATTGTTTTTGTTTTTTTTTTACTCCTGTATTCCTCTTTTGATTAGTTTTCTGTCTTTTCTATTCTCCTTTGGTTTTTGCTGAATCAATTTGTCTTCGCTTCAATTACCCAGTTGCATTCAGGCACACAGCTTGCTGAGATTTGTCTTTATCGTATCATGTTCAATTTTGTTACTGGGACTCATTCTGGCTTCAAGCTAACTAATGGCTAGCCATTTACTGAATTAATGAAGGAACATAAATCTAGTGCTGGGGTAAGCCCCAAGACTGTTTTGGTCTTAATATCCATTTTATGCATTAAAAATCTCATTAGCATGTAGGTTTCATTTTTTCATTTTTCTTTTTAAAGCAAACAGCATCAAACTAATATGTTTTCCTCATCTACTACTGTTTCCCCCAGTGTTCATTTTTAGTTGGATGTGAAATACTGTGTTGATGGAAAATGCTGTTAGAGAGTTAGGGTGACTTAGTGTTTACCACAGTTCTTCTTTTATTATTATTTTACACCTAATTTCCTCTTTATAGCAACATTAGCAACATGGCTATGCCTTAAAAAAATCCACCATAAATTAATAATGCTTAAGGTTAAAAAGGCAAATGCTAATATGTTTATTGTAGGTCTAAACCGTCATGAAGCTCACTGGGCTCTGTTTGTTATCCTGATCTTTACTAGCCTGCTTGAGGTTAAACAGAACAAGTTTCTATTTATGTTGAGGCAAAAGAAATTCCTCCAGCTTTTGACTACCGTCACCCCAGTGTTTCCCCTGCCACCTTTTCACAAGCACCTGCATTGGCCTGAAACTACTGACACTAATGGAGCCACACTGGTTAACAGTAGCTTCCCTCTTATTTGAAAGTTGTTATGGTTGCTGAAAAAGATTTAAGTAAACTTTTACTATGTACAAGATATGATTTCAGGGACACACAATCTAAAACACAATCTATTTCTTTATTTTCATCAACAAGGATAGACTATGAACACTAGAAAGAAACCCTTTTAATTAAAATTGTTTTTTATTAAAAAAGACAAAGTTGTGTATTTTACCTCATCATATTTGTTTTATTAAGCAAATACAAAAGATAACAGCAAACAAAAGTTTCATAAATAATACAATCAAAAGTACCACTAATCAATCAGGCAATGCTATTCCTGCCCTGTAAAAGTATCTTTTGCAAACAACCTCCTTGGTGACAGAAGGTGGTTGAAGAAAAGCAAAAATGTCAACAAATGGCTGTTAAAAGAATATTTATTTGCTGCATGGTCCATAGGAAAATTATAATCCCTTCTCAAAGTCTCCACTTACTCCATGTGTAAGTTGGCAACAATAGGTGTCACTGGAGAACCCATGCCACAGCCATGTTTCTGTCCGAAGAAGTCACCTCTGTAGGTGAAGTATGTGGTGTTCAGACACAAGTCCAGGAGGGAGCAGATCTGATCTCTGCTAGTCTTTTCCTAACAACTGTCAGGGCTTCGGTGGAGGGGATGCTGGTTAAGAGGGAAGTAACATCAGAGAATACTAAGGGATACATGGAAGTAGTGGAGAAGAAAGCACTCAGCTCCTTCAGAAGGCCAGCAAGCAACCCACTGGTTCAGATATGTAGATGACAGCTGGGTGAAGATCAAGATCCAGGAGGTACAGGCTTTCACAGATCTCATAAATGCAGTCGACATCAACATCAATTTCATCAGGGAGGACACCAATGACAAATGAATGGCTTTCCTGGACTGCACAGTTAACATTGGGACTCGTGGCAACCTAGAAATAGAAATCTACAGGAAACCCACACACACGAACGAGTACCTACGGTTTGACTCCCAACACCCATTGCAACACAAACTAGGAGTCATCAGGACCCACAACATCAGGACAGAAAACATCCCCACCTCCTCTGAAGCCAAAAGAAAAGGAGGAGAGACTTCTGAGGACAGCTCTCAAGGACTGCGGTTATCCTAAGTGGGCCGTAAACAAGACATCGTCCAGATCAAACAGAAGGACAACGGACAGAGCAGAGACTCAGGGTCAAAGGAAAAATATGTTGAGTCCTGTCAGAGAAGCTCAAAAGGTGTTTTTCAGAAAACACCACATACACGTTCACTTCAAACTCAACCCAACACACTGAGACAGACTCGTCCACCCAAAAAAATAGGCAAGTACACACATGATGAACAACGTAATGTATGCTGTCCAGTGGAGTTAATAGTGCTCACAGCTCTCTATTGGAGAAACCAAACAGCCTCTACACAAGAGGAGAAGCAACACCTCAGGACCAGAATCAGCAATGTACCTACACCTGACTGACAAAGGACACTCGTGTGAGGATGACAATGTAAACATTTTGGACAAAGAAGACAGATGGTATGTGAGAGGAGTACATGAAGCCATTTATGTTCACATGGAGGAACCCTTCTCTCAACAGAGGAGGAGGCTTCAGGCACAAGCTGTCTCCCATTTTTCATCCTGCCCTTTCATCCATCCCCACGAAGATTAAGACCACTTCACACATTCACCAAGAGGGCCACACCTAACGACCCCCATCTTACGGTTTAGGGGGTTATGGCCATAATCATTACATCTTGATGACTCCATCTCCCACCTTAATGAGCCCATTCAGGCCAGGGTAGAACAAAGGTCTTCTCTGGAGGATATAACTGGGTTCCCTGGCCACTTCATTCAGACTGAAGAACATTTCTCACTAAGAAAAAAAGAAGTCCAGTTGAAATGTCTTCTGATACATACAGTATTAACAGCAACATATCCACCAAGTCGCAAAATGTACAGATAAGGATGTTTTTATAGCAATTAAAGCATGATTAACATTATTATGATTATTCAAGTACACACAAAGATAGGGTTAGTGGTTCTGCTTTAATGCTGAACAAATCCAAAATGACTTGAAGCACATTCACACTATATTAACATTTAACCCAAAACAATAAATCTTGCCTAACGCTGACAAAAAGGGATGTTTCCTAAACCACACTGCACACTGAACTGTGGGTGTGAGCATCCTGGCTGTCAATGGTCCTGCATCTTGTGCAACCCACCATCCACTCCAAACATTACTCTATGATTCATGTGCAATAGAAAAACAGCAATGAATATAATCAGGTCAACAATTACCGTAGGCTTGTCTGAGCTTAACATAGTATAATTTACTGTAAATGTAATTTCCAGGATGCAAGGTTGAACAACTAGCGAAGATGATTTACTCTGATTTGTGCTTACACCTTATTATGGTTAATTGATTTTGCTCTTCGAGTGTGGGTTTCTGTTTACACTCCTTCACGTGTCAGTAATGTATTTCGTGCCTATAGTGCATTTCCCCTCCTTTGAGCTTCCTACCAACAAGGGATCAAGTTAAAGCCCTGAAATGTAGTTTGCACTTTAATACTTGTCAAGAAAACACCTCTTTTTTTTGATGTGAAATAGCTATTACATTACAAAGACATGCTGTGTGGTCCAATTTGGGTTAGAGTACCCCTCTGTATTTAAGAAGTGGGACTTGATACAAACACTGGTGATTTTTCTCTCAGACCTGATAGAAGGAGTAAGTCAAAGGTAAACATAGAGCTCAGCCAACTACCGTTATCTCTCCTGGTTAATGGCGTATATGTCAGTGTCTAACTAGAAAAAAAAAAAATACATTTTGGCCGTTCTGAACAGATGGAATACTATTATTTTCTGCTCAAGGCATCTCTCATCCGCTTGTGGACTGGCCTCATATTTTGTTAAAAGAATCATCATGGTCTTAAAAATCATCTTGTTAAGATCGATGAAAACAGGCTAGAAATTCACTCTCTCTCGCTCCCAAACCCACTGATTTATATTAACATGCAGTTGATTCAGTCCGAGGAGCAGCTGTTAGCTGTGGAGAGGCTCGTTTTTGCATCCATCATTCATCAGTGCCTTTATATGCAGTGAGAAAACTGTGTATTGCTGCAAAGGCAGAAATAGTCCTTTTGTTAAAAAGAAGAGGGTGTCTTATCTTTTGCATATTTAATATAGAGACAGAGCAGCTACAGCGTGTGGAGATGCACCAGGTCACAGTCTCACCTGCTGTGATGTTGAATTGAGTTAGATTGGTGACTTTCTCTTTGCAAATACAGTTTGAAATTCTGGCATTTTACTTTCGGACAAATTTGCTTGAATTACTTCATTCTTGTTAATTTTCAACATAGTTGAATTCAGTTATTTGTCTCTTTCCATCAGATATTGTCTGAATGAATGAATAATCTAGTTTTAATGCACCGTGTACAATTCTTTGATAAATAAACCCCTCAGAACTTTTTAAAAAGCTATCTGTTTGGTGAATACAAAGCTACACCAGCAGCTTGTTAGTTCCACTTAGCACAATGACTGGAACCAGTGGGAGACAGCTGTACTCTGATAATCAGCACACCAGCATTCCTAAAGCTCACCAATCTGTGTCCTGTTCCTTTCATTCAGTTGTTCTGTCAACCAACTCACGTGGAATAGATTGTATGTGAATGTGGGATATGTACAGCATTAAGGCCCCTGACCTTGTTGCACAGCAGGGAGTGGGAGGCAGCATTATATCTTCCCCGTGAGGTGAAGTAGCATATCCCACAAGTCCTCCAACATTTATGCCCACAGAGGTAATTTGTCTTTACACTCTCATACAACCAACAGGACCATTTATTAAAAGAGCTTCCCAGCGTAGGGAGGCAGGCATCTGTTGAAAATCCTCTTGGCCTTGCTTTACAATGGCCACCAAACCCACTGCTTCGTTAACTTAACAGCCCTCGTATCACATGTTACGTGTTACATGACTAAATACAACAGCAGTGCTATGTGATGGTCTCACGTTCACTGCAATCACTAGATTTTGCCAAAATGTAATACATATCTATTAATTTATCTATTAACATTTGTAATTTTTTTTTAGCTGTTTTTGTTGTTTGTACCTGTGGAAGAGCAATCTCAATTTTGTTGTACTATTATACGAGGTACGATTGTCAAATGACAATAAAGATTTATCTTAGCTAAAAATTATTAGATAAGATAAGCTGTCTTTTTACAGTATTTGGATATCAGTTCTTCAACTAAACTCTCTGCAAGAAAGGGGACATGCATATTTTCCTCCCACAAATAATGTTTTCACTCCACTCCAACAACATGTGTAACCACGAGTGTCCACAGACATCACAACTTAAATCAAGTATTTATGGATATGTGTGTGTGAAGCAGCAGTCCTCCTCTTCCTCCTCAAGAATTATCATTATTATTCTTATTATATGACTTTTATATTTGACTTTTTTTCTCTGTGCGCTTTTGTCCCACCAGTGTTTGGAGAATTGCAATTATGAAACATCAGAGTGGTAAAACGCGATGAGACAAGCTCCCTTTGAGGTCTGCTCTGCTATATTGAAATGTCCCATGTCTGTTCTTCATTCTTTTTCTCTCTGCTCTGTCTGACTCTATGTGTGGAGGGTTTTTAATTTCATCCTAATCACCAATATTGTTTTTATTTGTACAGTTAGAGTAAATTTGTCATACATTTATTCCCATAAATCAAGGTTTGATTTTATATATATATATATATATATATATATATATATATATATATATATATATATATATATATATATATATATATATATATATATATATAATTATTTTTATTTTTTTTACTCTAACTGTACATTTAAAAACGATATTGGTGATTAGAATGAAATGAAAAAGTGTAACTTTAGTTGTTGTTGCAGGCCCTTACTTTCCATTTCTATAATGTTGATCTACGTGATCTGCAGTGGTATGCCTCTCTTACCACTTACGCCTTTCTTCTCTTCCTTGCCCTCTAGAAAACAACCCCCACATCAGGTACCTAGATACAAATTTTTAAACATAGAGAGAATGACTTAGCTAAGCTCTTGCCTAACTATACCAAACAGTTTATTGCAGGACACAATAAAACCAGTCAGTCCGTCAAGGAGGAAGATAGAAATTAAAGTAATTTATAGACTTTGTAATCACAGTTGGGCACATGTTCCTTGTTAAAGGTATTTTTAGAAAGTGCTTTAGATTACAGCACAGAGTGTACAGTGCACCAAAACATACAGTTCATTAATTCAGATGGGGAAAAAAAGATGCTAATTTAAATAATAAGCGTGCAAAAGCACCCCCCTGTAGCTGCATAAATCCATTTTAAATTTTTAATTTTCCTAAAACGTTTTGATTTCATTGTATATCCTGACTTCATACTTTACTATCCATACCCATCTCGTGCAGGTAAAATACTTTCAGATAATTGTGTGTAAATTTAACTTGGATGTTACTCTTGAAAAGATAACCTGTTCATTAAAAAAACATCCTTTAACTGAAAATGGAAACTCACTGACTCACTACTTCTCCGGGAAACAGCCTTAAGAGTTGAATGTTTAAAAAGTCAACTTATAAATCCCAAACGTGAACAGTGTTTTCTTTTTTACTTTGAGATGATTTTTTATTTTTTATTTTTTTTGTCCTTTCGGCTTATACCGTGAGATCAGGGTCGCCACAGCGGATTATTGTCCGCATTTGATTTGGTACAGTTTTTACGCCGGATGCTCTTCCTGACACAACGATCCCAAATTTTTACCAGGCCTGGACCGGCACTGCACAGCTGGGGATGGGAAAGGGCTATTGGGGGTTCAGTGTCTTGCCCAGAGACACGTCGACAAATAGCCGGGACCAGGGATCGAACTGCCTTACCAACTGAGCTACTGCTGCCCCACTAATGTCCATTTATTGCAGCACTATACTGCAGTGTAGATGTACTGTGTACATGTAGGACATTGTTTTTATTGTTTATTTATCCAATTGTTTATTATTTATTTGTAATCTAAACTGTTTACAAAGTCATGCATTTCTTTGGGAAGCTTTGTTTGACTGACAGGCAGTAATCATAATTCAGCCCTGAGGGGGAAAAAGATTGGTTGATTATCCCAAAGACCTCCAGATGAATTTCCCAGGACTTTGCTTTGATTCCTTTTTATTAAACTAACAATATGAAAAGTAAATGTAATCTACAATCAAAACCTTATTTGTTGTTTGTGTAACACACGCTAAGAAAGTTCAGTTTATCAGAATAAATTTGTATAAAAATAAAAATGGGCAATTTGTGAAGAGACAAAAACGAAATATATTGACTGACCTGACGGGCCAGAATAACCCAGTTCTGGTCAACAGGCACAGTCCTGTTCAACAAAAAAAGCTTTTGTGTTTGCTTTCTAAGTCAGGAAGTTGAAAGAGCACATTTCACATCCCCGAGCAGTTATTTACTACTTTGCTCAGAAGTATCACACAGACAAAAAACAGACCAATTACTAAATCATGTGTACAGATTAATTAACCTTGTCCTATAGCCCATTGTTTTTAGCTACATATCTTAGCTACTGCACATAGGTCAACTGCTGCTTCAGCACACAGGACAGGATGTGTGTGGCTTTAGTTGGCAGAGGTTTGCATACACAGAGGCCTCACCCACATTACAAGATATGAATTAATAAAATCAGGAGCACTTAAAAACATGTTCCCTCTCATTATATACACTTGCACTTTTAACCTATTGACAAACTTCCTCTGTCTCCTTCTCTGTGATTACAGCTTGTAAAATTAACCAGAAACCAAAAAGTGCAGCTATTTATCAACACCTGGTTCTCCACAGTATGTGACTATGGTATATTTTTTTAACAATAATGTTTATTTATTTTAATTGTGAGATCAATTTAACTGAGGCTCTGGCAGCAGACTTGTTCCTGAATTGTGGATGAACTGTTGCCTAATTGTAATTAAATTCGAGGATCAACTCTAATGTCCAAAGGGTCATTAAAGAAAAATACTGACTCAATGGTTCACCACTGTTTGGCAGCCATGTTGTTTACAGCATGGCATGAGTTAAACATCTCTGAAACAAGGGTGCCAGGACTATTGTTTAGATTTCAGGAGGGATTCAGTGATGTCTGTTTTGTATCTGCATGCCTCTGCAGGTTGCTTCTGAGGAGCCACACGGTGATTGTGCTCTCAGTTACCACCCAGTTCACTTTCAATAACAAGGAGAGACTGATATGTTAACATAAAGACATTTTTTTAAGAAGTGGTATATAATGAAATTAATTAAAATAAGTGATGGCACAGCGAATAATTTTTCTAACAGCTCTCAAACCTTGCACTTATGTTTTTGGCTAAAGGCAGTTCTCTAACTTAGCAGAGTAGTTTGGGTCCTGTTAGAGGGAAGTTTCACTAAAGATTAGTGCAGATTTGTCCTGAGTGATCACCTTCAACTTAGAATGAAATATTTCTATCCTGGGAGTGACCTCATCCATAGGGCACTAGCTTTTATTATGTAGCTTGATTAGTATGAAAATGTGAATCATGTGTTATGGCCTTTGTAAAGATTTGCAGTGACCCAGACTGTGGCACCACAGCACAGCAGAACCACGGTATCCCCTCTCTGTAGGGGTCAAGCAGGTTTTTTACTTTGATTTGTTGCCCATCTGTAATTTTTGATCAGATATGGACGTGATATCAGGTGATGGTACTGGCATGTAACCAGGTGCAGCCAAAGTGATACAGAAATTTGAGTACAATTTTTATCATTTATATCAAATAATTATCATGTCCCTTTTCTCTGGCTTACGCATTACTGTCCTTCATTCATTCTGTCTCTGTCAAAGCATCCATGAACAATAAACAAGCTTTTGAATGTTTGTTAATGTTCACCCAGGTGGTAAAGATGATGATCATTGTAGTGGTGACCTTTGCCCTCTGCTGGCTGCCATATCACATCTACTTCATTGTGACGGGTCTCAACAAGCATCTGAGCACGTGGAAGTACATTCAGCAGGTTTACCTGTCGGTGCTGTGGCTGGCAATGAGCTCCACCATGTACAACCCCATCATCTACTGCTGCCTCAACAGCAGGTGGGTACTGACAAAGTTTTACAACTCAACATCCCTACTTCAAAATGTTATGTGGTCAGCTCATGTGGGGGGCATTCAATCAAAGTGGAGATCAGTGGAACACGGGACACTGACCAGCTTCTTGAGTTAAATATTTTGTTATTTGCTGAAGTTTCTTCATGCATTCCTCTGAGTTTAAAATGTGAACTATAGTCTTTTAAATGATGAGTTGCTTTTCAAAATTAATTTATTTCTTAAAGTAAATATCGTTTGTCACTAAATGCAGCAAATTCTAACTCTTGGAAAACATGCAGGAACCATGCAGCGGTCATTTGGCTTAAAAATAATTAATACCCATTTAACAAAAGGTTGTTTGTTTATTTTTCATATGCTATTTTCTCACTGTCCTTCTGGGTGTGGTGCCAGGTTTCGAGCTGGGTTCAAGCGAGCGTTTCGTTGGTGCCCTTTTATCAAGGTGTCCAGCTATGATGAGTTGGAATTACGCTCTACACGGCTGCACCCAACACGCCAGAGCAGCATGTACACGCTGTCGCGAATGGATACCACCATGGTGGTGGTTTACGACCCTGCCGAGGGCGATGGAAGTGCTGGAGGGGGCTCTGGGAAAAAGAATTCTCTGTCAGGAAGGAAGAGGAGCTATATCACGTCTCGCCACTCGGAGATCATCGAAACCAACAGTGGCAGCCAGAAACTGCAAAACGGGGGAGCTCCAAATGCTGAACCTGAAGAGTTCTCTTAAAAAGTCCTACCACAGACATGCATACATCACTTACACACACATTTGCATGTAGAGAATTTTGTACACATGCCCAATACAATGTTCATTCATATGGTGCATATGGCGTTTGCTTAATTAGGTGTAGAAGCATTGAGTCAAGGCTGCAGTGGTTGCTTTAATATTCTGAAAATAATCAGCAAGATGTGGATATGATTGAGTATCTAATCCTGAAGGATGAAATAGATTTTTTAAGAGCATGGATGGATTACAGGACAGGCTTTCTGGACACAGGCCCAGGTGCCCAAGTGGGCCACACCGCCACAGTGCCTGAGTTTAAAGTGACTGTAGTACAAAGTAGGGATGTCCTGATCAGGTTTTATTACTCCTGATCCTTAATATTTGTAAACTACCAGAACATGTCCATTACTTACATATTTACATATACTGTATATCTGTTGAAGTGGCATCGTACCCCTTGTCAAATGCTGTTTTTGTCAGGCTTGGTTTCTAACTTTAAAAGCGTACTGTGGGTAGAAAGTCCATTTTAAAATGGCCTATAATGACTAAATTTTCTGAATCACCTTGTTAAATTAAAATAAACAGGAGCTGTCTAGCTAACAGCTCCCATCCTGTTGGTGTTGGCTGCATGTAGCCACTCACTCTGTGGGGCCTGTGCCAGAGCAGAACACACAAAACCATTGCTCTGCTTCAATAATTTCAGTTTTAAAATGATTAGGATATAACAAGCAAGTCAAGCGTTAGTGTGAAATGCTCATTTAATATTTCCCTGTATTATACAGATGAATAGTATATAGAATAATATAAACGTAACTTGACATAAGTATGGCAATATAAATATGAATACCTCCACTTATTTCCAGGCAGGTTTCCTACAGTACTATGGCCTCAGTATATCTTAAAGCATTTTGTCTGCGGAGAGCAGTGCCAGTGTAGGTAGATCGTTTGTGGCTTTCAACGCTATGAACACACATGGAAAAACATAAAATAAATCTTGAAGGAAACATGAAGACAAAACCATAAAGGATTTGTTTTCAACCAACAGCACATCCTGTGAGTCAGGATGAAATGTATTGTATATTATCGCTGTGTGGATGCTCTAGCAGATAGAGAGGCGTCCTTTAAATGAGTCCACGGAACTTCTGTCCAGAGGCCCTCCTACCACCACACAAGGTGAATAATTCTTACCATGTGCAGTATGAATATGGAAATTTTAGCCACTGGAGTGATATGTTCAAGTTTTCCTCCTCTTCATTCAAGCGTCCTCTGCATTAATAAATCCAGTAACTTCCTGCTTCAGCAGCGCTAACAGCTCTGATTGAGATTAGCGTTTAAACAGTCAGTGCTCTGGTGTTTTGGTAATGTCCTGGTCGCACAGTTCACTGGATAGATAAGGAAATTAATAAGTTCTGCTTGGAGATACATTACTAAACGACATGCTAGAATGATGAGTGGAGATGGTCTGAAAATACATCATGGTGATTGTAATTATGTTTGTCACATTTACATCTATAAGTATTAACTGTGAACTTTATGTAACACAGCGGATGCACTCTGCACTGTTTCGGCCCGAGGCCATGAATGATCGGCTGCAGAGCGTTGCCAATGAATTAGCTGTTGATTGAACTCTGTTTGGCTCTGCATGTGGCTCTGAGTTTGGCTGTGAAAGGACTGAAAGTGAGTTTGGCTTTCCGTTATGTAACAGTTGTGAGGAACATGTTCCTTGGTAACTGGCAGTAATCCAGAGGCAAAATCCAGTATACATTTGTGGTGCATCGATAAATGGGCTGTTCGGGAATGCACAGATTACAAGTAAACAAATAAACCAGGAGCCAGCGAGTCTCTCCAGTGTTTAAATTTCAACCAAGTTAAAGCGGAAAAAAGGGAGCTGCACAATGAAGCTCAGACAACCTTTGTTTTGCTGTTCTGCAATGTTCTTTTAAAGGTTTGTACTTTAGTAATCAGAAAGCAAAGCTGTTCTGCCTTGTGTCTCTTGTTAGTGTTGCATCCTAATTTAAGTCGCTGCTTGCGTGCAAATCAAGTATGGACACCACACCAAACAAAATGCTAGCCTGTGCCCAGTTTGGCTTTACAGCGTGATAAATGGAACCATACTGTGATCGGCAGGATTATTTATTCCATACTACACGAACAGTGTGTTTCCTGTGACGACACAGCAACACACTGACACGACCTCTTTATTGTTTGTGTTTGTAAGTGTTTTTTACTGCTGGGACTATAAAGCATATTTTAATTATGCTGTATATCAGCTTGTTTCACTGTGTTTAATTTTTGTGATCTTGTTTTGCACCAATCTAAACATATTGCAAAAAAATTTATTTTTGTAATAACTCACTGTGTCTTGTCTTTAGAGTCTTGCTGGTTGCATTTATTGTACCTGATGATTAGAAATGGCACTTCCATGACATTTAGTCATACAGCAAAAATATTTAAAGCTCAAATATTATTACTAAATGGAGGAGAAATTTTAACCCTAATCCCAATATGATTATTCCTAATTATTCCTACCAGCAATTCAGAATGTTAGACTTCATGAAAGTATTTGTTCAAGAATGTGAAGATAAAACATGTTGTGGAGTATTTTTAAGCTATTGTCTGATCATTGTATTGAAGTTGGGTATTTGTTTGTAGTAAGCAAGCTATTTTTCATGTTTCTCTATATAAATGTACTGTACTGCATGTGTTTCGCATGAATGTGCAGGGCAAGCTGTGCCTCTCTCTGTAAAGAAGTGACCATAGTCCTTGTTGTATAATTACTACTATAATTCAACCTGAGCTTCATTTCTTTGATCTTTGTCATTTATTCTTAGCACATTATTTTTACCTTTTATTATTTTGATTTAATCTTTAAACAGCCCTCAGGTTGAAAATAAACAAAATTATCTTTTCACACAAATAATTATTACTGCTAGTAAATTAGAGCTATTTTAGTAATTTGACATGAAATTATAGGAACTCTTTGTTACCAAGTGGCTTTACAACTCTACACTAAGTTTATATCATATTTTTTATTGTAGGACCACCAAAGGGATTTTCATTGCTCTGCACTGGTCAGTACTGATGTTATTTCTTTATTGCAATGGTTTGCTTTGTTGTATCATAAGTGTTCACAAGTGACATAATACGTTGGTTTAATGTAGCTATGACTTCTTGCAAATACAAATTTCAGATGTAATGAGGAGAAACAAATCAACAAATGAGTGACGTTGTTTTGCTTAGTTAGAAGTAATGCAGGTTTTTGTAATAATCCGCAACATTTCTGAATCTCAACTTATTCATGCCACACGACATAGAGTCAAACCTAAACCTACCAACTTTTAGACATTTTATCTTTACTGTTATACCTACCTGTGAATACTAATATCTTTTGTGTGATACCCCAAATTCATAGCTGTTGCTGAATAGAAAAGAAAAAAAATTCTGCCTTTCAGGGAAACCAAGATTTGGTCAATTTGTACAATTTTAGTCCCCCTGATATTCTATTATTTCGTGACTGTTCCTTTTTTTTTTGTGACATTGTTCACTGAACACCTCATGCTTATTTGTTATGTACTCATTTATGTTTTGGAGCTGTTGTAACACTATGAAAATGCAGTGCAATAACCACTTGCCAAAAATCAACACTTATTTTGCGGATTATCAAGTTGATGTTCTACTTTATTAAAGAGTCTATGTGTTGTTATGGCTGTTTTTTGTTATTTACTAATAAATTATTCAAAATTCATAATGTAAAAGTGTTAACATTTGGGCTGAAGGGTCAGAAGAGGTAAGTAGAAGAAAGCAATTTCACCTCATGTACAGAAGAAAGACTCAAGAAAAAAAATTGAGTGAAGATTTAACGGTGACATGCTGAACCTTTTTTTTCTGTGTTCTATTTACACTGTTCTCATTGCATTATTTTTCTAAACATATTATTAGAACAAGGCTTGCCAAAGCTATGAATTACCTACAAAATGTAATGCATAGCAACAGTTTTATTTATGAATTTGACTCTTTGTATGTATTTGCACCCTGTCACAAGCTTCCACATTGGTCAACTGGGCATCTGCCCAAAGAAGTAACCTGCTGTGTTTTAAAATTACCCTTATGATGACATAGTAGGCAGCAACTGACATTTGGTTTCTACGGTTTGAGCATATTTGCTATCAGTGACTGTGAGCTCTGTTTGGTTGCAAAATGTTTTGCCCTCTTGTTATGACGGTCTATTTCCTGTAGATTGTTTATACAGTAGGAATCCTGGCAAATGTAAAAAAATACCAAACCGAGTCTGGAACAGAAGAGAAAAGCTGAGATGGAGACTGGATACAACAACAGATCCCAAAATAACAACACACATGCACATGAATGCGTTCCTTATCAATAACTAACAGCATGTAAGTAAACTAGAGTAAGTGCTTTCTTTTTTGCAGATAAATTGACAGTGTAAGGCCAGCAGGACTTTGCCTTAAAGAGAAAAATGCTCCTTGAAGTATATTCAAATACACCCAAATTATTTTGTAAATTTAAAGTAAGAGAGAAAAAGGTTTTTCCAACTCATCCTCTCAATTCTAATTATTAAAACTAATAGTGAGTTTCAGTATATAGAGCTTGTTCAGATACTCATCATTAAACTATTTATTTTATAATGAGTAATGCTGAGTTAATATTTTTACAGCAGCTTTCCTTTGTTACTAATCAAAGTCTAGTAGTAAACAATTTGTGCATGTCACATCGCATCTGCAAGTGATGTTTTATATATGTTGTATTTAAATATTCACTTGCATGAATGTGTGTATAATACAGAAAAACAGATAAACGTGGAGTATATCTAATTGTTTATGATTATTCCAGTGACATGTTTCCCAATCACTCAAGAAACATGAGCACTTAGGAATTTTATTTCCATCTGTTGAATACCTTTGTTAAGGCTCAGTAAATACCAAATCTTCCTGATTGAAGTTCAAGATGTCATGCATGTTTCTGTTGAGTCTTTTAAAAGTAGAAGAAATATTTTACTCTACAAACAAGCATGGATTCACACCACTAAATAAGGCAATTGTTACACAGCAACCCATGTCTGTTGCATATAGTTTAGGAGTGCAGCATGCTGGTCTGTGTCAGACCACTTGGCAGGTCAGTCATTTTTAGAACAGCCCTATACCCACAACAGTGGCAAGAAGCATAAAATGTAGCATTTGTGCAACCAACATAAACACACTTAGGTGGTCTGGTTGTTTGCTGAGTTTTGCCTATCTGAAAAGAAGCTATTTTATATTAAGGAAAAAATATGTTCCAGAGTTTACAATTAGAAATGAAACAGTTTTAGAAAACCAATAGTCAACAATAAAGTCTTTCCTCTTAGTATAGACTGCTGACAAATCTATGTGTAAAAACTCTTCACAATTATTCTCACAGTCAAAAATTGGCATACACAGTTGGAAAAGTCTGCATGTCCTTATTTTGATATGGAATGTAAACGAATGCAAAATATACCCTAAAACTAGCATAATAACAATGCATATTCAGCTAGCACAAATATTATTTCATCATTAGAAGTAGCAAACATGGTCCAGTGTATAAAAGTTTGGATCCCCCTTAATTAATTTATTTAATTTTATTTCAAAATAAAGGGATGCAAACTTTTGAACTCAGCTGTATATGCTGCTGTCATGTGTTTCCCTGTAATTTCTTTAAACTGCAGAAAAAATTACAATCATTCAGCGCAGGAAGTCACATGATGATGACTAGCTTAGCTTTGCAAACACAGTGTGAAAAAAACTTGTTTCAATGCTTTAATACTTGTTTTAAATTGTTTTTATACTTCACATACTTTTCAAAAATATACACCGAAGCTACACTATTTTTTCTAACTTAGTAGACTTAGCATTAAAAGTGAAAAATGTTACAAAAGGATTGCAAGGAAATGCAATACTTTTGAGGGGAACACAAAAGGTTTTCTAAGCAACACAAAGGTTTTGTGAGGTTATGCAAAAGTGCTGCAAGCTAATGCAAAGGTTAAATAGAAAAAGAAGTCACAATTTGATCTTTAGGGAGTTCCATAAAAGAGAATGAACATATGAGACAGGAAATTGTTATAAAGTCTGACAATAAAAATTGAGCTCATCCTAACATGTGAATAAACTTTTGTGATTTAATGTAATGGATCTCAATAAACACCAGCACAATGAGGAAATATTAAATTAATCTTTTCATTGTGACTTCAGACATGTTGTGGAGTTTAAAAAGGTAGATTCAAACTCAGGCCTCATCAGCTGACGGTTGTGGCTAATCTAAATTCCCTTGTACCTTATGATGGAGACATCGCCTCAACTCTCAGACATTAACAGGGATAGACCCAGGGTTGTTAGAGGTAAGAAAGCTATAAAGTATTAGTAACACTACATACAGGTATAGTAAATCTACTCTATCATTATCTGCCTGCAAGTCTCTCCAATGAAAAGGTTAACTTGATGAATGTGTGGTTTACAGTTTTTAAACTTTCCATGTTAAACCAAATGTGAAGATAAGGCAGTTTATTTACAGATACTGTATGAATTTCTGGGCACAATAGACTTTTCCCACAACAGACAATTCGAGTTGTCAAACACAGGTGTAATTAATAACATAAATAGTAGGTCCATCCCAGCTCCGGGGACATAAACCAATATGAACAAAGCCTTCTTTAGTGATCTGTGCTTTTCCTACAATGACAAGACAGAAAGCCTGCTGAAAGGAAAGCTACCAACAGAGAATTTTAAGTGTGCATTTGGGTTTGTGTACGTGTGACAAAAAGCTGAAATTAAACTCTGTCTGTCTGCAAAATGTTGTTTGGAAATGAAGTACTTGAGGTAATGGTGAGTTATAGCCCCTGAAAAAAAATGAGGCTCCCCATGAACACTTGATTAGACAGTAGGACATAAAGACTAAGCTAAAGTGAGTGAAATGGACTAACCTATCTACTAACCTTATGGATGTGATGAATTATAAATAAATGTATGACTGGATCAGTGGTGTGGTTGCAACATCTAAATAAATGTTCAGAAATATAAAGACTTGTGAGCCTATTTCAGACACAGCCATACAAGCCCCAGCCTGATGATCAGACACTTTGCACCATGTGGCATGGCCTTGAATTTTCTGCTCACATAGTTATTTTCAAAGGGTGGTCTGTGATACCTTCACCCTGCTCTGGGGAGGTTGTTGGTGAGGCCACTGAGTAGCAATAGTACCTATTGAGTACCAATAGGTAGAAAAGTGCTGTATAAGGGCAGACCATTTACAGGTAGGTACTAAAACACATGTTCCAATATCTTTGATAACTTGATTGATCAATAAAGGTGTTATCTTCTGTTAATACATGCTTATCCCGTGAGTCCGTCACAGTAGAACATTTGTCCAAATGTTGATTTGGCACAGTTTTTTGTACGCCAATGCTCCTCCCCAATTTGTACCGGGCAATCTGACTGGCACAGCATGGCTGGGGACGGGCTGTTCGGGGTTCAGTGTCTTTCCCAGTGACACTTTGGCATGTGCTCGGGAAGAGCAGGGAGCGACCCTCCGACCCTTTGGTCGGTAGGTGGCCACTCTACCAACATTACATTGATCTTAGCATTCCAATATTTTAAAGGAGACTTTATATTTAGTTTATTCTTTTGTCATTTCATAAATATTCTAAAACTGAAATAACATTCATAAAATAATTGTTAGCATCAAAATCACTAACCAAAAAATAGAACTTATACCGGATAAGCATACCGGATTTGTGTCAATCCTATTTAAACAGCATTAAAATTACTCCTCTGCCTAATCTTCAGGGGATTTTCCACTGTCTTTGCTCTGCAGACAAGCCACAGCTGCAGTTTCTTTGCTGAATTCATCATTCATTAGCCAACATTAATGGTCTGCCATGAAAACAAAGTTAAAAGAGATACAATCCTGTGTGTTCCTGTACACGTTCAGTTTATAATCTGACCTTTAGTTCATGTTTATCATCACAGGCTCCACACAAACACTTTTAAACAATATTTTTTCACATTAATTAATGATAACAGAAATTTAAAACCCAAGACTCATCTCGCACATACAAATAAAGTTCCTGTAAACAATGAGCAGTAACACCTATCACCATTATCCACAAGGTTGAGTGGGATACGTTGTGGGAGGTCTACAAGTTTGTGATTAGTCCCCAGTCGATCTGAATTGTATATGTGTATATATATCCACACTGCTTGACACATACACGGTTAACTTTAAGGTTTCAGTCATACAGCCAGATGTGCATGTATTTTTACAATGGAGCATTCTCATTAAAACGCCAACAAAATTAAAGTATTAAAAAGGTATGTTAATATTTTTCCATGAACGATGAATCAAGTTATTATTGTGGGCAGACAACTGGGTAGAAATACTGTAAGGGGAGCAGTCGTCCACCAATCCTACAGTTGTTGGCTCGATCCGCGGCTCCTCTGGTCACATGTCCAAGTGTCCTTGGGCAAGACACTGAACCCCAACTTAGTTGCTCCCGGTGAGCGTTGGCCAACTGCATAGCAGCTCCCCCATTGGAGTATATTTGTGTGTGTGAGTGCGAATGGGTGAATAAGAAGCAGTATAAAGCGCTTTGAGTGCCAATAGGTAGAAAAGCGCTATATAAGTGCAGACCATTTACCATTTGCATTTCTCTAAAACGGTTGCCCTTATTGTCACAGCAATTTACCTCTAAGACATAACACTAATTGTCATGAAGTGTTTAGTTTCCCTTTAAGTTTGGTAATAGCCAGCTACTGCAACACTGAACTTACAAGCAGAAAATATTTGCCATTTTCTGAAACACTTATTCAGGTCAAAGTACAGACAATAAAAGAAAAGGAGAGAAAAGAGGCTTTAACTGGGCAGCACTGGGGCTGGAGTGCAGGAGGTGCAGTCTGGGAGATAAACAGGAAACAGAGAAATTGCAGGAATAGACCCAGTCTGCAAGCTACGATGGAGCAGTAGAGTATAAACACACCAGTTTATCTGTTCATCTTCAAGACAGCAGCAACACTGGCCTGGATGTAACTGCTGCAGGGATGATGAAAACAAAGATAGGATCCCACAAAGCACTGTTGCTGAGATTTTGCTGGGGTTGCAGGCAGCATAGGGAACTGTGTTTGACAATGGGTGACTTTCTCTAAGGTAGAACAAAATGTAAACAAATCTAAAGTTATGATATGTCATAGATATGAGTAGTTTGGATCGGAGTTCTGAGTACTTTCTCCATCCAAGTTTCTAGCCCCTGCACCTTAGAACCACACAGTATGTTGGCCAGTTTTTGTTACTCATGGGTTACAAGTAGATCAAGACAAATACTGTTATCTATTGTGCCAGTGGCCCTAGTGCGCCACAGCCAAAACAAATATTATCACATCCTACTCTACATCTTGGTGAAAGACCAACAATTTTGATTGTATACTCACTGATATCAGCACATACAGGTAGTACATGTGCTGATATCGTTAGTAATACAAATAAATAGTTTTATATATTTATATATTATATATATATAAACTTCTAAAAGAGCTTTAAACTCAAGGCATTTATGTGATACTACAGTGTGATACATTACTCTGAGCTTCAGGGCTGCTACTTTAAAATCCTCCAGTGAAGGAGATCCAACTGTGTTAATTCAGCAGAACCCCAGTGGGAAAGTGCTTATCTCTAAGACTGCACACACTGTTGTGATGACACTATAAGAATAACTGAAGACCTGCCACAGGGACAAGAGGCTGAGTTTAGTTTCATTCCATTCTCCAATGAGATCTGTTCTCTTGTATTAAAAAAGAAAAGGTACAATTCCTAATTAACTGTACAATAAAAATGCAGAAGAAACAGCTGAACAGTAAAATCCTCTGATTGTAAGACCTTTTTTTCCTCGGTACCCGAAACATTTATTACCTTCAAAATCTTGGCTAAAGAAACTTTTGCGCTCAGTGATTCCATGATTGATGGACTTGAGCCACAACACTGGGAAGCAATCAGTCAAAGTTGCTGAGCTCTTGTTAAATCGCTTTTTCAATTTCGACCGAAAGAAGTTATTGCTACTTTCTTCAAGTCTAAATTGTAGTTTCAAAATAAGGCGTTTAATCAGCCTGATGAATGCAATTAAAAACACACAGCAGGTAGATGATTTCAGATGATCTCCTTAAGAGTTTTTAGTTACCAGGGTCAGAGTCTTATTTTAGGATTTCATGTATTCTGCCAGAGCCCTGTTTATTTAGGCCACTCTGCCACTCTTCACCCACCCACCACTCACCTATTTCTAGATCCACCTGCTAAGCTGTCTCACATTTCGCTCATTAGCTCCCCTCCCTACTGTGTCATTTCCACCAACTCACAGCTATTGTTGACCATTTGTCTCTGGCCTTATTCTGGGACTGTACCATTTGTTTGCTCCTTTTGACTGCCTGGTGCATGTTTCAGCATTCTTGTGTCAGTCTTTGTCATCATTACCATTCACTAAAGCTGTGAATGATGGAGTGATGCAGACCTTTTCCTGACACAGAGGCACAGAATGTCAGGAAGTTTGTCCTTACAAGTCCTGCACTATTTTGTTTATGTATCAGAGATTTTTATGTCTTACACATCGTATTTCTAAAAATGTTTTAGAACTTACAAAGTGACCTTGAAGGTTTATGCTGGGTTTCAACGCTGTTATTTTGTAGAAATATTTCCAGTATGACATCAATCAGTGGTGATTGTACTCTTGGACTCTTTCAGGGACATTGGCCTCCATAACTTGTGCAATTTTCTAGCAAATTGATTTAAACATGAAGCCAAAGTAGAGACAGTGAGGTAAAAAAGTACTGAATTTAGATTTTCTGGCGCCATTGTCCTGTGATTAAATCAGGTTTAAAATGAGTGTGACAGTCACAAAGGACCAACAGCATCACATAAACATATGAGGTACCATTTACAATGCCATATGCTGAGTCATTCCAAAAAATGAGGGAGAATATTTTTGCACTGCTGTCTTTCTTTCTTTCAGTATATTAAAAATGAGTCGAAGTTATAGTTCTGCAATGTCAACAAACGTCTGCACAATGCAGTACATTTTAATCAAAAGACTAAAATGGCTTCTCTATTTCATCCAAAGATTTTATGAGTCTAATGTTCATATATTTCTAAGACTCAATAGCCTTTCTATTCATTCAGTTCCAAAGCAAGATGATCTGTGGTTGTTTCGGGTTTCTGACCTATTAGTCATGGTCGCCTGGGCAAAAGCAAGCTATTCTTTCTTTGTTATCATTTTCATTATTAGCAGGGCTTGTGGTGCAGATTGTGCTTGACACAGCCAGTAAAGGTTGAGTGTGTGTGTGTGTGTGTGTGTGTGTGTGTGTGTATGTGTGTGTAATTATATGTGTACTGTTTCATTTTCTCTGTTACTCTTATAAGTGTTAGAAATCTATAATTATGATGGCGTGATCTAATCACTTGATATGCTAATTGATGTGGTACATTATGGTCAAAAGAAATTCAAAAATTTCAAAAACAAATGCAAACTCCTAACGGTTAAAAGAAAGAGAATATACACAAGCTGCTTATCAGTGAACTGAGGCTGTGTTTGTCTTCCTGGTGAATAAACTGTGGAACCTGAATGAGAGCACTGACACATGTCTGAGAGTGGATGGCTGATGTTAACCCTGTCTCTGAAAAGTTAGGTTATACTCTATTAAAAGTTTACTTTGCCTATTACATTTTGGAGGAAACATGCCTTCCTGCGTGTATTGTGTTCATTGAAATAATTTTTCCGGTTCACAAAGTTTAATATTCTTCTGCTGTACAGAAATATGAGGTGATGTAGGTTAATGGGGACACACAAGGAGAAACTGTCTGAAAATGTACATTTACAGTGGGTTCATGTCCTGTCCTTTTGACATGTGATAGTAGTTTACAAAAGAAATTACAATTTATGCTAATACAAACACAAATCTCTTTAAGATTAAATGTATATACAGTTGGGTGCAAAACTTTGCATCCCCTTATTTGGAATTTTTTTTTTGCTAACTTTGCAAACTCATTGACTATGTTTGTTACTTCTGATGACGAAGAACATTTGTACTAGATGAATGTGCATTAATATTGTGTTAGGGTTTGGCTTAAGTATCCCTTTACAAATTAATGCAATATAATAGCACCCAGAAAAGTTACTACTTTTAGAACAGTGTTGAAAGCATTTGGGAGCTGTATTCGTCAGACATAACATAAGTAATCTTGCCGTAGGCCAACATGGAAACATGGGAAACAGTGAAGGGATTTCACTGTCTTTGAAATACATGATTTTGTCCTTTCAGACAGAACGAAGCGATTACTCCTAAAATTGAACTTGTCTTATTTGTTGTTGACTGTTGGGAAAAAAGCCCATCATGCTCAATCATTAGAACTGATGCCGCCTAATTTGATTTCTGTAAATCAAATTTGTTTTTGTTTTTTTGAAGACTATTTGTTTGAGTGTAGTTTGTTTTAACTGAGAACAGTCTTTTTACTTAAGTTTTCTCTAATCACAGCTAAGACTTCCTAAATTCAGATTAGGCAGGCCTAGTGGCCTTTATCCAAACCCATTCAAGAGTAGCAGTCGCCTGCTTTTGTTATGAACAGCTCCAGGCTACAAACATAGCAATGGGTTTCATGTATCCCCTGTTGGTTCTGCTCTTATAGTAGCATTCCATCAGTTCCAGGTTCCCTTCTCTAGTCCACGAGTGATGTTTTTCAGTAGACTACTCATCGTAAGATTTTCCTGGTTTCAAATGTCAAAATGTTAATAATATACTCCAGAGAAAACTTCCTTTGCCAAACATGTCTTGGATAATTGCATATTACCATATTTCTGTCAAGTCCACAATAAAATTACCTGACAAAATAAAAGAAACTAAAAAAAAAATTTCTTTGAGCTGTCAATGCACCTTTTTAGCACTTGGCCTTAGTCTCCTTCCACATTATAATAAATATACACTGGTCTCTAGCCCACTTTTCTCTGGGTTTTGTATGATCTCACATACTCTTTGTAGTCTGTCAGATTTTTTTAACTTATGCTTCTGTGTAGCTGTCTTATCCACGTTGATCAACACTCGGATGAATTTAGTGATGTAAAAGCCGCAATTGCCAAAAACATGCAAAGCATTAGAAATTAGATATCCTAAGATATTCTGTTTCTCTGCGACTACTTTTATAGTAAATACAATAAATGGATTGGAACTTTGAATTTTGAAGAGAAGCAGTTTCTGTTTTAACTTTTTGGAGGTGTAGCCTACAAAGGTCTTCAGCCCCAGATATTCACAGCTAGGAGCCAGTTCATTTTCAGTGATACTTTGGTCAAGTGCCATAAAACCACTTAATGTGTATTGCAAGCTTCTTTATTGCTCCTACAAGTAAGGAATTACAACTCTGTTTCTCCTTGAGGGGTATGAACCAGCAAATACCAAAAGAAAATAGGCTGTGCTGCTGTACACAGAACACCCTTTAGAATGGAAACCATTCCGAGAAAAATAAAAGTAAATGATGTCCACTCTTTGTTTTCTAATGTCTAACTTTATCTCCTGACCTTAGTTCCATAGAGTACCTTGTACCCAGGAGGTGTGTGGCATCTGGTTCTCAGATCTCAGGCACATCTCTTTCCAAAATTGTCAAGTAAGATGTGGTCAAAACAAACATTATGTTGGCACTCAAGAGCAAAGCCATAAGGAAATGCTGTGATGACATATGTACAAAGAGCTTTGACACATTTCACAGGTTCCTGGGACGTTGTTTGAAGGGTATTGTTTCTGCGGTTCAGACGTTTTGCAGGAATAATTGCAGCTGCTGAAATGGAAACAGAAGTCACTAAGCGGGTAAGATGACTACATGCACTGCACTAACGTGTTCTTCATTGCTCCCATCTGTCTATTTCTCACCATTTTCTCACACAGTTTTGAATTCAAAACAAAATCAAAGGCACAGTTCCACTTGGACAACTGGGAAAATAACAGAAGCTCAGTACTACCGTGCTTTTGAATCCATTTGTGTCTTGGTAAGAAAATATAATTTGAACGTCTACAGTAGATTCTAGTTGTAATCCCAGATCATGTTTGTAAAAATGCTTTGTGCATGGAGTAGAATTAGGTCGTAAAAAGAAGTCAGTTTTGTCCTTCAGGCACAAGATCAGGTTAAGATAAAACTGTCTATTGATTAATAAGTCTTTGTGATTATCTTGGTGCTGTATAAAGCAAGTGTGTCAGGATATATATACATAAGCTATATGAGGGACTTAAAGCATGCATTCAGAAACAAAAGCTGTTTTGCTGAAGGGGTTAATTGTAGAAGGGTTGAGCCTACTATGAGGTCTCCATGTGGCCAATTCTGACAGTACTGGGAAATATATGTGTTATCAAATGGGTCCTTCAAAGGCTTTTTGAAGAAAAAGAAAAACTGCCTTGAACAGAACCTTTTTATCAGGGTCAAGTAGCTATAGCAAAAAAAAATCAGTTCAATTTTAACATATGCATTTTACCTGAAACTGGGTGTACTGGGTGACTTTGCAATCACATAAAACTGTCAACTCTATATCGTGCTTATATGTGAGCTTTTTATATTATGTTCCTAGTATAAAAGACATATGAAGGGAATATTCAGTCTGTCAGGTCTTCATCATCACTGTGCTGGAAGGTTTCCCATTATGGACGACTGTTCCTCCCTAGGTGCTGCCTTTAAAGTGTGAATGTCAAAATCATCAGTTAGCAAGATAAACTTGCCTATAGCACAAGTGTTGGCAGTACAAGGAGGAAAGAACATTGTTCCACTAAGGGGAAGCACGTCTGTAGGCCATGACTGGAATATAATAAAGGAAAAGCAATTCTTCTATAATACTGAAGCAGCTTATTCATCAGCTAGACGTATTTTAACAAGGACACTATTCAACACCTCGATGACAAATAGGCTTGCTGATAAACAGCATGCAGTTTTATAACTGAAATTTTTGTGGAAGTCAGAAATGGCTTCAGTTTGTTTATTTGGTTTCTCTGTGAAATTAAAAAACTGTGACAAATGATAAAAATGTTATTTTTATATTTTAGTTACAAAAAGCCGGTTCCCACTACAGATTTAATTTCTCACTCAACATCAAACATAGCTGTACCTGCTACAAAATATGACATTCATTTAATCCAAGCCATGTTTAGTGACTTTTTGAAGAGTGGTGCTCAGGTGTGGGACCAGCCGCAGGTGTGGTGTTCGGAGAGTGTCGTGGGAGTATGTGCCTCTGCGTTGGCCCTGACATAGATTGGCGACCTGTCCGGGGTTGCGGGGGGCTGGAGACTATCCCAGCCGTCATCAGAGGCGGGGCACACCTAAATAGTTACAGATAATGGATGATGGATGGATTACAGTTTTAATATAAATAACTAAAGAAAAGAATGAGGCTGAACCTACATAGCTAGAGCAGTCTGGCAGGGCATGAAACAAACCTCAGGTGCACATTATGTTAGGATGAATTCCTTTCAGATACAAACATAAGTGGTGTCTGAATGCCTGCTAATATTAGTTACAGGGTACTTCAATCATGTGCTGATCAGCTGTGCAGTATCTTTTAATGAATTTATTTATTTTTATTATTTTATTTATTTTAATTTTTGGGACAGTCCCTTATTTATGGAAACATTCCACTACTGATCCACTGTCCAATCAGTGCACCAAAATATTTTTAGATCTTTGTTAGTGGCCATTAAATGCTGCACACAGAATCCAAATTAGACCTCTTACAGTTTGCATATTGGGCCTGTAGAAGGGGGGAGGATGCTTTTGTCACTTTATTACATTTTTTGTTTAAGCATCTTGAGATATCAAGGACACAAGGCTATTATTGTTTTAATATTTGATTGACATTTTTCATCTGCTTTCAACATGTTCCTAAATCTAATTTGCTGAACACTGGACTTATACTTATGCTATACTTGATTGTACTTGATTGTTTTACAGCCAGAACAGTGTCATGGTGCCATAGTCAAAGATTCTCTGTCATGGTGCCAACAATCCTTGCTCCATCTTAATGTGAGTGAATCTAAGAACTTGCTGTCCTACATTTTCATACAGGGTTCTGAAATTGCCCTGGTTGACGGTTACAAACATCTTTGGAAGGTAAGTGCTAGTAATTGTTAAAAAATATATCCTTTTTAATGTCTGTGGATTCACAATGACTCTGTTTTATTATAGCTTTATCAAATCGGTTTTATCTTTGTGTGTTGTTTTGTGGTATGGAATTATCAGCATCTCCATTAAAAACAGATTTGTCATTATTCATTATACATTACTTATTTAAAAAGCTACATTGTTAATATGACAATATATATTTTGCCAAAAATTATGTCGAAATTATGAAATGTATTTGGGAGAACTAATTCAATGTGTTTTTATTTACTCCATTACCAAAGTGTCACATAGCATTTAGATGCTGAGGTGTTGAAACTCCTTCCAACTTGTTACGATTCCAAATATAATAAGTGACACTGGTTTCTTCTGCTACAAGTGTGTGAGAATAAAATTAAAAATTGTGTCTGCCAATGTTTGAAAGCCTTTTGGGTAGAATTATAATTATGGTCACACATTCCCTTAACATCCATTTTAAGCAGCCTGGCATACTGTTTACCCTAAGCCCAGTGATATAAATTTGAAATCCATCTATTGTATGCAAAGCTGCACATTTGTTTTCAGCAATACATCTTTATTTATGTTTCCTATTTAGCAATACAACAGGGTCTTTTTTCTTCTTTTTGGCTTGCTATAGTGGAACTTGTGTGCCACAAATCTGACAGAAAATTCTAATTGTTATCTGTTTTAGCAGCTTAAATGCCTGGCAGATTTTAGCTCTGAAATAATAAAGTTCACTTTCAGATGAAAACTGTTTAGCATAATTAGGCTTTCCAATGAAAATACAAAACCATAATGATGCACAGTGTTTTTTTCTTTTGTTTTGTTTCTCTGCTTGGCTATGATACACTGTCTGATAAAATGGGACCTGCATTGGATTATTTTGTGATTTCCCACATTCAGAACTGCACATAGCATGACAGATGCTTAAATCAATACAGGTTTTTAGCGTGATTACAATCAGTATGGTGAAATGACATCTGAGTAGACCACACTGATTTGAACAGGTCCTCAAAGAAAGGAGAGAATGTATGTGAATTCCACCTTTTCGATCAGTGTATAAGAGGAACTGAGGGAGAAAAAATTGCCCTGCTGGTTGGGAAGTTTTCCTCTTCTTTTATTTTTTGAGTGTGCATGCAAATTTTAATCTTAAAAGAATCACAAGTCAAAAACAGTCAAATTCTCTCACCTGCCATTGATGTCTCGAGCTCTATTCTGGCCTGTTCAACAAAGTTCCACAGAAAATGTTATAGAGATCCAGGAGGCTAAATGGCTCACAGAAGAAACTTAAGCTGACATTTCAAAAAGCATCCATCAACACCATTGAGATACAAGTATTGTATATAACATTGTAGTTTGCCAGAAACATAAAATATACTGTACACCAATCATACCATCAAGACCACATGTGCAATTTAATGCAATCCAATACAGGGATTCTGCCATAAATTCTACTTTTACAAGGTTGTAATTTCTCAGTTTTTAGGTTGAAACTGTCAAAAAGGTGATAATTCTACTGTTTATTACTGAGTTCAAAGGGGGTAGTGGAGTCATTCCAGAGTGAATTTTATAAGAAGAGCTGGTTCTAATGTTTTGGCCACCGTGTTGCCCGGAGGTTGCCCGAGATCTTTACCAGTAAGAGCTTTATGTTAGAGGAACACAGGGAAAAGATTTTGTAGTCTGATGAGAGCAAAATTAAGGTATTTGGCCATCAGAATGCACACTATGAACAACAGGTGAAAACGTCCAAGGGAGGTGAATACTTTCTGTAGGTGCTGTGCACTTTATGGTCTATACGGATTCTTGTGAATTGTGAATTCTTGTAAATTCTTGTGTAGCAGTCTGAAAGTTAACCCAAAAGGTTAAGTGTTAAATATTTAAAGCAGGCAACTCCCTGTGAAGCTGCGCTTATTACCTCCCAGCTTCTGCTCCATATTTAATGCACAGACACACCAGTGGTATTGATTCTCATCTAACTCTTTGCAAAATATAAAAAAAAACACTAAAAAAAGAATTTGACAAGTGATTCATGTCACGTTTTTTTGCATTTTGCAGTAGATTGAAAGTTGCTTTTCGTTAGTTTTTTCCCACTTAGCCACTGAAAGAATTCACATCAATCACATCAATGACAGTCACGGGTCAAAAAGGAAGACATAACTGATGGGATAATTTATTACAACTGTTGATACATTTCTGAGTTGGCCAGGGGACACCTTCAAAGCTGGAGTCAGAATTACCATTTCTCATAATCCCAAATAGCCAGAAAGTGCTTGAATTATGCCAAGTGTAAACATTTGGTAGCAGTTTTACTGCAACAAGAGAACCATAAACATCAGTCTTTACTCAGTGTTGTCATATTTTGGCTTTTATAAGATCCAGCTCTGGCAGGCTAGAAATTATTGATAGGATTTTCCAAGAATTCAATGTCAGGAAATTGTCCAAGACTCATGAGACAAGATACAGAGCCATCACCCACCTTTTGCAGCGATCTTTAAACAACTGAGATCATCTTAAATGGAAAGCCTCCTAGCTTAGGCCTAAGTCAAACAGAGTTAAATTATATTGTGGATAATTTATCGTTCAAATGCTGAGCAGTACTTACATCAAATGAGGAAAAGCATTTATTTATGTAATTCAATAAAGAGTAATCACTAAAGTACTTAAATAAAAAAGCATGTCCAATTTTAGTTAATGAGGTGTTTTTCTTAAATTTAAAATTACATTTAGTGCTGCTTATACAGTGTCTAATTATAAATCTAGAAGTCAAAGATACCGTAGGTGGGTGCACTAAATCGTATATAAAAGTGAAATCAGAAAAAATGCTTTATTTCCTGATTCATAATATTTGACAGGTACTTTATAGCCAAAGACAATTGCTATTTTTTTTTTTCATAGTCACATTCATGTAAAAGAGCAGCTAAGCTGTGTCAAACTTTCAAAGTGGTATTAGTTTTACTTTAGTTTTATTCAGTGTTCTTTCATGAATCTTAGTCCTTTCCGACAGGCAGCTCATCAATGATGTGACTCATGTTATATTAACAGGTTCTTTTAGGAAATATAATTGCAAGAACATTTCACAGCATGAGAGAAAGAGAGAGAGGGAGGGAGAGATATATTTTGCAGCCTGTACAGAGTGTATTTTAATCAAAAAAGTATTTTTCTATTCTCAAGTCAGAAGAATTTATGAACCATTGGCAGTTTTCCTGCGGAATCTGTTACATGACTATTTGTATATCTTGACTACAGTTTCTTTTAGACAAAATGTTGTTAATGTTGTTACAATATGTAAAAGATATGTCCTGTAAAACATTTATACCCAATTATTAAATATTAATTCTTCCGCTATGTTGCTGCAGGGAGATGTGTTTGTTTACTAAAACCATTTACAGATAACTAAGGACATAATGGAAACCCACTGACAACAATGAAAGGTGCAAAATGCTTTCATATGTAGTCTTCACAGTACTTTTTCAATATATACATAAATGTAACTTCAAGCAAATAAGAGAAATCATCTGCTTCTCTGCATGTTTACAATAATGTGTTTAGTGCTAAATATTCACCTCCTGGTGTGTCTGCAGCTTTCACACAAAGGCCCCAATTTATAATTGGTAGCAGCACGTCTGGAATCTTTCGGGATTAAATTGTAACTATGACCCAGTGCCTTGGTGGTGAATGATTATTTTGAATGCTTTGATGGATTTGTGTTTTTTTAACAGAAGAGAATTTTGAGGTCATTTATGAGTCATTTCTCTATCACAACTCCATTAATGTTGCTTTTTTTGACATTCACATTATGGTAAGTACTGTACATATAATATAACTTTTATTTTATTTTATGGTGAATATTCAGATGCAAAGCACCTCTTGATATTTCTCCAGTTATAAACGGGCCCTCTCCCTACTATTTTATTATGAGAAACAAAGAGATCAGGGATACACTCAACTGCCTTGAGCCTGTTGTTTAAATGTATACATCGAAGAGCTCTCTTGAGAGAGACTGGTTTGGTTAAAACAAGTAATGGAATCTTTGCACAAGGTGACAAATGTTTTTGGATTAAATGGATATGTAGCCTTAGGAGGGAAGTGCTTTAATTTTCTGCTCCAATGCAATCAATAAGTCATTATAGTGACTTCTAAAGCAGATACTGTACTAATTCATAGATTTTTAAAGGGTTACTAAAGCAATTTGCTCTTTTACTTCCATGATACACACACAGACTAGTCAAAATCGATGCAAGAAAGGCAGCAGTTTCCTTTCTTTTAGCACCTAGCATGGTTCACTCACATCAAGATCATGAAAGTTCATTTGAGGAAATAGTCATCTAACTGATGTCTACTAGGTCGCTTGCCTGCAACTTTTGACTGCTTTGAATAATATTTACTAGCTGATTGAGTTTGAAGACTTCAAAAATATCCTGAAGTGTGTGCCGATATCCCTACTTTCATGATTCCATATATCTTTTCCTTATATGAAAGGGGGGTTGTGATTTACCCTTTGATTGTGCCATTTACAACACATGATGCTTTTTCTTTTGGGTTTGGCTTTGACAACACTTTAAACATAACTGTTTGGCTCAAGTGTATTATTATGCCAGAGCTGACAATGTTCCTCTGGATGATATGTAAAGTTATATTTATCTTTAAACTCAGTGGATTACATCTATATTTATCTGCAAGACTGCAGATGAATGATAACTATGACACTGTGCCATTTCTTTTGAAGAAATGCATGACATTTTCTATTGGCCTGGGAAGTTATTTGGAGCTCTAAAACAAGTGTACTTTAATATCAAGTTAAATATGCGTCTTTCTTGACAACAACAAATATAATATAGACATTAGGTTTAATTGATTGATTGACTGATTGTCCTTATTCAGCAAAACACATTTTAAACTTTTATGGAATTATTATTATTATTAATTATTATACACAGAAACTAAAGACGGTACAATTACTTGCTTTTTTAAATTTAGAGCTGTGGAATTCAAATATAATAGAGAGGTTAATGAGCTTGGTCAGTTAACAGTCAAAGGATAGCAGTGGAACATAATTAGTACATGAGTCACTGAAGGCTATAAAGATTGGGTTTAGTTTGATAAATAAATTGGTTCCTTGGTGCTTGGCATGAAAAACAGAAAGAGACATTGAGTTTCATTTTTGACCTTGGAAATGGCAACTGACAATCAATCCATTTTGTAGCTTTTTTGGAGCTTTAGAAAGCCTTTTAAGTTTGCTCATGGAAAAATTTGGATGTTCAAATTGAGATGAAATATTTAAGTTAAAGGAAATGTGGAAATGTAGTAATCGAAATCTCTAGCAAAAGCTTATGACATGTGGTCAAACTCCATGCTGATATCATGCGGACTGAAATCCCCAGACCAGAAAAAGATTTACCTCACATGCTCAAATTTTAAGTTTAATTTGTGTGTAATTTCATTTACAATTAGCTAATTATTAAGCTCAGTTTTTATGTTCTTTGTACAAACCTATGGTGACAGCAAATGTGCTTGCATGCAGAACTTTGTGCACATCAGAAAGCTCAGTTTCTTTCCAAAGAAACTGGATTATACCATACTAATTTGCATAATGTTTGACATTATAACTAACTAGCATCAGGATAGAGTATCTAAAAACGGCTTTTTTACTGTTAGGTTCATTATTTCAAAAATAGAACCAAAAATAATTCGATGATTCTGTTTTATAAATAAAGTAGAAGGTATATAATAGAATATATGCGATATACAACATCAATTCATTTTAGTACATGAGTAAAAATAATGAGCAGCACCCTCTTTCTCAGATCGTCTTCCTAAAATAAAAAAAGTCATGTGACTCATACTTCCTGGTCAGGAACCAATAGAAGTATAAGCAGAAGGTCACGTGTGGAGGGTTCCTGCGCTTATTGACTCTGAGGCAGAGTGGACGCAGGGTAAGTTTTCAAAACAGCTTCATTAAGCTTAAAGTTCTCTTTGCAGACTGTGATAATCATTTGTACGACTTCCCCAGTGATAGTAGGTGTGCGCAATAAAGAAAACCTACCTTCACCTGGGTGTTGTACTAATTAAGTGTTACGGATACTGTTTGTTGCCTGTGCAACTGTGCAGCCACTCACATTACATTGATCAAATATAATAGATGTTATGTGTAAGTGGGCGACATAACAGTTTGTGTTTGTGCTGTAAGCTTCTCAGTAGCCTACCACTAAAGCTTCAGTCAGACCTATGTTTCTGTATTTAGCCACACAACGTGTCATTTCTTGAGCATTACAGGCGGCCTCCTCCAAAAATGGCCCCACTGTTCAGTCTTATGCATAATGTTGTAATCATGATGATGTTGCAATCCAGATACAAGAGCAGTGCTGCATAATGATTTACAGGTCTGTTGTTGTAGAGCTGGTTAAGATCATAAAGCTCAATCAAGCCACTATTGAAACTTTTTGTTTTTATTTGAAATTGTACAACTTAAATGTAGGTGGACCTGGTTCCAACAACTCTTAAATGCAGTAAATCTAGTACAAGTGCACTTTTTGTACTGCTACGCAAATCAGAACATCAAAAACAGAAATCCAGTGTTCTATACTCTGTGCTGTGTAATACGCATAATGTAATATGGCATTTGAAGATGACACATTTTGTAAGTTTTTTTCAGCATTCAATAGAAAAATCACCATGTTTATGCTGCCTTAACTGTATTTATATAGACTATGTAGAGAAATTAGTCCATTTATCTCTGTGTGTCCACTGGGCTGCAGGCAGGTGTTGACAGTTATTGGAGAGAGCTGCTTCATTGGAAGAAGATTTCTTTTTCTCTGAAAAACAGCTTTTCACAACATACTGTATTAAAGTTGGTCTTTTGGCCCAGCAGTGGAGTTTGAACTGAATTTATTCTGATTAAGTGCAATTTTCAGTTCAGTGATTGAATGTTGAATCTATTACTTTTTTCATGATAAATGAAACTTTAAGCCTCACTTCTCCCATAAGATCATTCTCTTCTTACATGGGAGAGAGTTGGACACTCTGTGTTTGGTATTTTTCAAATTGCTTTTCTTATTAATTTTGAGCATTTTTTCACTTTTCCTCCCAGTAAGCATCCAGCTGTCTGTTGATGTTTGGTGTCCCCAAAGGGGAGTTTTTTTAATGTTTTTGTTGTTCTTGCTGCGCTCTTGTCATTGGGTATACTGTGTGAAGCAGAAATTATCTTTAGCAGAAAAGAAGAGAATGAGAAAGAAAATGAGCACACTACCATAGCACAGTATCAGTGGATAGAGGAGAGTGATAAAAGTTTTCAGTATTTATTAGGACAATCTTACTTGGGTAAAACTGGTGTCCCTTATCTTGCTCTCTGCTGTATGTTTCAGTAATTTTCTTTCTACAGTTGTTGTATTTGAGCTTATCTGGCCAGTTCAGAAATCTCTTTTGAGCACTCTTCTTTTTTTCTTTTTTTCCTAAATCCAGTTAAGAGAACTGAATTGTTATATTGCAGAGTACAGTGGGGTTTGTCTTCCTCTCACTGGAGACAGGAGCTGCACAAACTGTAGCAGGATGCCTGACCTATTCCAGATTCCTGCTCTATCATTGACAGTTTTCACCATTAATGTATTGGTAGCTAAAGACTTTACATTGAAGACACTGTTTTTTCTGATAGACTTAGGACGAACTTCTTCCATTGTCTCTCTGATGAAAAGACTGTCTTCCTGCCAGATTTTCAAAACAAAAGCAATGAGGTGTCACTGATGGACTGGCATATAGTATTAATTCCATTAGAGCTCCATTGTTGACCAAAACTTATTAAAAGCACATCAGTAAGCCACTGTTATACTGGGCGACATGTTCTCTCATTACCAATTAACCCAAACACTGTAATTTATTTTTGATCTGACCATCCTGCTGCCACCAATATTAACTAAAGCACCGAATTTGAGTTGATCTGCCTCTGAGAATAGTATCCAACTAATGCCATATTTCGTCCTGTTCAGTTGATGAAAATTTAAATGATTTTTTTTGGTATTGTTTTTCTTTTCTAAATTAAACTCTCGTGTACGTGAATGTACCATTGTACGCTCAACTCAAATCTCTGCCACCCACTCAGTGTGTTTCTTAACATGGCAGAGGATCCTTTTGGCAGTCGGAATGGGATACTATAATTCAGCTTTGAAAAGTTGACCTCAGTTTCAGTTGGCGCCTCCATGTGCTCCAACTGTAGAGTAACTGCTTTCCACACAGTGCCCAACTGCCCACTGTCTCGTGGGGTGTCACAATGACCCTTTTCAAAATGGAATAATTTTGGATACTTCAGGATGATGTCAGAAAGTTTGGCTTCCTGAAGGTCTCTTCTTTTTACAGTTCAGTGCAAAAGTTTAGAAATATTTTAGAAGATTTAGAAGTTTTTTTTATTCAACATAATATTGAATGTGCAATACATTTATTTAGAGGGATGCAAACTTTTGCACCAATTTATTTTTTCTTTTTTTATGTACAATCCTTAACCATTTTTGTTACTTATGATGATGATGAAAGAACATTTATGCAAGCTGAATGTGCATTGTTCTTATGTTAGGTTTAAATTTGCATCCCCCTGAAGAGCGCGACGTTAAAACAGTAAATTATTTGTGTTTGTTTGGGTATTTACATTGAAAATCTTGTTTGTATGAATTCATTAATGAAGAAACTTCATTCTTTGCTAGCTTCGCAACTGAAATGCATTAATCCTTCACAAACACCTTTTGTATATATATCAACAAACTTTCAGCAGAAGTTTTTAATTGTTAAGAAGTTTTACCACCGAAATGAACCTGTTTTTATTTTTAATACTCTTCTCTTTTCTCATTACAGCAACAGTGAAAGAAGCACTATGGGCCGCCTGGATGGGAAAGTGATTGTGTTGTCAGCTGCCGCACAGGGGATTGGACGTGCTGCAGCACTAGTAATGAGTTTTATAAGAACTTGTCAATGATATATTTCAGACTAAATCACGGAGGAAATATTTTATTTAATAGCTTGTAGTGTTAAGACTTCCAGGTTTTGAGAAATGGGACATTATCATTTATTTTCACCCCTTTTTGTGTGCAAACAGCTAGTTTGAATGTTGTACATTGTTGACAGCCAGTGATACGTTATCTTCTTTAGCACCATACTGCATCTGTAATGGTGAGCTTCTTCATGCTATAGATGCTCACACTGTCTGAATTCATTTCAGTGGCTGCTAATGTCTTTAGTTTATTTATTCAAATTTATATACACTATTTGTCAGTAGAATTTTGTTAGCATTAGCAAAGCCTTTTAAGGAAGTCCTTGCAAGAGAGTCAGCATTATTTCAGACAGATAGACAGGACAATAGAACATTTGTGACTGTATATGAAATATCGAAGGCTAGTAATGGAAATGGATATGAAATGACTCAATATACTACAGTTAGCTTAACAAAGATAATTAGAAAATAACTCATTAAAACAGTGTTGAATTTGCAGTGGGATACTATCTTTGTCAGTCTAATTTCTCTCTGTAAACTATTCCAAATGGCTCAAGCAAGAAAGCTTTCGAGCACAGACAGCAGATCCTGTACATTGTGTACTATCTTATGATCTAAGATTGTGATAGGAAGATGATGGCTTAATAAATGAACAGGCATATACCAGTGACTCTAATGGAGAGAGCTGAGAAGCCAGCCCTAGAGTAGAGAACACAATAACGGAGTCCGACATCATTTCTAATGCATTCACGTGTAACAGGTGTGGGGGAATAGAGTAAATTTATTCATATGGTTAGATAATTAGGTCTTTATATCATCCCCTAGAAAGTAGGTGGGAGCAACGAGCTGTTGATCATAGCCACCATTACATTTTTCAGTTAGTTGTGCTACAGTACCTTCTCTGTGGGCCGAGACCAGACAGCCCACCCTTCGTGCCCTTCATGCTTCAACGACCATGTCAATGGATGTCTCAACCCTAATCGCTGCCATTGGTTTTGTAGCCACTATAGGTTGGCCCATGTCAAAGGCGCACTGATTTTTACACTTGCATATTTTTCCTGCTTCTAAAACATCAAATTCAAGAACTGACGGTTCAATTGCTCCCTGATATGTTCCTCCGCTTGCAGGTGTCGTTGTAATGAGATAACCAGTGTTATTCACTTCACCTTTCAGTGGTTTTAATGTTGTAGCTAAATTCCCTGAGCTATAACACCTAAATGAGTTACACAAAGAGAAAATAATCACAGATTCTGTGCTGTAATTTGCTAAGATTCTTCAGATGTGACTGCATCTTTATGAAAACTCTCACACACATAGGCTAGCCAGACTTTATGATGTTTCAGATCATTAACTTTTATATGGTGTAAAGTGAGCATTTTCCATTTAGACTTAAAGGTCCCTTTTGCTCATGTGGTCTGCTCTGTGGTTAATGATGCAGCAGTGCTATACGCTATCATCTGTCCAGAAGGGGAACTGAAATTGGCTGTTGAGGGATCAGTGTTAGAAAGAGACATTCTGTGTTTAAAGACACTGTGACCTAAACGATTGCCTAAAGTCAGAGGGAGTGACAAAGGTGTGTATTCAGGCACCAAATCAGTGTTAATAATAAGCTTGAAAAATTCCTGCTTTTCACTGTTCTCTGCCTTTTTTATTATCAAAAGCTTATGTCTTTGCTGCAGTTTAGGTTTTTTTTTAAGATATATTTTTAAATAGATTTTTGGACTTAATAGCATCTTACAGACATCTTATGGACAGACAATACTTTTTTTATTTCTTTTTCTTTTTACTGTAGGCATTTGCAAAAGAGGGAGCTCAGGTCACTGCCACAGATATCAATGGAGAGAAGCTGAAGGAGCTGGACGGAATCCCAGGTAAGATTAATATGTGCTGTCTGCAGCTGCCATCTCCTGGGCAACTGGTGTGATGCAGTTGGGATGGGTGTAACCTGCAGTTCTATTGTGGATCCCCACACTGCACCTAAATAATTTCAAACAGTAGTGAAAAATGCCCAGAGCCTGTGGTTTCAGCTGTAATGCCAACTGTCAAAAATCCAGAATCTTTGCTTATTTTTTAGAATTGTATACTAACTAATAATCTTGCATTTCTGCTTAAAGTGACTTATTGGTAAAGAGCTCATATAGCTTAAATAAATTCCAGTTTGGTGATAAGTTCTAATATAAGGAATAATAATTATAATAAAAATGTCTACAGACTAATTGATTTAGTAGACATACATACTTTTGCAATACTTAGTTAAGGGTTAGGAGGTGAAAGACAGGAATTGTACAAAGTAGCAACAAGTTCTGATTGTGTATGATTGTGTGAATCTCTATGGTTACTGCTCTGCTTTCCATGACTTACTTAAGGTTGGTGGATTAAACAAGCCTGTTCCACAATAATATGAAGACATGAAAATAAATTTTTTTATAATATTTTGTTATTAGGAAAGCATAATGGGGCGGTCAAATTTACTCCCACTTTTTCTTTTCCATCAACAGGGATCAAGACGAAGGTTGTGGATGTGACTAAAAAGAATCAAGTGGAAACCCTGGCCAAGGAACATGACCATATAGATGTGCTGTTCAATGTAGCTGGGTACTCTTCATTTTTCTAAAATGTTCATGTTGTCCTTAAGTATTTAGTAACTGTAAACTTAAAAGGTAATTGACTTTTTTAGTTACAGTACCATCATGTTGTCTCTAGATTGGGGCTGTTTATCCATCTCCTGCTTATCTGCATTTCCAGAATCCCTATATCTAAAGGGTTAACCTCTACTTGACCTGTGTCAATCTCCTTAACACAACTCTCTAATTTGGCACCTTTAATGCTCAGTAAATTAAAGAGGGGGGCTAGCACACTGTTTTCACTAGCAATTATTTTTACATTTAGTTTAAAAGTTCATACCTTACAATAATGTCTTTTGCTCATCTGTGTTTTGATTCTAATCGATGGGTAAATTGTTTCCATGTTGATCTTAAGTCAAATGTTTACGTGATGTATGTAATCCTGTATTATATACCAGTTTACATTATTATGATATGTTTGGGTTATTTTTCCTGGGCTACACACAGGTTTGTGCACCATGGATCTATCTTGGACTGTGAAGAGGCTGACTGGGATTTCACAATGAACCTGAATGTCCGGAGCATGTACTTCATGTGCAAAGCTTTCCTGCCAAAGGTGACCTTTGCCCCATTTATCAAATGTTAAATCTGTTTATCCATTTGTTGAGTGAATGTAATACGTGTCATCGTAAATCGTAAATTAAATGGCATATGCTTTGATTTTGTTCTCATGCTTTGTCTGCAGGGATTAGTTGTATTACTCTGAACCTGTGACATGATAGGCAGTGACTAATCACTAATCCACCTTTATCTGCAAACTCACCAAATGGTAGCAAAGGGCAATTTTAGCGGGGATCAAAGCACATTTATCACTCTCATTATATTAAATGGATAACTGAAATTGTTACATAGCTTTAGGCTTCGTTCGATATATTAAAAATGCATTTATATGGCACCATTGTGATTTCTTTCTCATTCTAGATGTTGGCAAAGAAGTCAGGAAACATTATTAATATGGCTTCTGTTGCATCAAGCATAAAAGGTAAAGGATGCTGCACCCATGTAGAAGCAAGTAGGACATACTTTATGCAACACATTATAAGCAACAAAAAAGGACAGTCACTGTCATTGAAGTATAACCATGTTCATTGTAATCCTCTTATCTCAGATAATGGCTTTGCGTGTGTGTCTGTGTGAGTGACAGGTGTTGTGAACCGGTGCGTCTATAGTACCTCCAAGGCTGCAGTAATTGGCCTCACTAAATCTATAGCGGCTGATTTCATTGACCAAGGAATTCGCTGTAATTGTGTTTGTCCTGGTAAGTTTAGAACAACCTGCTATAAGAAACTGTTATTGAGTGCTTATTATTTATTAAGTATTATACACAGTCACTAACATTTTTATAGATAAAAGTAACCTGGAGGCATCCTTGTGTGCTAATGAAATTGATCTTTTCGCAATTTTGGGGACTGTGAATTTTAAATATAACCAATAAGTTTATACTTTCAAAGCAAATCTGAATAAATGCTGTATAAACTAGATACATTTCTTGGTATTATGTGCAAAAGACAAGCATTTACTTTTCAAACATTTCTAAAAAGTGAAAGACTATCTCTATACAGGAAATGTATTTAGTATTATGTTAGATGGAAGTTCAGAAGAAAATCAGAGCTGCTTTTTTATATTTTCCCAGGGACTGTTGACACTCCATCACTGAGGGATAGGATCCAGGCCCAACCTGACCCAGAACAGGTACTGAAATCTGTAGTTGTTTTTATTCCCAATCTGATGGCAATGAGTCATGTAACGTGGTTTCCAAAAGGTTTCCTGATGGCTGGGTATTGAACATAAAGAATAAGTTACTGTAACTCTTCTCTGCAGGCTTATAAGGATTTCATGGCAAGACAAAAAACCGGCAGAATGTGCACAGCTGACGAGGTGGCATATCTGTGTGTATACCTGGCCTCAGATGAAGTGAGTGTTTTCAGAGTTGATCGAAATAATTACATATTAACAATGTGTATTAAAAGACAGGGAGAGCATCTACAGACTGAATGCTTAACTCTACTGTAACCCTTTAATATTCTGAAAATGTCAGTTCAGATGAAGTTCCTGCTAACTTGCCAGTACTTAAATAATTAACCTGAGATGTGTCTTGGGTCCTGTACAGTCAGCCTATGTGACTGGGACAGAACAAATCATCGATGGAGGATGGAGTCTCTGAGAAACCTGCTGCGAGCACATCAAGTTATTTCCAATCAAATAAAGTGTGCACAATTTAATATTTTTGTGATTCTACATATTATGCTTAAAAAAATTGATAGAAGTTCCGTCTTCATCCTGTGTTGCAATTTGTCTCTGTAAAAGCACTTTATATAGTGATAGTCCTTTAATAAACAGACCCCTTGCTAATTCTCTTCAAAGCAGTTTGTGTGGATTTTATTGTCACTAATGAAATCTGTGTAAACATCCATTAAACCATCTTCACTGATGAACTCTGGCGATTTCCCCATTTAACCCGCTCCCCCTCCTGTGCACGGCGTGTATTTGTCAATCACTGGTTAATCCGCCTCATTCCCCAGCTGCTCGGTCTCTGCTACTGACAGTTCTCAAGCGATGACGAAAGCGTGCAACGCGAGGTGAGCTTTTCATTTCATAACCTTCAATGTCTGTGGGAGTAACTTCCGCCGCAGGGTGGTCTCTGCAGCTGGGTCACTGTCCTTTTAAATGGGACCAGTCACAATCAGCTGTTGCTAGTGAGCGTGGAGGCGCGACTGGCCACCGCGTGTCCATTATCAACTTGGCGTTACTGTTATCGCATTAAAAAGCTGAGTTATGTCTAAGGGTAAAAGTTACCTTAACGTGAAACTTGATTCACCGACTCCAAACGACGGTGGGTTTCTTCCAGCGACCGTGTGTACATGCTAACATTATGCTAACAATAGCGCCGCCTCTCGCTAGTTTAACTCACAGCGTTTGTGAATCTGCTCTAAGTTAAAGGACCGGCAAATTTTTTTTTATTTTTTTAGTTACGTCAGGGCGGCTTCACCAATGAAACAACATAGTGTACGAAAATGGATGTGCATGGTGAGGCGTGGGTTCGCTTCCTCAGCTAATTGCAGAAGGTGTGTTTTGCGTAGGGTCCGTTAACACACGTGCGCACGATGTCTTCATGTAAACTCAACGAAACACCGCAACAACACGTTCACATACATTTCCTGAACTTGGCTGATTACGAAGACGGCGAGCGAGGCTAGTTGTATGGGTTGGGATAGTTAACTGGAACCCGAGCATCCTCAGTAACCTAGTTGATGTAACGCTAGCGCCATATGGTTGAGCTGTAAGCATCGATTAGTGCGGTCTGTTGTCAATTAGACTAAGCGGCGTCTGAGGGCTGTCAAAACATTGTAGTAGTGTGAGTTTAGTGATATTTAATTGCCTACTTTTATCTATAATGTATTATTATTGGTAAGGAATTGCTAAAAGTTGATATCACACAGTGACCAGTATGTGTCAATACCTGAACAGATTCTCATTTAAACAGGGGTCATGAGGCTCCAACCCGAGTTAGTTTACCCAACAACATGATCTGCATAATATAATAAAACTGTCTCCTTTAGACTTTGACTAATGTATAACGTGTCTGGGACAAAAGATGTGTGAGAGCATTATTTCATGTCAGTTTGCACACCTGCACCAACACCACTGTTCTCCATTATTAAGTAAACAGTAATTTGTTTTTCTACTGATAAAACCATATTGAGGTCAGAGCTGGGACTACAGAACTAAAGGTGAAGGAGTGAAGTGTATCAATGGCCAGCCCCACCCATTGGCTCGATGTACTGTAATAGAAAGCTGAAGAACAGAAATACAGTAGCAAATTGTCATGGAGGAAACCCAGCCCAAATCTGCTACAACAGAGCCCAGTCCAGCACCTAGTCCAGCACCTAGTCCAGCACCCAGTCCACTGCTCGACAGAATTGCTGTGCCTGCAGCAAACCATGTAGAGGTAAAGTATTGGCTAATCTATTGTGCTATTTCCCTGCTGTAATGTAATTTTATTTAGTTACTACACTGGAAAGTGGGGGTACAATCCTCAACAGACTCTTATTGACTAGTAAACATCAATTTGCTAGGTTTATATTAACGTGAAAATATTTTAAGCTACATACAAGTAGTTGCTATCATGTTTTAATGCTTCAAATTTTTTCAACTTTTGCTGTACTTGTAAAGTAGACCAACACCTTTTAGATAAATCTGTTCATCATTTGTTCCTGTAATTCTAATGTGAGCACACTTAAAACTTTAAGCAAACGCTTTGAGAATGCTTGCTCATAAAAAGCCGCCTGAACTCTGAGGGCATGATGTATCTTTGTGGCAGTAATACTGATAAGGTTTAACACTTCATAGTTTTCTTACTACACCAATGAAACATATTTGCGTTTTGCGGGATTTATTTTTGTGTAAGTGTAACACTTAAGATGATCTAAGCTAAAACAACCTCCTTTTCCATATATTTTCTTTACATATGTGGCGTTTGGGAGCCTATAAAAGATAACCAACTTGTCTTTTTCCATATCCTGATCCTTCTTTTCCAGCATTTAAATGTAAACCAGATCCAGGTGGTGGTACGACGCTGTTCTAGCCCAAATGTTACAGAGGAGACCACCTATTTTATTCCTCGAAACCCTGTCGTGGATGCTGGCACAAACACAGACCCACCAATAGTCTGCTGCCCGTTGCTTCGCAGATTTTGTCCATGTCCACCAAAAGGGCTCCTGGCCTCTCTTATTACCAAAGGTCAGTTAGCAAGGGGGCATCCCCTATTGGCTTAGGTGACAAGCATATCTTGTATGGCAGTCCTTACATTATGACAAGGTTTGAAAAACTGCAGATTATATAATATTACTTGCCCTTCTTCTAGACAGGTATTTAATCAACAATAAATGAATTTTACTGTTGATGAATTGGCAATTGTAATGCAGCAATAAAAAATGTAGTTATTTTATCACTTACTCTTTTCTTGTGATGTGAATTAGTAATCAGATCCTTGTTGTCATTATCCTCTGTCCTTTCCAGTTCTTTTGGCAGCTGTGCTCTTTGGAGTGGTATGGTCTATCACAGAAAAAGAATGTCTCCCAGGGGGAAACCTGTTTGGCATCACAATACTCTTCATCTGCGCAGTCATCGGTGGCAAATTAGTTGCCCTCATTCATCTGCCCAAACTTCCGCCATTACCACCACTCCTTGGTAAGGATTTTAGGTTTTGCTTTATGCAATGGAGATGTCTCCACCTAGTGATATTCAACTACACAATTCCGACTACTTTCACTTAGGTTTTGAAAAAGAATGTCTCCCATGAGAACTATATGACACACATCACCATATATATCTATATCTATCTATCTATAATATACCTATATGTATATCTATCTATCTATCTATCTATCTATCTATCTATCTATCTATCAATATGTGTGTGTGTGTGTGTGTGTGTGTGTGTGTGTGTGTGTGTGTGTGTGTGTGTGTATTCAGTGTATAGTGCGGCACAAAGACTTGGAATTTTTACAATTTATCAATGCAATGATTACATCATGATTTTAATCATGATGTACCACCTAGTAATAATTAAATGTAGCACCATGTGATTTACTGGTGTTATGAATTTGAATTTGAATAGAAATATTTAAAGCCTTTAACTGCACCCACAACAAGATAAAAATCAAGGAAACTGAAGCCACTCCTCATTTGCAAATAATGCCAAAATATAGACTGAATCACACATTTGAGGGTACTTCTCTCTAAATGTCTCTCTCTTGTGTTTCTATTTATTTATAAGGAAGTCTTCTAAGAGTTGCCTTGTTTACTAATGTAGTTTTAATTTTTGTACTGTAGTGTTGAATGTCAAGAAGTTCATGATGTTTTAGAGTAGGTTTGGATATTGTTGAAAGTGTTTATTGTTATAACCCAGTATTTATTGTATGTGCTGAGTGTCAGTGTCTCGTGTGTCTAGATTGAGCACTGTTCACCAACATCAGGTGATCTCTATCCTGTGTCTGTAGCTGCATGAGAGACAGAATAAAGTGAACAGTATTTCTAGTTAGAAAAGGGTCATCTTTCCTCTCTGCTTTGTTGTAGGTATGCTGCTGATGGGTTTCCTGCTGAGGAATATTCCAGTTGTAACACAAGGGGTGTACATTGACTTCAGGTGGTCTGCTTCACTGAGAAACATTGCTCTGGCTGTCATCCTGGCCAGAGCTGGTCTAGGGTTGGATCCCACGGTATGCCTCACAGTCCACTGCTTGACTGCTTACGTGTGTGTGTGTGTGTGTGTGTGTGTGTGTGTGTGTGTGTGTGTGTGTGTGTGTGTATATATATATATACACACACACACACACACACACACACATACATACACACATTTTATACACATTTTAATTTTAATTACTAGATATATAACACATTTTAATTACTGTAACAGTGTTACATTACTGTAGTGATACACTTCAGTGTTTACAAGAGCACAAAGTGATGCCATAAGTAAAAGGAGTCATATCTGAGCTTCGGTGAAGCAGTAACGGCTCAATTTCGCATTGATTTTCACATCCCTAAATTAAATATTTTAAACATTAAATGAAACAAATCTTTTTATTACTGTTTGGAAATTGATTGATTATTGTTACAGACTATTGGATTATGTATGTATGTGTTGTTAGGCTCTCAAGAAACTGAAGGCTGTGTGTATACGTGTAGCAGTTGGACCCTGCATGATAGAGGCTTGTACCACAGCTCTGATCTCTCACTTCCTCTTGGGCTTGCCATGGGTCTGGGCCTTTATCCTTGGGTAATAAAACACTACTTCCTTTCCTTTGCTGCCATTCTCCATTCTCTACTTAATCTTTTTGTTTAGCAGAGACAGAGTAGGGTGTGTCTTTTTCACCACCCTTAGAAGGACCTTAAAGTGTTAGGTTCTCTGTGTTTAAAAGTATTTCAACCACTTTATATTTTGTGTTTTTAATTTGCCTATTAAGATAACCTTAGTAACCCATAATGGCGAAGTGAAAACAATACAGACTTCTGATAGACTTGAACTCTATAAAGCCTTTGTGGAAAGACCTAAACTTGGTAGTTAACCGGCAAATGCAATCTGATGGAGCTAGGTAGGGGCGGGACTAAAAGATTTTGGTTTTAGATTTAAAAAGTTTGCAAAAGTTAAAATAAAAAGTCTAAGAAATAATAAAGTGTTCAAATTGAAGGAGCTGAAAGAGCTTATGAAGCAAATGCACTGTAGTTGTTAAGTAACCAACTGTTACATGTAAGAAATACAGTAGAAGATTGAACTTGATATTGCACACTGTGCCTAAATGTACATGTTCACAGGAAGCAGAGAATAGAGGACATGGCTTCAACGGTCACAATAAACCCTCCCACTATCTCACACAGTTATTGCTGAGTCATCTGTTAGTGCTGGGTTATCAGTCAAATATATCAGCTATCATTGATAGCTACTGTTTTATTGAAACAAGAGACATTATTGTATTCATAAAATATTGTAGTAAATTTCCACTCACTGTGTTTTTTTTAAATGGTAAAGAGTTTAAAATTAATTCCAGTGCAGGTCTACAGTCCAGTTAATGTCTTTTAGTGTATCTCAGTACAGTATTTAAATATACTATTGTGTCTCTTCACAATAGCATATATAAAGACTGATGTTTTTCAAAGTATTTAAATTATGGATGAATCTTGTCTACATCATAGCTTTGTGCTGGGTGCTGTGTCTCCAGCTGTGGTGGTTCCCTCCATGCTGCTGCTACAGAAGGACGGTTACGGTGTGGAGCAGGGCATCCCCACACTGTTGATGGCAGCAGGCAGCTTTGATGACATTCTCGCCATCACCGGCTTCACCACATGCTTGGGCATGGCCTTCGCCACGGGTAACCTACCTACAGTATATGAGGGTTTAGTAGTGTGAGGTGAAGCAATATGTGAATGTACAGTTCAGTGTTCCTGAAATATAACACATGTCCAGTGGAGTGGCATCAGGTGCTGTGTATTGCAGTGTAAGTCAACACTGAAAACCACATGAAAAAAAGTTTATCTGCAATTTGTCAGAAGCTCAGCAGAGGGTATAAGTGTTCTCTTGTTAAATTATTAAGGTTAAACACAATGTCCAATTAATAAGTTCACAGAGCTTTCACCTAGTTACTGTCACTAATTGTTGCACATCTTCAGGACTTTAAGTTTTTTGTGTTGTGTTAGCTGTATATTATGTCTGCTGATACTTCTAGGGTCCACTTGGTACAATCTTTTGAGAGGAGTATTGGAGGTGGCCGGTGGAATGGTTGCTGGTATTATCCTTGGCTTCCTAATCCAGTACTTTCCTAGTATCGACCAGGTGAGCATTGTCTCGCAGTATTATTGGCTGTGTTTACATGCCTTTAGGTAACCAGGTTACTCAGAAACACCAGATTTCTCTAGTAATTGGGGAATGGAGTTTTCATGCATCATTCGAAATCATCATATAAATAGAGCACAGAAGTGATCTGATTTCTCAAACATGTTTTCGGAGCCCGACACAGATTTTAACTGCAGAGTGACAGAAAACGAGTGACTGTGTCATTAGCCAATTTTACTATTTACCATCTTTATACTACTTGATATCACAGTATGATTATGAAACACCTAGAGACGAGAAAACACAAGTTTGTGAAAAACAAATCAAGGATGTTGTACACTTGTGATTTGACCCTCTGAGGACATTTGAGAAGAGCACTTGGCATAGAACAAAACACCAATCTAAGATTTTATCAACCTAACATCAAAGATCATATGGGGCATTTTTTATTTAAACATTATTTTTTATGGAAATATTCTGTATGTGACCATTAACTGTCTCTTTCTACTAGAAACACTTGACAAAGAAGCGTTCCTTCCTGGTTCTGGGTCTGTCTGTCTTTGCTGTGTTTGGCAGTGGTGTGGCTGGATTTCCAGGCTCTGGGGGTCTGTGCACCTTGGTGTTGGCATTCCTTGCAGGGGTTGGCTGGGGAACAGAAAAGGTAATTATATATATCCCTACTGTTCAGCACATTTAAAATCAAAGTAATGGATCCCAGATTAAAGTTCGAAGTCTCAGATTTTTTATAATTTGTTTCTGAAAAAACTTTGAAGTCAATGACAGATGTTTTTATCATCCCTGATGATGCACTTCCAGGAATTTATTGTGGGGTCTCCCATGCTATAGTCTGGTCTTCAGCGAGTTAAATGCAACTCAGAGGACATTCCCCCTCCTCACCCTTGAAAGCATTTTCATTACTTCACATGTTTGAATGATTGTCCTGCTGTTCAGTTACTTTTGATCCATTTGACTTAAACTGATCAGTAATCACACAGAACACTTGAAATCTACATTTATTCTGTTTATTTCTGTCACCTGTGAAATCAACAAGTGCCAGTCTGCCCCTTCCCTTGGCAGCCATTTTATGTATTGTATATGTTTCCGTATATTTTTTCCTCCTTGTACTTGTATTTGTCCAAAGTAAACATACTCAAATTAAAGATTAGACTTCCGCCCCCCGATGAAATTATTATGAATTTGTCTGGCTTCTGTTGACATTTGTCCATCTTTAAAAGTACATTTCAGATTAACCTCAACAAAAAATTGCATTGTTATTCACAAATTCCTGTTTGACAGGCTTTATCAGAGGCAAACATATGCAAACTGTAAAAGGCAAAAACTGTAATAAGTTATGCACGCTAACATCAGTAGCCTTAAAAGACAAGTGTGTTACTTTTAGTGTGCTATTTTTAATCTGTTATTATACATTAAGTTTTTATTTGTCATAAGTCTGTGCAGTTGCTTGAGAACACAGCCTTAATGTGTTTGTGTTGTGTTTGTCTTTAGAAACGTGTGGAAGAGGTGGTAGGGTTGGTCTGGGATATCTTTCAGCCTCTGCTCTTCGGACTCATTGGAGCAGAGATTCGAGTCTCTGAGCTGGAGGGACACACAGTTGGTGAGATCCCCCCCCCCCCCCCCCCCCCCCCTCCCCAAACCCCCCCCCCCCACACACACACACACACACACACACACACACACACACTACTACATTCGTGCATGCACCCACACACTTCAAATGTGACAGTGACACAGCTGTTATCTCTGTGACAGATTCAAATATAAGTGTATAGATGTAAATATATTTTCATAGCTAAAAAAAAGCCCAGGGGAAATGTCATCTCTCTGTCTGTATCAAAACCTCAGTCTGTGTTGGCCAGAGCTGCTCCTTGACTTCCCCAAACAGAATTCTCTGAAGGGGCCCACCTACCTGACCTTTTAACCTTGTAATCCATTTTCCATACAGTCACACCTGACAAGACAGCCTTCCCACTACAATCCTCCTTCCTTTTAAAAGGGTTTGCTCAATCGGTCAGTCTTAGATTTCTTTGAATAATGTCTTCTTATTTGCAGTTAGCTGTATGTGAGTCATGCCTAATTTTCTAAATAAATAAATGAATGAATGGATGAATTATATAAGAAATGCAACAATTCTTACTCTTTTAAATGAAAGTGTGCTCTCTTTGCTCCATTAAACAAAACAACAAAAACTGTGTCCTGCTTTAAAATTAGAACCGGATTTAGTCAGCATTATCAGACGGCAGGTTGGTTCCTATGAAAATGGGTTGATTTTGCTCCTGGCTCTTGGCACTCTTGGAGCTACATTCTGCTAGGTGCTTCATATTTATGATTAATCTTTTTCCTCTCTCACAGTTAAGAGGAAACACCAGTGATTATAATAACCATTGTTTTTACAGCAGTGTATCACAGAACCAAAATGGTTCGACATCTCTGACCGTATCTCATCTGTTTGCCTGTCTAGGTTTGGGTATAGCCTCTTTGCTCATTGCCCTGCTGGTTCGAGTCCTATTCACCTTTGTGTGTGCGTTCTGTGCGGGCTTTAGCATGAGGGAGAAAGTGTTTATAGCCCTAGCATGGATGCCTAAAGCCACAGTGCAGGTATGCCAACATGAAATATTTCTCAGGTGTACTGTTCCAAGGGAAATTGTTGGCTCTGAATTTAGGATGCTTGTTTTCCAGTAAGTTATTTTTGCAGTTTGCAAGTATTTTCCTTTAAGAACATCCAAATTACTAAAATGTTTCTTTGATTTCAAGTGTTCTGTTGTGGAAATTTGAGTTGAGTATAGAGCAAAAACTCTCACTTTTTCACATTAGGCAGCTATAGGCTCCACAGCTTTGGACATGGCCAGGAGCAAGGGTGACAGGGAGCTGCAGAAGTACGGCATGGATGTGCTGACAGTGGCTGTGCTGTCCATTCTTCTCACAGCCCCTGTAGGAGCTCTTATTATTGGACTTTGTGGACCTCGTCTGTTGCAGAGACCAAAGAACTTAGTCTGCGGTGAGCGAGTCAAACCCAATTTATCAGCTTTTTTCTTAGGTAGGTGAAGTAGCACATTCAGTATTATAACAGAGATTAACAACCTCGTCCAACATCACATTGTAGTTGTGTTGGAATAGTGAACATCCTTTCCCTGCTTTACCTTACTGAAAGCTACAATCACTCAGGCAAGGATTTGCATAACTTTAGTTCACCTGTTTACCCTCTACTCCAGTGCCTACATGTCTTACATCCACACATCCCTTGTCTCTTTTTTACCTTTTAGGAACTGCAGCAGGTGTTGAAGACGACAATGAAACTCCGGTCACCTATGAGAGTACTCTTTGAGCAAGACGATAAAGAGACTTACAGCGTGCTTTCAGACTTCGGGTATAATTGGGCCACCAAGTGGCTCTCTTTGTGCCCCGTATCTGCTGGTCAGCTCCTGAACTTTGCCATGCTGTAGAACCTATGAATCACTCTGTATTTATAACCTCTGGTGATTTCCAGGCTCCAAACAACTGACCCATATCCCAGTGTACCAGTGTGCACACTATCAGAGCAAGGTTTATATTTTTGTAAAAGTGGATATTGTTCCCGTGTGTCATATGCTCTGAATCCTCCATTTGTCAATTTTTATGAACTTAAAAAGCTAATAATAATACTGTGTTTCTTTATAGAGAGCTATGTATGTGTGTATTGAATGTATTGATAGTAGCAGTTTGTTTTAAATTAAGACTATGCAGTTGACATATGTAGGTTTTCTACACTTTGTCATTTTAACAGCTACTGTTTGTGTTGGTGTGTTGTTGCATCTTTTTTAAGTTACTTTAGTGGCAAGGATTTCCATACTTTACAAAGACTGAGGAAAAACATCTGAATAATCCACAATATATTAAGCTGCTAAAATTCAGTATCTACTTCATACACTATGTCCACTCTAAGTCATGAATGCAAAATATGAATGTAAAGCTATAAGAACTGTTTTCATTTCATAAAATAAACAGTTTTTTTTAATTATATAGCCTCAATAAAAACTTTTTAAAATGTATTAGAAACTATTTATGATGCATTAGTTTTTTACCAAAAAGTATTTGAACAATAAATTATAAGATTCACAAGCATGTCCATCTTTTAACTTTTTCAGTAGTTCAAACGTTGTGTGAAACAGTGTACTACAATTTGATGTAAGTTTTACTTTGGCGACAGTTTATTTTTGCAGTCTTTAAAGTTCAGCTCAAACGTTCACTGACACTGATAGACTCAAATGACTTCTAATAACCTTGATTCATAAATACCTTAATATATACAAGCTGTAGTAATGAGTAGTTTAACTATAAGTCCAGGATCCAGGTTTTTCTTGAATCATATTAACAGACACATTTTGGTGACCTTGTCATTCATTTAGATTTACTCCAGCTCAATGTGATACTTTATGTGCTCCCTAGTCAAAATATTCAAAAGGAGAAGAATGAAGCTGCAGTTGTTTCCAAAACTGTTGAGTTAATCATGTGGATTGTTCAAACGTAGAATGAATCAATTGCAACCATTATCTGGCAAATGCCCACTAACACACAGCCATTCACAGACATCTTCATGAATATACAAATTTGATAATAAATCAAATTTTCTTTGTAAAATATCATTGCTTAATTAAGAAATTACTCCAGCAGGAAGTGAACCATAGACAGAAAATGAAAGAGGTACACAATGAAAAACTGGGTATTACTCAATGGTGCAGCGTTCTTAAAGGTTTGAAGGCTGTAGACACTTGAAAAGTAGCATTTCATACACACAATACCTTAAGATAATATTTCACATCCTGAATGTGCAGAATGTATGTTAACATTTGGCACAGAAAATCTGAAGCCAGCTGTTAAATAACAAATAACTGTCCAAAATGAAAATGTACAGTGCAAAATATTGACAAGCAAGTCAAGATTGTTTTAAATTGACAACCATTTAACTATCAACAAAACTTCTCCTGATTGGTTCAGGTGATTGAAAGTCGCCATAATGTCACCTACAAGTGGTCCCAATAATTTGTTATTAAACAAAAACAAAACGGAGTATAGAACTAAAAGTAAAACCTCCCTAACTGCATATTGCTGTTAAACAACCTAAATACAGTTTTTTCACTCACATACACACACTTTATAAAGATTTTCTTATGTGTTAGGACCAGACTAAATAAAGACTCTGGAAATTAATTCCCCAGAACAACATAAATGACACCAAGGCAAAAAAAAAAAAAAAAAGAAAACTGCTAGGAAACAAAACCTAAAGACTGGGGGGTGTGGGGGGTGGGCTGGGGTGAGAGCAAAACTCCCATGAGTGGGTGAATCATAGTATCTTCTTTTTAAGTATGAGTGGTCCCACGTTGTCTCCAGTTAGCTCATTGTGCTTCAAGTGTGACTTGTCACAAACAGGAAACTAAAAAAGAGGAAACAACTTCATTTTAATTTATTAATTAACAATATGCAGACACAAAATCCTCAGTTCAAATATTACAGAACAATACAGAAATCTATGGCTTTAGTGATAATTCCAAATAATCAATTCATCAACTAAAAGGACTGGATCCCACCCGCTGATGCTCCCAGAGCCTTTCACACAAAACGTATCTCCGTAAATGTAAAAGAGATCAAAACAACTAAAAACAGAGAACTTACAGTTTTGGAGCGCCAGCAGCGACAGTAACACACGTTTGTGCTGTTCAGATCTTCGATGTCTATCTCATTGACCACTTTTGGGTTTTCCTTCTGGATCTTCAGGTTAATCAGGCTGTCTCTCTGCTTCTTCTTCTTAGGCAGGAATGGTCGAATAGTCAGATAGCCGAGCAAAGCCAGGATACCCAGGAGAGGGAGCAACCGGAGCCACTCAGACACTGCAGACACATGTCATATACATTAATAGTTATTTATCAACACAGAATTACTATGAACACTGGCAAGTTCTTTAATCCATAGACTAAAAAACTATTTGTGGTGAGTTGGCACTTGATATAGTTAGATATAGATAGTTTATTAATAGTCAGTCTGTTAACAGAAGACTACAAAGCAACTCAGTCAATGAATGAGTTCAGTCATCTTTCAAGCAAAACTAAAAGATATTTTTAGCTCCACTTTCTCTATAATGATTTGGTGTTTTACTTTAATAGATAATTACACAAACGTCTTTATTTGCCAAGTATGAATTCAATGAGTCTACTCATTCTGAAGAGCAGCACATATGTAAAAAAAAAAAATGTGTGGGTAGCTGCAGCGTAGCAACTTTTGGAATTTAAAAATGTGCAATCTGAAGACTTTATCTTGGGCTTTGGGAAATTATAATGAGCTTTTATTATCAGCCCCACTTCAATACACAAGCTAAATTAAAATTAGGAAAGCAACAGGCAGGAAAGCAGCACTCTGGCAGTATTTTAATCTTGCCTCACAACAACTAGCTCATTAGTTGTGAGGTTATTAGATTTGCAGTTTAGCTTTAAGTTGTGAATCTAAAGGCTTCACCTTGGGCTTTGGTAAATTATGATGGGCTTTTATCATCAGCTCCACTTTAGTTCACATGTCAACTTTAAATTAAGAAAGCCAATTTTAAACCATCCAGAATTAATATGTTTCAATGGATAGACCACTTAGTATGGTGTATATGGTGTGTGAGAATCATCTATTAGAAATATATGCAGTATATTTATATTTGGAAAAAACTCCCCATACAGAGCAATAAAAAGTCCTTTTGGAAAACCCAGCATATGATATAGAATAAAGTCAGATCAACAGTCATGTAACTTTACTCTTAGCTATGTGTTATATGCTGGCTCTTGCCCCTAACTTCAATAATTGGAACATCTGCTGACCTTGGTGAACACAACTTCAGAAAAAGAACACAACTTCAGGAAATGGACAACACCCTGCACAACATAGGCAACCTCAACCCAGATCAGATCTGCTCACTCCTGGACTTGTGTCTAAAAAACACATATTTCACCTACAGAGGTGACTTTTACAGACATGGTTGTGTCATGTGTTCCCAGAGTCACCTTTTATTGCTAACCTGTACATGGAAGAAGTGGAGAAGAAAGCACTCTACCTGTTCCCGGGAATGGCACCAACCCACTGGTTCAACTATGTAGATAACACAAGGGTGAAAATCAAGATCCAGGCTTTCACAGATCACATAAATGCGTGAACATTAACATCTAGTTCACCAGTAAGGACAACAGACTGCCTTCCTGGAATGTGCAGTTAGTGTAGGGACCTGTGGAAACCTACAGGAAACCCACACACACTGACCAGTACCTACAGTTCAACTCCTACCACCCACTGCAACAGGGGCATCCCCAACTCAAAGGAAGCCAAAAAAACGAAAGACAGTCATCTGGGGGAAACTGTTGTTATTCTAGCTGGGCTTTGAATAAGACAACAAGACTGAAAAAACGAACACCTAAACACAAGAAGTGTGTACAAAGTGTGTGCAGTTCAATGCAGTGAGGAGTGTTTAAAGCTCTTCGTTGGAGAAATCAAACAGCCTCTATACTGGAGTATGACCGAGCAAAGGAGAAGCAACACCTCAGGACAAGAATCACCAATATCACAAAGGACACTTTTTTGAGGGGAGCAATGTGTACATTTTTCTCTCATCTCCCCTATGATCCACCTAACAAGCCTATTCAGGCCAGGTAAGAAACAAGGCCCACCCTGCCACCCTAGAGGAAATAAAAGGGCCCACTAGCCAACATAAGCTATTTTAATGAGTAGCAAAACCTTTCCAACCAAGAAGAAAAAGGCCTGGTTGACATGACTCAACCTTCACCAACATCCCACATTAAACTAAAGTCCATATTATTTTAGCATACTCCAATAAGATTTACCCATCCATCCATCATGTTTAAGCACTTAACCTGTTCTTGGTCGTAGGGGGGCTGAAGCCTATCATAGTTGTCAGTGGGTGAGAGATGGAATACATCCCGAACAGGTCGCCAGTCTATCTCAGGGCCAATACAGAGAGACATACAGACAGACAACCACAAATCACTTTCACATGTGCAGACAATTTAATGTCACCATATAGTGTCACCTAACAGGCATGTCTTTGGACTGTGAGAGGAACCCGAAGTAACCGTAGGAAAACTGCACAAGCACAGATACAATATTGAATATTAAAAATCACCAAAATCAAAAGAATCTGGCATGCTCTGACTTCTGGGGTCTATTTCCAGACTAATGTTGACACTCTGGGTTATCTTGACCACAGTTTCTAAGATTTATGGACTGATATTCGGACAGGGTCACACTAGATTTCTGAAACTAATGGACATTATTTTCATTCCTAATTTATACTGATATCTAATCTTGGAGAACATGTTAAGCCTGTAATCAAATATCAGTGTTCCGTTTATCCACTATTAAAATGTTTGACTGCATGGATCATTTTAATGGAGGGCAGCACCAGGCCAGGGACCGCAGTGACACTGATACATCAACAGTCCATTGCGACTGAAAGGTGGCGTTTTAAATAATTCAAAATAATCCTGCTGGAGTTCCCCAATTTTTCATGTAATCAAGATACCAAAGGTCAGCCAAATCAGGCAAAATTAACAAATTATTGCAGGTCGCTATTAAACATATTTTGAAACAACCTGAAATTCTTCTGTTTTACACGTGTCATGATAGTTTGGGAGCCTAACATGGAAGTGATGCTGAAGCAAATCTCCATTACTAACTAACATGTCACGATCGTGCATCACTTGATGTTATAACAGCTTTCCATAGCTAGTACAAGTACACGTAACATCACACGTTCACTTGTTAGGATTAACAGTATATACTTTATACAGCAGATAACAAGGAGCAGAAGATGCGGACGCTTCGCTGTCAAGGCCATAAGCGTATCAACATCCCAATATCCTGTGCATTTAAACGTTAACTGAAGGTTATACTTAGATAATGCTGCTAATCCGAACATAACATAAAAAATAAGTTGTAACGAGTTTTCTAGGAGCCACGTACCACCCGAGGACAGCACAGTTTTGTAGGACACTACCATCCACAGCCCTGCTTTGAGTGCCGTTTAGTTTGCATGATGTCTTGGGTAAACAGCTTTGTCCTGAAAAGTGTCCTAGAAGAATTCAGAAGTCCTCATCTTCACAGGACAGTCACAACTGCAACACAGTTGCTGCTAGTTATTTACCTGTTAGCCTTGCAAATCCGCCGATAGTCTCCGGAAGCGGAAGTTTCTTAAGGTAGGCTGGAAGCTGGTGTTTTATTATCTTTGAAATTGTTTCTAAAACCATCTTGACTTGCTTAACTCGGCAGACTTTGTCTTTGACTTGGATAGTTCCTGGGATTCGTTTATGTCGTTGCGTGCATTTCTGAGCGCAACTTCTCGCCGGTACGTAAACTCAACTCGTAAAACTTGCAGACAACCGAGGACAAAGCGTATATGTTTTCATGAATTAACGTAAGAGCGACCTGTGACGATGAAGACGCTACCCAATCAGCCACGGAGGAGTTGGTGGCTTCTGATTGGACGAGTTGAATTCGGCGTGACTGAGGTGGTTTTTTTCCTAGTTCACGGGCTCGCAGTAAAACTAACAACTGCTCAAAATAGATAACATACAATAAATGAAGAAAATCTGTGATATACATGAATAGTGCATGCTAATATCATAAACATGCTCAGATGTATTTTAAGTTTCAGTTTTATCAAAGCTCAATGACAAACACAGATACATACTGTAAGTTAATTAAAGTTTATAGTCTACAACCTACAGCAAATACTTGCCCTGTACTTCCTAAATGTTGGAAGTGTACATTTCTCTCTGTAGCAATCGCTCTGCAATCATTTGATCACTGTTCAGTGTTAACAGCCATTGTTTCACTTTACACTTTTTCTTAATCTGGTAGCAACCCACTATTGCGAAATTTTGGATGGCACACAAAGGCAACATTATTGTAGCTCTGTTTGGCTTAAATTTTGTCTTTTAAATTGCTCTTCTTAGGTTTTTCTTCTTCTTTTTCTAAATAGTGATACAGGAACGTTTGTAAAAGATCAAGATGCTTTACTACACTAATTGACAACCATGACCCAGAATATTAATACTTGTGTGCTATCCAGGACTTATAGTAAAACTACTCATTACTACAGCCCATAAGTATATTATATATATGGGGCAATAGAAAATGTTTTGTCAAAGACTTTGCCATATTGTTTACACAATGGCAGCTGACTACTTATATTACTGGATGTATGATGATGTTGTTGACAATAATGCAAATAAACTAGAAGGACTGTCTGATATATTTTACACTTAGGTTATTACATCTGCTGATAGTTCCCACTTAGGCATTTATTTCTGTGTATAGATTTTAGATTAAGATTTATTTCAATGTTGTCATATACCCTGATTTTATCTATATTAATCAGTTGTAATACCTAAAATATATGAAGGCTGAGGCCTGAGGACCAGGTTTATTTTTTAAAGTTGTACAAAGAACTGAATGATAGAAGAATGATAGAGGATGTGGACCAATTAAACATTAGTATTTTTACCCAGCAAAATTAATTTCATAGATCCATCACCTGGATGCTTCATAGATAAATAATTTACTAAAAAAACAAAATTCATCTCCCACTTTAGTTTTGATGTATATAACTGTGCCTTGCTTCAGTTACAGTCCAGTTATAGAGAACAGTATTCCAAAGTGACTTCCCTTTATTTACCAGCCTACAAATGATCTGTAATTATGTAAGAGGTGTTGACAGGTGTACAGTCCGAAATGAAACAAATATATCTTTGCATCAAAAATGGATATCTGAAGCAGCGAAAAGGAAAACTCTGTCTTCCCGCAATTGAGTCTTCAGGAAAAAGGTGACACTACATGAATGCAGATGACAAGCTGGTATAGAAAACCAGCCAAGCTCCAGCCTCAAAGTGCACAACACCATAATTTAATTAACTTGAAGTAAAAGGATTGGGAAACGTTTATTCTGATGCAAGATTAAAACCTCACAAAACATGTGAACCTAAAATTTTTCCTATTTACAATAATAATTGCTGCATTAATTGCAACACACAAAACACAGCATGTCCAAGTCAATTCCAGGCATACTGTAGAGAACCTTATTGTCTTGTTAAGCTCACCACAGAAGGTAAAATATGCTATTTTTGTTTCCACCACCCACTAAAACTGCTCACATACAGAGCCAATCTCTACAGAACAAAATGCATATATTCCTCCTTCTTAGAAAGAATTGATTTGTGATTTTGAGTAAAATCACCACTGTGATGATTTGAATTAACCAAGAATCCTGGCCTAAATTATACTTTGTGGTATGATAAGTATACAGTAGGCTGTATAAAAGTGTCTTAATCTTAAAATTAGTTAAAATTGAGCATTTTAAATATTCTACTAAACAGTTAAATCTCTGTTATTATGTTACTGTAGTTTGTGTTTTTGTTATTGTATGTTTTAGGTAGAGTAGGTATGGTTGACATATACCGAAATGAACCTTGTAATTGATGTGCCCTCTGGTGCTGACGACGGGTACTTCCAAGCAGTCAGTGGAGAACGACATTACCCAGAATCCATTGGGAGTTGTTGCGGCCGCTATATCCCCTGAAGTAAGTTTAATGCCTGTATATGCCTTCTTACTAAATTCTCAGTTCGTGAAAAAATAACGTCACCACTCAACAATAACTAAATATGTGAAGGCAGCGGCTCATTATTAAATCAGAAACATTTTTAAAAGTGTTTCTAAACTCCGAGTTTTACGGCGATGTTTGTGGTCAGCTAAATTCCATGTGTCAGGTCCTCAGCATCCGTTGTCATTGGTAAGTGACCGAAGATGTCTCACAGCAGGTTGTTTGCCAGGCTGCTATGTAAGTATTTTAAGAAATTATATTTATAATAATTTGGTATGTGAGAATGTTTCGTTTTTGTAACAGATGTAAACCAGTTGGTTCTGTTCTGTACATTAGCTGAGCCGGAAAGGCTTTAATAGTGTTACACCGGCTTGCAAAGCATTCTATGGGTTGGCTATTAGTTAGCTTCTGGGCTAGTTAGCCATATTAGCCTGCCAGCCGTCACCGTAAATGCAGTTATAACTGTCTGAAAGTTTTCCGGTAAGATAACCACCCAGCATGTCATTAACGTCCAAATGAAATCTAACTTTTGCTTTCTGTCAGTTTGCTGTCATGCCAGGGTAACGCTAGGCGTTGATCTTTGACCTTGCATGTCCAACGTAGAAGTATTAGCCTATGTGTAGTTTTGGTTCCAGTATTCTCATTAATTGGGAACAGACAGTCAAAATATCCGTTCAGGTTGTCTGTCTGCTTGTCTGCATCATTATATTCACGTACTATATTCTGGAGCATTTGTAGTGGTTTCACTTATTATTTTTCTGTCACAGTTTCATAGTTTAATAATTGTCACTTGGATGGGACGTTCAGCATAGATGGACTACTGAACTTTGCACATTGCATGTAAATGGAGTCATTGATATGTTGTCTCTTACTGAAAGAAGGCCAAAGTTCAGTCATTCAAGGTACTATTGGTTCTGTGTTTGCTGCCGGTGTGCACACATGTAAAAACAACATATGTTACTTTGTCAAATATTTGAACATAGTTGAGTATTCTGAAAGACATTCTATAGGTTCGAGGCTATGCAGAGTTGCGAGTGGTGACTCTTTTTATAGTATTGTAGCTTTTAGTGTGTAGGTCAGTGTTATTATCTGTTTTGGGAACAAGATATGAATAACAATCTGTCCATAAGGCAGCAGCTAATGATTACTGGTTAATAAAGTATTTTAACACTTACATTATAAATTTAAAATGTACATTTTACATTTACTTTGTCTATTGGTTCAAGTTAAAAAAAATCTTTCCCCAGTTGAAAGTAAATGATAAAACGTAAATATAGACACACATTTAAAAAGTCACTGTAAGGTAGGCCGAGAAATAGTGGAAACATCTCTATAACAAGTTACTGTGAACTATCTCATTGTGATTTGAACAATAAAACATATTTCTAGTGTTACTTTTTCAACCTAAGTTTACAAGAAGCACATATAGTTTTTGTTTTCACACTCGTGTTGTAGTAGATTTAAAACTTCATAAATGCTCTTTAGTTCAACTAAAGTTCAGCTTTGACCTGAATGTATTTTGCTATGTAGGATAGCTGGGATTTTACAACCGCTGTCTGCATCTTCTGTAAACAAAGTTGATAAGAGCTGAGATATTGAACTGAATAATGCGTTAAAGGTAAAGCCTTAAGGTAAAATGCCTGCAGGGTGATAGTTCTCAGTAAGTTTGTCTCAAAAACACTCTCATGTTACTTGTAGTCATTTATAGTCACAATGTCAGTGTATTAAATACTAATTAAGTGAGGTACAGTGAGCCAGCTGTAAAGTCTGAAGACACACTGAAGTTTTTGCTCCACAACAATAAGAGAGAGTTGCATAAGAAAAGAATTTGTTACCAAAACACTGAGGTCTAAAGTCCAAAGGATAATATGTTGAAAGAAAAGACAAAAGACAACTCTTGATTTAAACTTTTATTATTCACTGTAGTTATTCACTGTTGAAACTGAATTGAGAGAGTGCATTTTGTTATTCAAATAGCAGCTTATCTCTTTTTGTATTTTAACACTAAAATGATATATGTGTAATGGAACAGGAATTTTTCTTTTTAGTAAAACAGGATTTGATTCTGTGAGAAATTGATCTTTTTTTAATGACATTCATGCTTATATCCGTCACAGAAACCCTGTCATTGCTTCCCACTTTTCTTCTCAGTGCAGCAAGCTGCAGTCAGGCATTGTTATACAGGAACAAGAAAGAACCTCTACATCAACAAGAACACAAAGGTCATCTGCCAAGGTTTCACAGGGAAGCAGGTTTGTGGTTATGACATCAGTATATTTCTTCATCCTCGATTACTGGAATCTTACTGTGAAATTTCAGTTCTTCATACTATACATACTCACCATTCCTAATTTTTATGTGTGTCAGATCTTCCCTCACTAGAGAGATTATAAAACTTTTGAATAACCATCACTTGTTAATATTCAAATTAGTCACAGTGTGTTACCTCTAGGTCTTTATTCAATTACTAAATCTATGTCAATTTAGGTTAAGTTACACTAATTTATACATCTGAAAATCACAAGCGTTTTTCAGGGCACTTTAAAATCTGATCTTCATACAGCACCATCTGTATATTGAGAGTAGACAGAACTGGTACTGGTTTCATGTTTCCCACACATACAATACACTTAGGTGGGCTGCCCAAGTTAAATCCGTCCAAATTGCTAGAAGATCATTTCCCCTGTGTATGTAGACAACTTATTTAGTGCTTAAAATGTCAAACGGTATCTCAGATCAGCTGTCGGTTATATTAATTCCATGATTTAAATAGATGACAGGACAACAGACATATATTGTCTGTGCTGGTGCTTTCTTTACATTGGTAGAAAACAGGACTCAGTTCAGCACTTTTGTTTGTGCCAAAGAGTGTCCTATAGTCTCGAAAACTCAAAACAGAGTGAGACCTTTTCTCAAATAAACCCACCAGCTGATCTTACACCAGTTAAAATGTAAATATCATGTCAATACATCAATAAATCAAATTGTAGTTCTGAATCAGGAGATTTAGTAGTTATTTAAAGCAAAGTAGCTGTTGTGGAAATAAGATCTCTCAAAACTAAGTAGGCTGTATTGTTTATTTGGAATATTTGCACTAATAATTTACAGTGCCATCCCCATTGGATAAAGTGTATTAAATAAATATTAAGTATAATTTTAGCAAGTTATACTACTGTAGTTTTATTCGTGAGCTATGTAAATACTAAAAAAACCTGTATTAGGTAATGTACTTGAAATGCACAGTATTCACTGAATTGTTCCTTTGCTTTAAAGGTCTGTAAATGTGAGTGGTTCTTGTTTTACTTCAGCTTGTTTGGGCAAAAACAAAACTTTAATTTTTAAAAGTTAAAATAGTTTTGAACAGTGTTAAGTCAAGGAGAGTAAAAAATCTTGGCAAGTGTGTTCAACACGGCAGACACGTGGACTACTTAGATTTATATCCCACCCACCCATCCACCCCCTCTGTCCTTAAGCTCATTTCATTTTTCATCTTACATTTTCACTTTAACTTAATAAAAGCTTGTTAAATATAGTTCCGGCGAACACCCTGGGTAATTAGAAAAAGATGAGAAATGAAGCAAGTGCTATTGAGTGCACATTGTCGAGTCTTTCTGGCTTGATAAGCAAGCTATTTTTTTAATTTATTGTCCCAATTTTTGTGATAATAATGACTGGCAAAAACAGCAAGGTTAGCAGCGTGAAGGAGTACATTGCTGAATCATAGCATGATTCATAGCTTCTTATTCCTTTTAAAAGATTAGTTATAGTTTTTTACATTAAGGTAATTTATTTCTACTTGTAGCTATAACCCCTGGATACTTTATCTACATTGTTTTAGCATCTTAAGGAATAATGAACTGACTGCAGACTGACTGAATTTATTCTGCTGAAAATCAGTCCACACCTTAGTCATCCACTACTTGTTTTTCAATGCTCATAATACTGATATTATTGCTGTTTTGTTTATTTCAATTTCAAATGGGCCCTGGCCATGACATTAGTTCCAAGCACAAAGTACAATGAGCAGCGAGTGCAGTTGAAAATGTTACAGATATCTTCTGCATCTTTTTATCTTTCTTTTTTTTTTTTTTTTTTTTTTTGCATATATCTGACATATTTGGTATGTCTGAGTTTTGCTGCAAAGCATGAACTTGTGCTTATTTACCCACCAGTTTGTGACATTTAAAAAGTTCAGAGTAGAATTCAAAAGATGGCTTCATATAAAAGACCATAGCTACATTCATGCTTTACAAATTGAGGAAAACAAAAATTTAATTCAAAGTTGGTTCCACAATAAGTTTCTCTTTGAGTTGAAGCTAAGGCTCAATGATATTGTGATTTAAGTTGATTATTTGAATTTTTCTTTTTGAACCAAAATGTCTAAATTGAAAAGTGATATTGTTACTTCCCGTGCTTTAACTTGGCAGCAGCAGCAGTTCTCTCCACGAGTCCTCTGGAGTTAAAACAGTAATCTCATCTGTCACAGTTTTCTTGGAGACATGAAGACCATGAAATAAAACCAAACAAAGCTTGTGTTACCTTAGTGAGGAGGAAATGAGAGACATCGCAGATCCTCTTGTTTCTGCTCCTCTACTGTGCGAGCTTTGCAATAAAATAGCATAATGCTATGATGGTGCTGTATTGCATTCAGTACACAGTGTGGGTTACTTGTGTTTTGGAAGCGGTCCTAGGCCAATGTGCAATTAGTATGGCTAGGCCTTATTTTTTGTTACTGTTGTACAGCTGTTTTCAGTATTATTCTTTCTAATTTCTATACAATATTTAAAAAGAAAACAGATTTTTAATTATGTTTTGCCTAAATTTATTTAAACAGAAAATAAATACCATTAAAATCAGGAATACACAGCCACAAGAACTTTATCATAGCCTGCATGAGACAGCATATGAAATATTTTGTAATATCTTTCTTAGGGTATATTTACAATCAGTGTTGGAAAATATCGGAACCTGCTTTTGATTTGTTTTTCAAATGTTCTGGAAGGAGATTAAACTTAAGCTTACATCATTATTTATCTGTCAAGAATATTTCAATTGCCTCTCGTGGAATATATTTACCAGTAGTTTTATCCCCAAGAAGAGCCTACCCTTGCTTCTCTATCTATCCCTTTACTCAGCAAAACAGGTGATTAATCCTGCATGGCAGCATATTTCCTCTTTTCTCTCTGTCTCTAATGATATCTCAAGATTGACGCTACAGAAGTGGCTGAGACCCACTTCATTACACACACTCAAACACACACTGACTATTCGGACTCCCTTTTTCTTTCCAGGGAACGTTTCACAGTCAGCAGTCTCTTGATTATGGTTCCCAGTTAGTTGGCGGTGTTTCACCCGGCAAGGGTGGTAAGACGCACCTCGGCCTGCCAGTTTTCAATTCAGTCAAGGAGGTATGTAGAATTACTTATTCATTTGTCTTTGTGCCTTTTCCAAAAATGTTAATATTAATAAAAATCAAATAAATAATACATCTTGTGAAGGGGCTGTGGAGCATCACAGATAATTTTTATAGAAACATTAGGTGGCACTATTTCATAGCTTTAGGATATTCATGTTTAATATACCTCTAATACCTTTATTCTTCACCACAGGCAAAGGAGGGTACAGGAGCGGATGCCACTGTGATTTATGTACCTCCTCCGTTCGCGGCAGCAGCCATCATCGAGGCCATTGACGCAGAGATTCCCCTGGCGGTGTGCATCACAGAGGGCATTCCCCAGCAGGACATGGTGAGGGTCAAACATAAGCTCCTGCGCCAGAGCAGCACCCGCCTCATAGGACCCAATTGCCCCGGAGTCATCAATGTAAGCTCACACACATTGAACACACTGTGTTTTACTTCTGCCTAAAAAAGCTGATAGTACAAACCTACACTAAAGGCTCTTTGGTATAATTTAGATCTAACTAAAACCTTACATGAGCATGAATTTTTTTCCCCATAATGTTTTTTTTTTATTATTTGATTTTAGTGTAGAACAAAATTGGCATCTTGACAAAGGAAATCTTTTGATTGTTTGTTTTCTGGAAATTTGTGCAGTGGATAGTCTTTGACTTTGTTTATTCAAAATGAACCTATTGGCATGGAAAAAAGTTAATAAATTACACATAAATATTTTCTTCTGTAATAGAAAATGTTGAACTGGAGATAAAGGTTAAAGTTTGGGAACAGTCATGGACAGTACGGGATGTCTTACAGCATGTCCATATGTCATAGTAAATGGCGGTTACTTTAATGTTAATATTGTGCTTACCTGCAGCCTGGTGAATGCAAGATTGGGATCATGCCAGGCCATATTCACAAGAAAGGAAGAATTGGTAATTAATTTATTTTCATTTTGGTGTTTTTTGTTTTTTTGTGGAATTTCTGAAAGTACACGCTTAATATTCTTCTTTTTATTTAAGAGTATGAGCTGAATAGCAGCCATCATGTTGTTGTCTATAAACCAAAAATGCCTGCTGACTGAACACAACAAGCTTTAAATGTATGAAGTGTAATGGAACAAAGAAAACTTTATTCATGCTAATACCTTTTGTTTCATAACCATTTATTTACAGCATTGTACTTAAATCCTATATTAGGTTTCTGCTGTTGACAGTATGATAAGTGGCACGTGCTACTTTTGGCTAGTGAACCTTTACAAGAAGCCTGTTTTTTGATTAAATCAACTGCCATCATTTCCAGAACACAGACAGCACAGCTGTTATGGAGCTCTGTTTTTGCTGTCATGTTGACAACAATTTGGTCCGAGTTGTACAGAAAATGACAGCTGGATTTTATATCATTTTATCACCCTTGATTGGAGAAGAGTTTTAATACATTTAGCAAAAAGCATTATTAAAACTTTAATAAATGTTTTTTTAAATCTGTCTTTCAGGCATTGTGTCTAGATCAGGTACCCTGACATATGAAGCTGTGCACCAAACTACACAAGTTGGCCTAGGCCAGTCACTTTGTGTTGGTAAGTTTGCTTTGAATATATATTTTATAGTAACAGAATGTTCTGATATTAATATAGTAAACAGTTAGCATGGAACAAAAGACCTATTTGCTTACAAAACAGCAAATGGCTGTATTTGGGTTGAAGACAGGGTGGTCACTTGATACCAGGCACTAAACATCACATGGGTACATTTCATTTTAGCATCAATGTGAATGTTGGCAAGACCTAAGATTTAAGTTACAAGACATGGGACAATATGGGACATTTTTAAGAAAGGCAGCTGTTGTAATCTTGCTCTCCTTCATTTGTTTTACTTACACTTGACACAGCTTGCATGAATATCTTAGAGAAAATGAAGAATAGAAAGGTGGTTTAACTCATTCATCCTACTCTAAAGTTCATCTGGGATTTTCTCCTAATACAGCAGATAACTTTCTGATCATTGCTTTTAGTATCCCCGTCAGATGAGAGCATTAAAGTTGCTGCAAGGACTCTGTTGAGGTTGAACAGAGGCATCCTGTAGCTGAGATGCAAGCAGGAAGTTTGTCTATTTTTTTCTATTTTCAAAGGTCTTTGTCCTCAAAATCCTGAAAAAGCAAGTTTTCATCTCTGAACAGTGATCTTTCTTCCTGTACAAACCAGATAAAAAAACTTCTACAGAATATATTTTGAGCAGGAAGAATAACCCTACTACCAATGGAGTAATCTATGAAAATTCTTAATAAATGCTTTAAATCTTCCTTTTGTCTTTCTAGCTCATGTTTTTTTAACTGCTTAAATTTGAATCTAATTAATCATCTTGTTTAGATGATGTCATTGTACACAAGCCTATAATAATATTACATATGGAGGAATAAGAGTTAAATAGTTTTTACATATTTCTAAATTAGAAATCTGGTAGATTCACACATTATGAATTCCACACTACCTTTAGTGATTCCAAATTACAGTGTAATTGTTTTTCTTCTCTCCAATTTCTCACAGCCGTGTTTCTGTAATTTTCTGTTCACTAATGTGGAACATTAGATGTATTAATTGTACAATGAGTAACTTAATAAATAAATAAATGAATAACTTGATAAATATTATTTTTCTCATTAGTGTGAAACGGTCAGTTGAGAGCCAATTTCCTTTCTGTTATATTAATGTAACTTTGTATATTGGCATTATGTGTTTTTAATTAATGAGAACATGTAGACATGCAGTAATGATACCACTATAACCAGCTAAATTACTTACCAGCAACAGATTAAATCTAAGATTAGCTATTTACAAGAACGCATTCTTTTGGCCAACTTATTTCACCATAATATCTGAATTAAAGGGTTTGTTGAATACCCGAAAAACTACAAAACAACTTGTCTTCGTTATCATTTAAACATTTTAATTATGGAACTTTCTCCAGCCAGACTTCATGAAGGCAGTGCTGCAACAGTATTAAATGTTGGGGAGTTCATTAAAGGGGTTTATTAGGGCTTCTGCTAGTGACTTCCTTAGGCTGAGTATGACCTAGGGCCTACAGTGCATTACAGTTAATACAGTATTTAATATCACTCTCGTCTTTGTTGCTAGTAGAGCTTTTAAAGATGCTGGTGTAACTTTCTGTGAAAATTGTTTAAACATATAATTGGGCCCTTATGTTTATGAAAGGCTTTATAAGTCATGTTTCTTGGAAATAAAATGAAAAATGTGATGGTGGTTTCAAGAAGGTTGACAAATATATCACTAGGCAGACTTTTAAATGTACTTTAAAGTTAACCTTAAAAAAGTCTTCCTTTAACCTCATTTCAGTTTAATTTCTGTTTAACTATTTCTATAAAGTGTTTTTACAGTGAATTCCTTTTATTTAAATTAACAATAGGTCACATGAATACTTGGATGTGAAACTCACAAGAATCCTCTTTTACTTTATATCTCAGTTGGTAATGATCAAAAGAGAATATATATTGATTTACCAAGTCACCAGCAACTCAATGCATGGTGTTTCTTAATGTCTGTTGCATGTGTTAAAAAAAAGCTACTGTTTGCTAAAAAGCTCATCATATCATCTGAAAACATCATGATATAAAATGTTCTTTCCACTGCTTACCAGTGACAAAGCAGCCTGTCTATCGAGGAGCCAGAATACGGTCTTTATGTTTTTTACTGATATTTAATTTAGGGAAGACTATTTGAATTCATCAGTGGCAGGAATACAAGTTGAGACACCCAAAATTTCTGAAACTAAGTCTGCAAATATGTGTTAAGCTCATGGGGAACAATTCAGATTCAGAGCATCCCAGTTCAACAATCACTGCTGACTGCAGACCATGTTATTCTCAGATATTTACAGGAATTATCCTTTGAGAGTCTCAAGTAAACAAGTGTTTGTTTTGTCTCCTGTAAGGTATTGGTGGGGATCCGTTCAATGGCACAAACTTCATAGACTGTCTAGAGGTGTTCCTCCAGGATCCAAAGACAGAGGGCATCATCCTTATTGGAGAAATCGGAGGCAATGCAGAGGAGAATGCAGCAGAATACCTGAAAGAGCACAACTCTGTAAGGACATAACACGCTGGACTTCACTCTCCTTGTAATATCATGTGCTCCAGAGCCTTACCTTGGTAGATCTATCTGTTCGTATAAAAAATGTATCAATTTCTAAATTAGCTCTTAGTCATGCCCTTTCAAATCTATCAGCTGTAGCGAACACTGGAAACCATCGTACAAGAACAAGGTGGAACTATAAAAGTGTCCTTTTTTATCATAGCCGCAGGCTTTCTCTCTCGTTTTTTTATGTGATTTGTGTAAAAAAGATAAAGAGTGACAGATGGGCTGAAGGCATGATTCACAGGGCATGTTCTAGGAATCTGCTGTGTTGATGAGCGGTGAACCTTTTGTGATCCTCAATATAGAGCATCAGGTTGATGATTGGTTTACTGAGCCAAGTGACATAAAAACTTGTAATTGACATTTTTAACTTCACCTGGTCTGTACTTGGCCTTTTCCTGCTTGCAGATCGCTTTTAATCTTTTGATTTTTAAGCATGCAACTGTTTGTTTCTGTGGATGTGTGCATTCTTATGGCACTCTCGGGCTAAGAAATGTATTTGATATACCCTCAGCTGCTTTAATACATGCAAATCTCCCACTGGTGTCTCAGAAGAATAACTGTTCTCCCTCAACAAACAGCCCACCAACCAGTCACCCAGAGTGTTGACAGTCAGGGACAGTTCAAATGAAACACACGCATAAAAAAGCCCAGCAGCGCGTGGGAGTGTGCTGCAGATCTTTAGTCGAAAGTCAATTGTGTAGAACATTGTATATAAAATGATGTACTTGGCCCTTTTGTTTTTCTTTTACTGCTCAGAGAATTTTGGAAACATTGTTTTTTTTTCTTTGAAGTACAAGTAAATGACTTGATTTAAATACATTTAAATTCAAGTCACTAGTACACCAACCTAAGGCAGTTCCCATATGTGAATACCTCATGAATATGGAGCTGGCAAGGACCAGTAGGTGAGCTCGGCCAAATCTGCCAAAATGAATAAATATGACAGAACGGTAAAGATATATAATTGATGATAGATTCTTTTTGCACTCTGACAAACAAGGTTAATTGATTCTCAAGAGAAACTTTATCTATATATTAACTGTATGAGTTTGTGGCCTTTTGTGGTGATGAAATGCCATACTCTGCTTTCAGAAGAACAATTTCTAAAAATTCTGTGAAGTAGAGGTTTTGTATTTGTCAGTAATATCACCTTTAGTAAAATTTGTCATATTTCATATCACTTGGGTCTTGAAAGCCCTATTACTTTTGTTTTACATCTTCAATGTCTGTCCATAGTCTTAATTAATTATGACCAAATAGAGAACAAACTTTGGCCAAAAACAATCTAAGTCATACTTATTAAGTATTTAACACTCAAAAAAAGAGCTAATCTGCTTTTTCAGGGCTGTGTAGATGTGCTTTAGATTTAATTAGATTTGCGTTGGCCTAGCAATATAGCGTAAGCAAGCATGCCAGCTTGTTAGTTACAGACCTCTTAATGCTATGAGTGTTCAGTGAAATTTTATTTTTAAATGGGTCTCCCGGTGTATTCACGGAACAAGTGACAGTGTTATAGAAATAAAAAAGTGTGACGTTATCGGTACACATCCATTACAAAAATGACAAAAACTTTAAAGGTTGCTATAAGTCAACTTATTAAATTCTAATAATTATTGTATTCGTTTAAACTTAGTCAAAGGCAAATTAAATAGATAATAATTTTAACGTCCCAGAAACTGCTGCTACAGCTTCGATATCAAGTCAGTGAATGCGATGAGACAGAATTATCTCTTAATGCTTACTGGATAGAGCAAAATAAATACCCTCCCCAATTGGCCAAATTAATGACATTAAACAGAATGGCAAATCAGTGTGCTCGGCCGCCTACTAATCATAATCAGATTTTAATTTAAATATCCCTATAAATGGCATATGTTTGTCCACCTCATTAATGAAGTCAGACTTGAATTGATTCAGCAGCAACATTAAAAAACAGATAGACAGCAGCACAAACCTTTCCCTTTAAAATGACTATACAATTAAGTTATAGCCTCTGAAGCATTATAAACAACTACTGAACATCATCACCTTCCTGGAGAGGCTGTTGTGTTAGACTACATTATTTCAAGCTACCTAATAAACTTGCAAGTGAGTGTATGTGACATCAGCTTATTCCATCTGAACCCTGAACAACTCATAGAAGAAAGTGAATCAATTATTTTTTAAGATGCTGCACATACACTTTTACCTGACAAATACTGCCACTGTAGACACATTATGTATCGAATGATCAGTAAAAGTAAAGGGCCAGTGTCATCATTGATTTGTGTCACGCAACATTACATATATTGAGCTTCTATTTGAGAGACACATTATACTGGAAAGGTCAAAACATATTGATTTCAGAATTCCTCTGTGTTACAGTTGAGTTACTGCAGACTGTTTATCTACCAACCCCTTAATTCAGTCAAATTCAAGAAAACACGTTTATACTTCCCACTAGGATGTGCTGTCAGATCTTATGATGCAGGACATATTTCTGTGTTCAGTCTTCATCAGGGTCTGCAATGATTGCCAGCATTATATGGGTTTAAAAGATCACCTGTATCAGAACTCTGCCCATCATTGCTGTTTTTTCTGGTCAGAAATATGTTTTACACAGAATAACTATATTACAGTGCTTCATGCATATGAAGTAGGTTGATGTGTTTGGCACTTAAGCCCCCATGGAGGTTTAACTTAGTTTTTTCTTCCTATTTCAGCCTCTTGACTTTTAGCCCAGCCTGTCTCCACTGAGCTTAGCTAAACTTCTTGTAATTCAGTGAAAACAACAGTCAAAACTAATGTTGTAGTCTGGTGGGAGCCTGAGGTTAGAAAGTGTTGGTGTGCTCCATGTCTACACACACATGCTGCCTTTCTTCATGCCTACCTGTCATGTTTATAGGGACTATAATTGTCTCCCTTTGACTTATTAAGCTTGTGAATAGAATTCCTCACGTTGGAGCAGGCTGATTTGTGTTTATAGAACAAAGCCCTCCTCCACTCTTGTTTGCACACAGAGGCGGGGGAACTACCCTATTGGTCTCATAATTAAGGTAATATATCTGAACTGCTAACAGTGGAAGACAAAAGATAGCTAAAGTGAATGGTAGTATGACTCCCCTCCCTGTATGCATTGTTAACACTTAGTATCAAGGGAGGCAGGGATTAATAGAGTAATTAAACCCCTTTCATTTGAGGTAGATTTTAGACTTGATTCACATGAGGGTGGTTTGTTTATTCAGAACGTGATTTGACTTCTGAATACACAGCAGGGTTTGGCATTAATTTTTTTTGTACAAATTTTTCAGTGCATGGAACAGAAGTTTGCAACATATTTTAAGCACTTTTAAAATATTCCTCTCTCAGTTAATTTCCATGTTAACTGGACAAGTGTCTCATTAGCAGTGCATTTCTAGCCAAGGTCCTCAACATTTCCGTGCCTGATTTATGTCCTGTTAGTCTTAATTATCAAAAGTCATCTCCATTTTATAGTAGTGGCTGCCATCTTGTTCCTGTCAGCGTTTTGTATTTGGAACTGAAATGGCAGTACAAGTGGGTGTCTGAGTAAGAGAAAGACCTTGCTGTAATGCTTTGGCTGTTGAGCATGCTCCATTCACTCTCTGAAAGCAGTCTGGCAGATTAGCCACAACCTCAGTTGAAAACCCCGGTGTGTGTGTGCGCGTGTGTGCATCCTCTTCAATTATGTTGTTGTTTCTAAGTATGAAATATTAGAGCCCTTATGTGTGCGCACACACACATATTGCCGTCCCTCTTGCTGCTTATGATGTTATTGCTGAAGATGAAATATTAGCTCTCTTCACCTTGGAAATGATCTTAACTGTTGAACGTAACATCCATCAATGAGCAAGCAGCATAGACAGGCGCTGAGCTAATCAGTGCCTCTATGACTAATTACCATCTCAGAAATGAGATGATATGAAATGGCAGGAGCCTGAGCCCCCTATCTGGTCATACACCAACCCATGCAATTAAATGGCTTGATTGACCCTTTGTTTTAATAATGCAGTCTGACTCAGAGATGGCTGGTTAGACAAGCCTGTTATCATGGGACCTCAGTAATGGGAGGACACAGAGCATTTAATTTCTAATGAATGAATAAAATGCAGGTGCAGAAACTAATTCACTCTATTTTTGTACACCCCTTCCCCATTTTGCTTTGTTAACTGTACTCACATTTTCACTTTCCCTTGAGCTTATTCTCCTTTTCTGTTCATTTGCACCTCATTTTATGCTCATGTTTTTCTTTCTCTCCCAACACTTTGTCCAGGGTGCTAATTCAAAGCCGGTGGTGTCCTTCATCGCAGGACTAACTGCTCCTCCCGGTCGTAGGATGGGCCATGCTGGCGCTATCATCGCCGGTGGAAAAGGTGGAGCCAAAGAGAAGATTGCAGCCCTGCAGTCAGCTGGAGTTGTTGTAAGCATGTCTCCTGCCCAGCTGGGCAGCACAATGTTCAAGGTGAGTCCTTTTTTCCCCAAATGGAAATTGTGTTCATAATTTTATAGTTTGATAGTAGTAATAATAATAATGAAATGTGGTAATTGTTCTCTTTTGATTGGAGTTTTCAAAAGGCCAAGACCACAGATAGATATATCAGTGGAAGTATATTTGTGGTGGTAACACTTTATTGGCCCTAATTTAGTAAGTTTCCTATTGTTTCCAAGAAAGATGTACCTCTGGATTATTTAATTGAAAAATTGAAGCATTGTTGACTTTGAAAGCTTCCAGTTAATTAATTCTAGTTTGTGTAATTCATTCATTCAGTCATAATGAAGTCATTTTGTCAATGCTGATTGGAAAACAAATGCAGTATTTGTCTACTGACAAGCATAGAATTCAACATTTATGGAAAAAGGAGTTTCTAGGAATTTCTGCTGTATCTGTAAATTTCTCAGTAATTACTACCAAAATACATAATTCTTAAAAATTATCAGATAATAATTGATAATTGACAGTTTTACCATTATCGTGATCAATACAGTTGGTCGCCTTATTTTGAAATGTCAAGAAGAGTAAAACATACTATTTATTACACATTCAGCTAGTACAAATATTACTTTTAAGAAATGGATTATAGTTACTTTTTAATTTAAATTATTAGCTGGGTTATCAAGGGCGATGAAAACTTCTGCACAATATAATTTTTATTATTTTACCATAACTTTGTAATACACTCCTTTTACCTGTTTTGCTATAGTGATGAAGGAACATTTTACGGGTTGTTATATTAGAGTTAATTAGATGGAAAACCTAATTCACGAAAAATCAACTTCAACAAATTTCAGATGAAGGAACGTTTGCATTACCTGAATGTGCATTAAATACTTTTAAAAATTTTACTATTGGAAATAAGGGGATGCAAACTTTTGCACACAACTGTGTATTCTTTACAAAACTTGAACTAACCTTGATATTAATTGTAATCAATAGTGATAGAGTTTAAAATAGCTTTAAAATTCCAGTTTCTGGGAGAAAAAAAACAATCCACATTACTACTGTTTGGATGAAACCATAACACACTTCCATAGACAGATGAAGTTGGTACGTGCAACCAGAAACCTGTCTGATATGATGCCGGTTTGTGCATGGTGGGCGTGGTTTTCATTCCATTTTTGACACACTAAGTAAGAAGAGGCGCACCAGCACGTCCAAATGGACAGCTATTCAGACATCACATTTGTATTTATTATTGTCTCCAGTAGAACATCGAATTGATCACCCACACAGTGTCTCAAAATAAAATTTGCATTCATGTATTATGAAGCAAAACTCCAAATATATTAAAGGCATCTGTTCCTGCTTTTGGCATTTCCGCTTCATTTATCAATTTCATCTGATCTCTTTCTGTGCTGCGTAATATTTCTTAGACTAAGTGGCCACATGTAAACTTTTGTGTTCCGTTGTTGTTGGTGTTTTCATCAATTGATTTAAACAAAATAAACATAATATTTAGTTTTATAAATCTTATACATAAGATTTTATATTTGTAGATGAAATACATTCTTATACCTAAAATCTTATACTTATAGATAAACTCCACAAATACTAAATGGCCACATTTCGGTGAATAACAAAACTAAAACAAAATAACAAAACCACTACCACTACCACTGAAGTGGGAATGTAGTCACATTGCAGAAACACTGATAAAACTTTGCTTTTGGCTCCAGGGATACATTTTCTGTGCTGCAGGTCATTCATCTTTCACCATCTAGCAGTTACAATGTGTTGGTTGGTTGACTGACAACAGGAAGTTACTGTTGCAAGGTTGAAATCTAACTTTTAATATGCTGTAAAGAAAGGTTTAAATTAATAAATTAATGTTGACAGTGGCTAAGCTGGAACCACTGCATTTTTATTTCAATTTATCTCTAGGGAAATTCTGTTAACAAGATGCATAAAAAAAGAGAGCTTGTATTACACCCATTCATCATCTTATACTTTCATTACCACTGCTGGTACTACTGCATGCAGATAAAGATTTGCACGTTTATTATTATTTTTTTAAACTGCAGTTTAATTCATAATCATTGTGTGTAATGATGAAAAACGTGCTATGTGGTTGCTCATATTGCTGCGCATTGGGTTCATACATCTCTGCTAATGTCATTGACCACTTTAACTGAGGTAATAACACGTAAGAGAAGCATGTAATGCTTTGGTATAGGAAACAATTACAAGCCCCAATGGCAACTGTAAAAAACTGAAATCCCTAATTTTGTCATATTGTGTTCAGGTGCATTCTCTTTGCTTTACTTATCCTTGAGCCGTGTCAATAGCTCAGTGGGCATCCAGCTGTGTCAAACTGAAATAAGCATCCACAATAACCACATTACTGTTACCCTTCTTTTTGTGGCTGCTGGGTCACAAAAAGAAGAGTATTGGTCAGGGAAGAGATTGACTGAAACACATCTTCAGAAATTTATTGTAAAAAAACTGTGGCCTCAAAGCACCAAGCCTCTAGACACTGCTCTCACCTGCATGGTGGTGGTGGGATGCTACATCATCGAAAAGGGTCAAAAAGACTTCTTAGTGTACAGGGAAGGATTACTATAATGCAAATCTCCTCCATAATGCACATGACCTGCAGCTGTATCATGGTTCACCCTTCAACGAGAAAATGCTGGATAAGGACATGTCCTCAAGAGGTTCAGCCAGATTTTCAGCTTAGATTCTTGTATGAGAATCTTTACTGTTTTTCAAAATTTACTCTTTTTACTTTGTTAATAAGGGTAATTGAATGTAGTTTAATAGGCCAAATTGTATTTATTTAAAGTTACACGTAGAAGACTGTGTGCAAAAAGTGAAGGGTTCTGAATATTTTCTGAAGCCACATCTGCAAGTGGAAACATGTTTCATCATATTTAATTAGAGGTTTATGAATTATACATACAACCGCTGTGGATGTTTTTTGCTACGAACAAGCAGAACAAAATGAGCTTCCTGTCCAGATTGAACATTCTGTTAGTAGAATGTTTACACATTGTTAAATGAGTATTCAGAATCTTTATATTATTTAGGCATATTCAGCAAAATGTATGACTGCAGTAGGTAATCTGTAAAAATGCTCTTATTTCTAAGTGGTACATCATTAAACAAGTTGAAAAAAACATTGAAGATGCTTTTATCCCGGGAGGTTCATCAGCACATCCTCACACACTGTTCATCGTACTAATAATTACTGATATAGTCTGTCAGTTCAGTTGTAGTGTAAACAGGATGCAGATGTTAGTATTACAACCACTGTCTGTTAAAATTACATTTTTATTTCTAGCCATTTCACCATTTAAATAAAGTATATTGTGGCAGGCTAAATACCACTCTTGTCTTAGATCTTGTTTAGTTCTTCACCTAAACTAACCCAACAACTGCAATCAGGTCCTTACTGAAACATTAATATACTATTGTGTATACTGTACATGGAAGTACAGGACATAGTCTATTTCTGGCTAAGTCCTGTATTTCAAACCAATGAGAAAAGCAAGGACAAATACAGATACATGTGAAAAAAGTAACCAAATCTGCTCTGACTTTAGCAAAGAAGTGTGCGTTCCATCAGCTTAAGATATTTGTTAGGACAATAAGAATTCAGGGTTTAAACAGTTCAAAATGGCATACAGTATGTTAAAACAAATTAAATATGCATTGCCTGCAATGATATCCAAAGGAATTGTCACTGCCACTGGTGTAAAGACAAGATACCAGAAAATGTATGTTTATCCGAGAAGGGCTTAATTCATATGCAAGGTAGAATAATTATAACCTTTTACTTGTTTACAAAATATCTGGAACTCCTAATCGCAGCAGCAGATAGTATTATCCTATCCCACTCAATATTCACAGTGAGGCTTGTGTGCAGACAAACGGAGGCAAACACATTTAATCTCCAGTTTCTGTTGGTTCAATAAATTCCAAACTCCAAAAAGTTGGAAGGTGGCTCGCAGGCCATATTTACGATGCCTGCACTTCTCATACATCTGGCCTCAGCTGCATCAAAGCTGTTGTCATTGCGAGCTCGTAAATGTCTTGCTTCTCTTTCATGTCATGTTTTTCCCTGCCTCTTCAGTTTGAATCCAGACATATTTTCACCCGTCCCTTTTGAGTGGCAACCTCTACTTTTCTCATTTTACTCCCCCTCTTCCTCTTGACTTGTCTTGTCAAGTGTCTGAGTGCATCTCGCAAAAAAAAAGCCGTTTTTTTTCTCCTCTGTCACAAACAACTTCGCTCTTACCTGGGTTCTGTGATTCCTGTCTTGTACCTTTTGAGTTACTGTGTGCTGCTGTGGACCAACAAAGCATCACTCTACTTATGTCACATAGACCCTCTTTCTTGTCACGCTTTCCATCCCATTACACTTTAAGTCCTCTGTTTTACTGCTCTTAATTACCGAACTCTGTGCCACTGCCACTTTGTGCCACTACCAGTCTTTTACCGGACCTTATTTGGAACCAAAAATGTAGCATTCGAAGTCACAACCTAATACCTAAATGTCTCCTCATTCATTTCATTCTCGTCAGGATATGAATGAGGTTAGAGAGGCCAATGATGCCTCCCAAGCATTTTAGATTTCAGAAATCATTTCTTCCTCAAGGTGGCAGTAGACCTTCAGGTATCTACAAGGCACCAAGGAATGGTTCAACATGTGCATGTGTACTTGTGTGTTCTCTAGACCTGATAAATGGCATTTGCATTAAGTTACTCTCCTCCTGTGGAATGGAAAATTCTCAGGCAACGACATATTCTATCATTCTCGGGTTTGTGTGATATTTCCCAAATCGATTATGTAAATAGCGACATCGTTTTTAATGGCTAACGTAATGCTTTCTCATTTATAGTCACATGGTTGGAGTGTGCTGATAAACATGGCAACTGTAACCTCCCATCAATCAGATTTTTGCAGATGTGTAGGCTCTCTCAATCATAGAAAGTGAGCTGTTTAATGTTGACAACTGGAACTTAGCAGCATTTATGTGCTATGATTTTCACTCTCCAGGAAAAACAGGTTTCAGAACCTGTGTTTTCAGCCTCAATAGCAGATCTGATACAGCAGAGCTGTGTGAGTTCTGCATGAATAAACGATTCATTTGTATCTATCTCACTTCATTTCGCATTGTTTCCTTTCTTCTTCCTCTCTGTTGTCCGTCTCTGTAGGAGTTCGAGAAGAGGAAGATGTTGTAAATTGTGCGAGCAGGCACCCAACCTTTTAACCCCTGCCCTGAAATTGAGATGGACAGCCTGATCTTGACGGTGGATACGCCTGACACTATCTCTCAACCCTGATAATTTAAACTGTAATGCGCACATACAGTAATTTCTGCCATGAGCTTGTACCTTGCACATAATGAAAGAAAAAAAATGCGGTGTCTTAATGAAATCCTAAAGAAGTCATTGTACACAGTGTAAATGTTTTATAGATGCTTCCCCCCCCTTCCACACAACTTGACAGCTAAAGAAAGGATACCATGCTAACCTCAGTGATCTGTTTTTTTTTTTTTTCTGTTTAAAACCCTGCTGTAAGATGTACTCATCACTGGCTGTCCACCTGAATAAGAAATGTTTCTCATATCATTTTCTGCTGTCTGGTGTCTTTTCTTTTTTTTTTTTTAAATAACACATTTGAGCATATGGTCTTTTATTATGCAACAAGCTTGAATTGTCTCCAGGTTTCTAGATTTTTAGATTAACAGAAGCAGCATTAAAATTCACATATGTAAAAGAACAGAGCGGCATACGAAAATATCAAATGTCGTGCAGGCAAGAGGTTTACAAGCTTTTATAGCCCACTTACACATTGTATTTAGAGAACCAAATGGGTAACATGAAGGTGAGTTCAAGCTATTCATCTTAATATCAAGAGTTTGTCAAAACTCTCTTCTTTGAGTTATGTCAGCTGATGTGATTTAGTTATAACATCACATTGTTAAAAGACTTGAGTAGGAGGAGTAAAAAGATTTGATGAAAACAAATCCAAATGTTATAAATTTTAGCTCTTGGTCACACCAGTGTTCAAAATGGCACAATTTTACTGAGGCCATCTTGTTTCACATGCAAATTAGTGTATTTCAGGACTAACGAGCTGTATCGTCAGTGCTGATCTTTGAGGTAAAGCACAGACCACCATGGAGAAAGCTGTAGTAGTTTATTAGCTGTGCTGCACCATCCACTTTTATTTAACCCAATCTGACAGTGTATAAGCTGCTCTGCTGGAGGTGTGATTATTTGACCAAAGACTGTTTTTCCAGTTTGACAGTAGAGGAGGTATAGCCCTTCTGCTGCAAAATGCAAACAAGCATCTTCTCAAATGCAAAGACTTACTGTTTTCTTGGTCTTGTGCAATAAAATCCTAAATACATTTTAGGGTTGGTGCTCCGCTTGCTATGTATCTCACTCATAAATTGCTTTAGATTAAAAACATCTACCTAATTACTTAATATACATGTTTGGTATTAACTTGGACTTTACGTTTTACAGATAAAATATCTAAAAACATTTGGCAGTTTAAAATATTCTTTAGTTGTAATCAAGCTATAGAGAACTGTGATGCTATTACAAACAATTGCTGTTTTTTGCCAGCATTGCCCAACGTAATGACAATTCTTTTGTGTCTGTTCATTAACAAGCATTTCACCTTTTTGGAAAAACCATAGATATTGTTCTTAAAGGACTTCTTCACTGATATAATATTATTTTGCTTAATGTTTGGTCAGCAGTTTGATACCCAGCTCATCCTGCTCATGTCAAAGTTTTCTTGGACAAGTCACTGAATCCAGTTTCCACAGCAACACCTAACTTGCTCCATTGCCATGAAGGAAGTAGGTTAAAAGAAAATGTTAAACTTACTCGAGCGATACTTTTAGCACCTCAGTGTGTAAACATGTAAACAGCATGTGTGAATATTCCGAGCAAAGTTTCAAGTTGGCTGCTAATTAAGACAAAACTGCCAAATTCCACAAAAAAGCTATAGGTTAAATTAACATCTTATTACTGTACACAAGGTGAAATTAGACTGGTTGGAGGAAAATGAAGGGGGATAATAAGGTTACAGTTGGTTCTGCTCCCACAGAATCTTTTTAAATTAACGCACTAGGAACAAAAGTGTGTAATGAAGCATATAATGCCCCACACTGGACATCTCTACAGCTTATTCTTATCTCCTCCACAGCAGTCAGCCAAGGCAGATTATTCTGTGTACACATTGTTAACAATTACTTTTTAATCTGCATTAGTGAATTAACATAATGACTGACAGTGGAACAGAAAGCTTGTTTGTTTAGAGGCTCAGAAGTTCCTCCTTGTACTGAAGTTGCCAGCTGCATTCTGCTTTGGCGTGGCTCGTGTAAGATGTGAAAGAGGCCAGAGTTTCCCTTCTGGTGGTGTTCAACTGCTGTTTTTAAGTTTGTAGCAATTAAGTTCTGATTTAAAAAGAGACTTATTTTGTCACCACACTCATTTGATATTCTATAAATGGTTTGTTGTTGGTCATAGTAGAAATGAGGTTGTTATAGGCCTGACTTGAGGAATCTGTACGTGTTTGCTTCCTCTAAAGCTAAAGTATGTAACTGTTTTATTTTTATTTTTTTTAAGTAGGAATATTTTCCAAAACTTGATCCTACTGAGGAGAGGTCCAGCCAACAGCTCTCATGAAGTGTGTCTCACTGAACCAAACTGGTAGTGTCGATGTATTTCCTGGACAATTTTTGAGTAGGTCTCCACCTTCTAACCAGTAACAGATTGCTTTATTAGTAGTTTTTGCAGGTTTTTATTTTTTGTAATTTGATAATAGTTAATACCTGAAATGCTGTGTAGACTGTGACAGGACGTTGAAAATCATAGGTTATTGCAGAGCAGAGTGGATTGAAGTGACACATAGGGTCGTGCTAGTGCACTTTGCAGCTTTTGAGTGACACTAAGTACAAAGTGAGACACAGGTACAGTAAGTAGAGTATTATTGCTGGGTGGTTTCTAGATTAAGGCCACAGTCAGAATTATATTGGTAACGGCCTTTTCTAGAGAGATGTCCGATCAATCCTAAACCAATACTTAAACCAAATTCTTTAGTATGCACTTCAGAAAGAAAGCTGGTTATACATCTGATAAAATACTCGTGTACAAATTTTAATTGGCCTGGAGTCCAAGGCACTGAGTTTGCTCCAAGGTAACAGTTTTCTTTTTAAGAACTTGGTTCATTATCAGTGGAAGATGCTTTCTGGAACAAAAACTACAAAAACACTATCATCCTTTATCTTTGGTAACGAAGCAGCGCTGATGACAGGTTTGTTGTGTCATCCTTTTGGCCTCAAGATCTGGAGACTTGACAATTAATTCTCTCAGACCAGAGATTTAACTTTATTCATAAAATCATGAATGGCTGACTGAGACCCACCCACAGCAAAGGCTTCATTACAAAGAGTGTCGACTGTGTCGTCAGTCATCTGAGTTCAAACAACCATATTCCTCAGAGCAGACTGGACTCCTAATGAACTCAACCGGGTACTCTGCAAGTGGCCTTGCACACACAGCAACACCTTATGACTAATGTATGTGAGGAGAAGTTTAACACTGCCAAAGTGCCCAGTGTGTAAATCAGTCATTTAATTAGATGGTTGCTAATGAAACTGACAAGATAAATCTTATGTTAAGAGGTAAGAGCTGTTTTCAACACTGAGCTCAGGGATGAGTAGAAGCTAACACGCTGTGCACGGTGGGTCATTAACATTGCTATTGAAATGTAACAAAAGCACAGGCTGCCACCTGCCAATAAGAATAATTATGTTTTTTTTTTTACCAAAAGTTGTGCGATCTGGAAGCCGTACAAGTGCAGGTTAGATTTGTCGCCTCTGTTTGTAATTACCTGCTTGGTTGGTTGGCAGCAGCCCCGAATGAGGTGCTCATCCATTCACGGGCACATATTGCTCTTTTTAGACTAGAAGAACCAGTGATCATTGTCAGATTATTTTATTGATACCATTGATCCTACCTGATGCTGCAAAGCCTCGTTGGCACGATCTCCGGTAAAGCATCGGAGAACAGCGGTGAGGACAAGAAATAAAACCAAGGGGCTTGACAGCAGCAATTTGCATGTGGCCACATTGTTTTAATAGAACTACTGACTTGAGATTGCTTTGGGAATTGAGAGCAAGAATTAGGACAGGAGTGGATGTATAAGAATCTTGGTACACAGCCTTATTTATTTATTTTTTCAAGTCAGATGTGGGTTGTTTATTTCTTCTCCAGACAGAGGGAATGTTTTATTTGTTTGGCTTTTGATGCTAGAAAGACACAGGACAGTGTCTCCTACAGACTGTAAGCTTCTGCCTCGTGGGTGACGTTTTGATGAATTAATGGATATCATTTACATCTGTTCAGTTAAGAGTGAAGATTGCAGCCTTGCTTTTAGATTTTTCATATCATTAATGATCTTTGGCTTGAGTTTTATTTGTGTCCGTTTTTATTGAACATCCTGTTTTACTACAACATGAGTTTTATGTTATTTGTGTTATAATTACTGAGTTCTTACTGACATCTTGCAACAGTTGTTACATAGGACAGCAAAAACAAGTGATCCACAATCAATCAGGGTATAAATAAGTCAAAATATTCCCCTTTTAGCTACATTTTGTTAGCTAAAACTTGATGTGAGAGCATCCATTTTGCTGGCATTAAAGCCTGTTAGCATCAAAGCCATTAGTACAAGTACAGTATGTCAGAGTGTATTGAGTCAGTCTCATAGAGCTTTGAAACAGACTGTTAAGAATTATTAACAAGGTTGTGCTTTGACCTTCCAATTTACCTCCAAAAAACCGAGTAGGTAATACAGCAAAACTGTCAGCGTGTTTACTAACTGTATAACCACCTGACCAGTCCTGTTTGACCCATTTTTAGACAACACTTTCAATTACTAATGTGTTATGATTACTGATATAAATGATGGCAAGAGTCTAGTTTTTCTTTAAAGCTCTAAAAACACGGCTTCAGATTTAATACACTTCTCTATCCAATAAATATTGAAGACTTGCACAGCTCCATTTTAAAATGCAAGCAGCAGTAAATAAGGAAAAGGCATTTGGTATAAACTTGTAAACTTCCTGAAAAGTGTTATGCCTTGCTTTGCAGTAGAGGTGTGAATTTGGAAAAAGTAAGAATGGGTTTCTTGGTTGGTGGCCATATAACAACTGTAATGGTGAGCTCCCATGCTGAGTTATCTGGTCCATCCAGTCATCGCTGTGGCTCCTCTTCAGGATTCCTCCCAGTGGGAAGGACAGCAGCGTCGGCTAATCCCAAGGAGAGAGGGGTTTGATGCACAGGGATATGTTTGGTTATTTGAACATTGGTGACCTTTAGCTTGGTTGTCAGCTTCAAATGGTGTCTGCAAAAACAGGACCAGGACTGAAAGATAATGAAACCCAGAAAGCACAATTAGGTCTTGACAGGACCATTACAATTCTTTTGGAACTGAAGTTCCTTTAGCTGAGGTTACAGAAGAATGTATAAATAATAGACTTTTCTCAGATCCTTTGATGTTTATTTAAATCGGATTTGTTGGTTTGGCTGAAGGATGGTTGTTTCTCTTCACGTGTCATGATTAGCAACTCCAGGTTATGCCTTAGGACTCGAGATGCTGTAAAGCATGAGCTCACTCTGCCTCCAAAAAGAGCCGTAGAACCTCTGTACAAATGCTTTTCAACTGTATCATGGTTTTATCGATCCACTTGTTGCTGTTTTGTGGAAACGTACAGCCGAGTTCGGTCTTTTCACCCTCAGTCCTCTGCAGAGCTCCTACGGGGCTTCGTGGACACAATGCCACTGATAAAGATATTGAAACTTCTCTTTCACCAATAGGACGACTGGAGAGGGTGATTACTGGTAAATCTGCCTCAAGCTGGGAACGTCTCCTGATTGATGTATTGATAACAGCTGTGGAGTTGCTCACAGCACAGCGGTAAGTTTACCTGTGCTTTTGATAAGACAAAGATTAAAGGACAGCCTGTATAATTCCTTCCAAGCATCCTAGAGTCTCATCAGAAGGCAGTGCTCTCCTCCTTCAGCTCATGAGTCCCTTATAGGAGGCTGCTTTGGAGTACCTCCTCTCTGCTGCGTATCCATCATACCCAGAGTGAATACTACCGATGCAGTAATGTTGCACTTAACACAATTTCAGCTCCTCTCTATGTCGTGGCTTTATTACATTTTGTACCAGTGTAGATAAGGTAGGGTGTCTCTATGGGCAGTTCGATAGGTAGAGGAAGATCCAAAGAGAAAACGGCTCCTGTATAACAACACTTTGGAAAAAGGCTGAGGGAGGATCTCCTGTGATTTAAAGGTCGCAGGTTTGATGCCTGCAAAAGAAGAAAATGGGATCACTTTCATTGGCCTTAAACCCTGGAGGGAGTCCTATAACACCCCAGCCTCCTGCTGAAGTATACCTGAGCAATAACTGACACAGCAGTCTGGACTCAAAAATGTTTGCTCATGACTGTACGCGCGTGTGCGTGTGTGTGTGTGTGTGTGTGACAGGAAATGTGTTAGGTTGCTGCTCCAAAAGTTCACATAATTATATAAACTGGAGTTGTCCCCACTCTAAAACGTTTTCACCTAACGTTTACCTTCTCTTTGCTATAAAAAAGGTTCAATTTCCTCCCAAATAAAGTAAACATCCGACTGAGAGCCTCAACGGCCTCTGATTTACTGTGTTTTGAAGTGGTTTGTGATCATTTGATCACTGTAAACCAAATACACTGCACTGTGTCCCAATAACAGTTGCCATTAAAGGATATCCAGATGGTAGGATGCTATTCTCCCTTCTCGTTAACTCAACAGAGTGACCAAACCAACCTATTACCAAAAATCGTGCAATCAGCTTCCCTGTTGGTCACATAAAGCCCTGCATCAGGTCATTTTGCAGCAATAGTTTGATGTATTGTTATAATGGAGAGCATTGTAATCATTTCACTCACCGTCACACTTAAAAGCAGTGGAAACACCTGGACTTTTTTTTTTTTTTTTTACCTTTTCTTACTTCCATAATTAAAACTAATAACTGTATGTAATGCAGAGAAAAACACTCTCATCTGTTTGTTCAATGAGCTTCATTAGTGCAGCTCCTTATTGTGAACACATGATAAATACTTCAAACTTAATTTATGACTAATCACATTATGAACCAAGCATCACTTAGCCTGATAATAAGTATTTGCTGTAACTAAACAGTGGTGGGTGGCATTTTCGAAAACACTTTCTAAAATGTACGTGGCGTTTCAGAGGTCTGGAGTTTTGCAGAGGTGAAAGCAGGAGCTTGCTTTGTCCTCACATGATTTTACCATAACAATGTCACCCTTATGCTTTGTTGGATATCTACTTGCTTCAGCCTAATAAAGCTTTAAACTTATTTATACCTATGTGCCACCTAATTCTCTATAAACTCCTCCAAAGCCACAAAGTTTCTTATAAAGAGGGGACAACACACAAAACATTGGACAAAGGTGACTTTGCTTCTTACAGCAGCTTTAGTGCAAACCTTCTGAAATCACCTTTTTATTTACCGTGCTCACTTTTCTGCATTCTGACTGGTTTTGTAAAGGCTAACCTTTGACTTACAGCTCCCCACGCTGAAAATGGCACACCTTTAAATTACACCGCTTTGGATCTTCTCGCTTTGTACTTTTATTTATCTTGGGAAAGTCAGCTGAGCATGCCTGCTTTTTTTCCAGCTATGCCCTGCTTAACATTCATGGTACCCTTGCACACATTCACGCCTGGGAGCAGCTCAGCTCAGCCGTGGTCTTCAGCTGTTGACCACTGTGTATGTCCAGTGGAGCAGCCAAGCTTAAGTGTCTTACTCAAGGGCACCTGGATGAAAGCGGTGACAAGCCCTTTAAGACCCCTGCCTGTTTACTTTTATTTGATGTAGCTTCTTGTAAAATAAATAAATAGAAATACTTAAGGGAATGTGAGTGCACACTCAAAATGAAAAGTAAAATTAATATTAATGTGATTTTAAATTCTTGTAGAGAGTAGACTTACTGCTCTTGATGTTTTTGACCTTCGAAACGCTCTGCATAGCCTCTCTCAAGCATGCCTGTTTATCTCTTTTTCTTTGCTCTGCATATCTGCCATGCTGGTACTGTCCCTGAGGTTTTGAACCATTTTTTTATTTTATTTTTTTTTCACAACAGCAACTGCAATAATCATCTCTATGGTAACTCATTGAAAATGCTTTGCTGCATTCAAAGCAGACAGGACAACAAGCGAGGGAGTGAGAGAGAGAAACAGCCTCAGAGCTTATCATTTCATTTTCAGCTGTTTTCTGGCCATCAGTTATTCATCCATGTTTTAAGTCCATCACTCACACTCACTTAAGAATCCCCAGATCCCATCAAAAATGAAATTGGGTGATTGCTCTTTTTCCTGCCAATCCTGCTCTATAAATAAAAGAGAAAAAAATAAAAAAATAAAGATGTGCTGTCAAAAATATTTTATTCCAATAACATGCCTGACTTCTTCATGTCTTAAAAAACAGGCAGTGCAGCTTGTCTTCTGAGCCCCTCTGTGTTTATCAATAGTAGTTAGAGGGAAAATACATGTTCAGGTTTGACGTAGATGTGCTAACATATTTAAGACAGTGCATTTACCTCATAAATATCTCCTCTCACCATCAATCAGTAATCTAGTTGTAGTCCTCTTAGGTTCGGGTCTGTTGTTAAGATATAGGGCTGTAAGTGGTTAGTGCTGTGGAGTCACAGATGAATAATCTATGTGTCCACTGAATTCTGCTTTCATGCAGCTGGGAAATGAATACTAAACTAGTAGTGTTCAGCGAGGTGTGAGACTCAAATCCCCAGCTCTTTACTTTTATCTTCTGGTGCAAATATTTGTCTCATGAATTTCTCTGCCAACTGTTCCCAGAGATATTGTATCCCCAAGATAGCGCACAGGTCCTCCTTGACATTTATTTAAACCTTTATTATCAGTTCAACCTCTCCTTAAAGCGCTTAGCTCAGGCAGTATTGCATTCATACTGCAGATTTGCTGTGTGTATATATTCATACAGCCTCTGTGTATCCTCTGAGTGTGAAATGCATTCAGCTGCAAGGAGCATGAGATGAGGGATACCTGTGTTACGTGTTGGTTCAACCGCGGAATGTATCACTCTGCTAAGATTAATTAGAGCTCCAGGTCTGACTTAAAGGTCGCAGCCTGGGAATCAGTCAATAGGGCCATTTCCGCCCTGGGACATCACTGGATAAATTAAATGAAAATGTAAGGATTGAGCAAAATAGTATGAAGCAACCGGCTGCAATGTGGGTGTGTGTGTGTGTGTGTGTGTGTGTGTATGTGTGTGTGTGTGTGTGTTTGTGTGTGTGTGGCTGGGATTCTACAGTGACTGGGCAGATGTCTCCTTCTATTCTGTTATTATATATATATATATATATATATATATATATATATGTGGAAGCCCATTTATGCCAGAAAAAATAGACATTAGGCATTAAGAAAATAAATTATTATTAAATTACACCTAAAACATTTGACCTTGTCCTTGAGTTAGTCTATCTTATTATCACATGAGTATGATTTGATTAACCAAAATATGGTATTTGTCATTTGTCTTTTCTCTTCTCTTTACAGTATAAAACTGCCCTAGAATATTCGTGTTAAGTAGCTTTACTAATAAAAAAACCCCGTCTCATTCACTTCCAGAACTTTTACATGGACAGCAACAAGAGAAAGAAGTGAATATGGCAGAATCAATTTATCAAAATGATCATATATTTGAATCCTCAAAATCCAGATTTAGCAAATATATCATGCCTAACTTTTCAATTTTCCTATTGATTTCCTGCTCAAAATGAAATGTACATGTTATTTCATATTCACAGTGAAACTACCATTATATTCTGCTGTGCTACAGCTGCATAAACAACCTGTTTTTCAGCTTCTGGTCCGCCCATCACCTGGAAAGTATAATATCATAATGATGTCGGAGCTCCCCAGTCCCAAAGTGGATTATTATCTCTGCACCTCTTAACACTGACATCAAAAGATGACTCCTATTCCCTGAGGCACATACCATGGTCTCCGAGCCTTCATTTCTGTATGTTTTCTCACTATTTTCAGAGAGACAACAAACTTCTCTCTGGTGTAACAACCTTTTTGACCCAGCACGATTCGCCAGGTGTTGAATTTTTCTGAATGTTCCCCTACTGGAATGTATCATTTTCACCACAAATGCAAAATGTGTTTTCAGGACTGTTCAACAAAATTGACTAATTAAGACGGCCGGCTACTACGCAGACTAGGATTTAAGTTGGTTCTCACAGTGTGGAGGCTCTGATTCACTTTATAGTTTGCTGACTGCCAGTGTGTTGGAACAGACTAAAATGCTGACATTGGATAGGGGCATTAATAAAGATATCACTTCTGCTACCCTGAGTGCCCACATCTAAATAATGGCATTCAAATTGTACATACTGTGTTCTGCACAACACTCAGCTGGAGACTAAAGTAATTTGAAGGCAATCAGACAGTGACTAGAGAGCAGTACTCTGATTAGATAACTACCATTATACAAGACTGGCTGTGCTAAACTGGACTCTTACTGTATGCATTAGTAATATATGTTCCACTCATCCTACTATAACGTGGACATATATGTTTGTACAGCTAGCTGCAATAGTCTTCTGATTCCCCCGTATTCCCGTATTGTAGAACATAACGAGACGTGAAGAAAAATGTTGCAAAGAGCTTACAAAATGTCTTCTGCCAAATAAATGACAGGCTGCCCTGGAAGTGACATGGAGCTTCTCATATACCAGAAGACACAAACCATTAGCACAGTGATAAGTGGAATGATGGAGACATATTTTGTGTTGTGGGGCTCAACATTACAGTTTGGGGGAGAAGGAGTGGGGAAAAAAAGGAGTGAGGTAGTGAAAAAGGTTTGGGTGTGTGGGTGTACAAGAAATGAGCATGAATTGTGAATGAGCAAGTGTCTGAGACGAACACTTGCATGACAACTTAGCTGAGAGAGAACCGCGGCTCAGCGAAACTGAAAGGGATGCACTGGGTGGTTTAAAGACATCTTGTCGTCTTGTTCACCATTAAAGGATGATTATGGGTTCACACATCAAGGTTATTTATAAATTATTAAACGTTGTTATGATTACCATCCTCCAAGTAAAAATACTGAAATGTTGGAAATCACAGCTATTATGTTCTTTTTGAGCTTTACAGATGTTTATGAGGCTGATTAGCTAAACTGATTTAGCAGATTACCTGTTCTCAGCTGCAGCCTGGGGATATGAGAACTGCTGAGTGAAGTGCTGAAGTGTCACTTCGTACTATCTTTATCATCCTGCTAATTAACCATTAAAAAGACAACAATTGTTGTAGTTTACATTGCTGTGATGTCGTAAACAATGGGTGAAGCTAAAGGCAGAATCGTAAAGTGATGTCTTTATGTTGTAAACATCAAGGACTGCAATTAGTGTGTATGATGTTGGGAAAAGAACAGATTAACCAATGTTGCTTTTTAATGCAACACAAGATTCAGACGCCATGTGTCAAACCATTAGGGCATCAGCAGCGGTATGTAGAAACCAGTTTGCAAAATCTGTCTTCACTTTGGTCTGGTGCCTAATGTGGCTCCTGACAGTAAACAAAACACTACTTATACAGAACAGGGGGAAATTTGCTCTTTGTCTTTTTATGGGAAAGTGTTCCTGGCACCAAATTTAGATTTATGGCACTTCAGTTAGCAAGGAAACTGAAAACACGTTGTTTTAATTATGTGTAGACAGGAGCACTCAGAAGTAACAGATTCCAAACAGTTGTCCAAATTAAAAGATCAAACCCTGATATAGCCTGACTTTTAGGAGAAGCTCCAAAAACTATACTAAAGAAGAATACTATTTTTCCTTTTGTGCAGCTTAACATGCACCTTTAGACCTTCCCTGCCTGATAAATGTCCACGTTTCTACTGCTTTATGTTATGAGTATGTAGTCTCAAGGCCCAAGCCAAGCAAGCTTTGAGCTCATTGTTAAGGTTATTTTGACTTTACAAACCTTTTCATGAGCCACAAAAGGCATTTAACAACAAAATCAGCGGAGTTTATTATAATACATCATACCAGTTACACTGGGGAAAAAAGATAATCAGAGCCTAGATTTGGAGTTAATAAAGACAGATAACCAAATCAATCAATAAAAAGCGTGTGAGGTGAAGCCAATGCCTTTTATAGCCTTCTGTGTTTTAATAAGAAAGGATAAAAAAAGAGCAATAAATCTGTTGTAAATTGTTGATAAAGCAAACGCCTCTCTAACCTTGCCCAAGTAACTTTTCCATTGAATTATATGAACTGCACTGTATTAATATGACAGCACTTAAATAAATGTTCAACTGCTGTGCAGCAACATAAAAAGTACTTTCAAGTAACAGAATCATGTTTTTTTTTTTTACAATAAATGAAAAATACCACTAACAACATGTCATTTTATCAAGTGCTCCAGCATGTGCAGCAGCACAGAAAGCAAATGTTTCCTGCTGGGCCAATTTGAATCACTTGGATGCAGAATAAGTGCTACACACTAAACTACCCATCAGAAACAGCGCAACAAGTGTTTCGCCCAGCTGAGCGCAACGCTGCTACTCATGCATGTAGGACAGGTGCTGAAATGTCTTTATTCTTGACGCAGGGAGTTTTAAAATAACAAGTAATCATTTGGCTTAACAGCTTAATGAAAGAAACTAAAGTCTTGTTGTAAAATTCAACATAGCACAGACTCTACACAGTATGTATTCCAGTCATTCAGCCTAAAGAAGCCTCTACTTTTACAAAAATGTATTTATTATTATTTTGAGCTAATACTAATACAAGGGTCTCACTCAGTTATCTGAGGCAGTTAGCAAAAACATTATTATTCATGACTCACTGTGTTTCGCATATGATCTCAGCATGCTGGAGAGGCAGTCTGATGATTTACAGCCTTTTTATTCTGTTCTATTTTGCAGCAGGTAGACCATGTCGTCTTTCGTCTTTGCAAATGTACATAAACTTACTTTCTTCTTCTTTACAAGCTTTGCCCTTTGGCTGCGACCGTAAGTGCTGCTGGAGAAATGCTTACTCTTAAATCATTTAGCACGTTTTGTGGATCAATGATCCCCCAACTTTGGAAAAGCGACGTGTATTGGATTGATGCTTCCCAGAGCAGCACTCTGAGTAAATATATCTGCATTCATTGAGCTGCCCTGCTCAATCACACTGCCTTGGCTGCAGCTCTGCAAGATAGCTTGCACCCAGAGGGAGATACTGGCAGACTCTGTGAGGCGTCTTGCTGACTGCTCAAGTGCCTTTATCTGTGCGTTTCCTAATGGCATAGTGCTTGCACAGACTTTTATGTTAAAAAAGAGATAATGTTCAAAGGGATTTTTTCCCTCATGACTTAATTAGTGATAATTATGCCACAGAAGTGAATGTTTTCAAACTTGTCTTGATCCTTGAGTTATTCTTTTAGGTTTGCCATGACTGAAAACTTCATAAAATTGATTCCAGTTCTGTGAAACTGCTCTGTATCTAAATCTTTTCTCATCTTCTAGTCCAAATGTCGACATGATGTGATCACCTTTATAAGTTTTTCTCAGATCTCTGATCATTTAAAAAAAAAAAAAACACATGTCCTGTACTTAAAGTTTCCAGGAAAGATCAGTGTTTCACCCGATGAGCCTTCTTTCAAATGACCTCTACTCATCTAATGTATATCCTCTACTGTCATCTGACAAGTAATCAATGGGTCCTTGGGAGGACAAACACAATCCCAGTAGACTATTATAATGTATACTGTACATACTTTCACTTGTTTAATGGCTCGGTTTGTTCCAAGGTGCCTGCCAAAACAGGGTGATGCCATCTGGTTTAAATTAGCATTGGCCAAGAAGGAAGCATTTGACAGTGCTGTTTAAATCAATCAGATGGGAGATGGAAGGGATCTCATTATGGTTATGCTGAACGTGGGAATCAATCACGACCCTGCAGATGTTTCCAAAAAAAAAAAAAAAAACGTTTAGTCTTTATTTTGACCCTGTCATTATTATTATTCCCCTGCTGTCTAGCATCAACTAAAAGACATGCATAATCAGGAATTACTCTGTTTGGGTGTGGAAATTAATTCAGCACTGATTGCTGAAAACCTTCTCTGGTTATTTTCCTTTTCGATCTCTAAATCACAGGTTGAAAAGTTTCAAGAAAGTCTCAACAAACATAGTCTTTTGTAATCAAATTGCAAAGTAGATTCTCTCCTGTGAACTCTATGTAGTCATCGTGTGTAGTATGTTAGTTTTACATATGGACTGTATTCACATCTTGAGCTGTCAAAAATGTGATTTATTCTATCAAGCTACAACCCTGTCTCCTAAGAATTTTTGTTCCTGTGCAACTGCAGTAACTGGAGTAACACCTCACTATATTGTTAAATCCAGAGAAACAGCAGCTAAATCTTTCTACAAGGGTCTGTACCTCAGTTATTAGAACATGTTAGAACTCCCAGTTCCTCCTAGTCACATGATGATGTGTCCTTCGACAAGAAACTGAACCCTATGTTGCTCCTTGTGCCCCTGACTTGCAGGACTAATAATAATGTTAATAATAATACAATCATGTGCTAAATCACTAAATGTAACTGCAAAGATAAATAGCATTAAAAAATTATTCGTGGCAGAAGGTGGAGTGGTAAGCACTGCCGCCTCACAGCTAGAAAGTCCTCAGTTCGAATCCTCACCAGCTTCAGTCTTTCTATGTAGCGTTTGCATTCTCTCCCCTGTGCTCGTGTGGGTTTCCTCCAGGTACTCCAGGTTCCTCCCACAGTCAAACAAAGACATGCATTTTAGGTCAATTGGTGACTCTAAATTGCATGTGGGTGTGAAAGGGTGCATGAATGATGGTGTGTGTCTCTCTGCCCAGGATGTATCACTCCACTCAGAAAATGACAGCTGGGATAGAAACTGTGACAAGCCCATCCTTTGCAGGTAGCAACTGGTTAGGTTGGTAGAGGGCTAGAGAAAACAGAACCAATCTTGACACAACTTTATCACAGATCTGTTTGCTATTGACTTTAAGTGGAACATCGTAATAAAGACTGAAGAAAAAAGACTGAGTTTTGAAAATGTTCCCAATTCTTTTCGTTTTTTAGTTTAATACATTTGCAAAGATTTGTAACAAAGATCTTTAACGCTGTCATTATGGGGTATTGTTTGTACCATTTTGGGGAAAATAATGAATTTGATTCATTTTGGAATGAGGCTGTAACTTAACAAATGTGGAAAAAGTTAGGTGCTGGACATACTTTCTGGAAACGTTGTATGAGCTAAAGAGACATATATTTCCCTTGGGGTTTGGTGGAGACCAAAACTGATCTAAAGGGAGAGTAAATATGGGATTTAGTTTTATCAGGTACAAAACATGACTCCAAATTAATGCTAATGTTGCTCCATTTCTGCTAGATAAGTAAGCAGCCAACTCGTGTCTGCTGCTCCCACGTAATGAAAATAATTAGTTATTGGAGGGTTACGATACACAAGTGTATTATGTAATAAACTTCTGTGCTCTAATTGAACTGGCAGTTGTCTCTGATTTTTTGTCTACCTGTTGTGCATTCTTACAAAGGTAGATTTAGCAGGATTCACATGAAAAACAGCACTGCCAATGTAAAATACTACGTCCAAAATGCATGACATGAGATTAAACCACTCTCGTCCAAGCTGCCAAAACACAAACACACACGCACACACACACACCATTACCAACAACAACATCAACAGCAGCGCAGCAGACTGCACAGGCATGCGCACACTCATACACATAACAAATAATAAAATGCCTGGCAGAAGAGGAATGTTTTGAGCCTCGTTAAAGTGATAAGATTAAGGGCCCATCGCAGGTCATCTGGCAGGCTGTTCCACGGTTTCAGGGCCGAGTGACTAAAAGCAGCTTCACCAGATTCTGATTCCATTCTTAGAATAATGAAAATTCCCTCGACCAGATAATCAGAGCTGCAGTCTGCAGCTGATAAACATTGGACAAGTGAGAATGGTATTGTGGAGCCAGGTCATTCTGTGCTTTATAAACCAGAAGTGCAAACTTAAAGTAAATTCAGGAGGCTTTAAAGGAGCCAGTGTAAAGCTTCAAGTACAGGAGTGATGTGCTGAGCCCTTTATGCTGTAGCCTGAGCTGCAGCAGCCTCACAGCCATATGGGAAAGACTTGAAGGGAGGACACTTCAGTCATTTCAGTCAGTCAAGTGTAACACTACAATTAAAAAATACTGAGTAAAAGAAAAGTTTTTGGACTCTGCATACTTACTGTCCTCATTTCAGTGAGTCCATGATTTGACTTCAATAACTCTATTGTTCTGACATTATACATCAGGGGACTTTCTTTTTCAGATCCCTAAACATATCCTCTGCATTAGTCTGGAGGATGTCATGTTGCGAGACACTAACAGCATCAGACGGTAGCATCCTCCGGGGAAAGGTAAACTTCACTCGCTACAATATGTGATCTACATGCCAAATGATTTACTGTGACAGGTGTTCTGTGGTCAGTTCTTCGGAGCTGCACGTTCAGAAGTACACTTCAAAAGTTCTTCTCACACTGTATTGGCCGAGCAGCCTCTGATTAAAGTTAAAGAGTGAAAAAGACCACTCCTCTCTTCTGGGGCCTTGAGCTATTTCTCAACTCTTTGAGTCAAATACAGCAGTGAAGAAGAAGGTGTCATTGATATAATTAGGTTATAATTATAGGAAGCACTTGGTTATCACTTGTGGTCTCACCAGCTGCAGCATTTTTGTACCTTACGTTACCACCAGAAACTCACAGTTTATACAAAAAGAGCATATAAAGATGGACATACAATGGTAGCTGTTTTATGACAGCTTCCACATCATCTGACAAAGCCCAGAGCTGCAGCTTCTGCACTGACACTATCTTTTCTGAGCCTCCATATCCACCGTACCTTGTATCAACAACTAGTTTTACAATCGTCGTTTAGAATGTAATTTCTTGGCTGGATTAATCGCACTTTTGTAACGTGTTAGCTCTCTAGCTGTTTTGCTCTTTTATTCTAATACATAAAGGCTCGTCTCCCCTTGGTAAATGCTTTTGGGCTTTGTAAGCACCAGCCACAACAAAGGAAATACGTGAAAGACTGAGAAATTCTGATATGGTGCATGTTTATGAATATATTATTTTTTTAAAAACATGCCAGATAGTGAAGGAAACCACCTGGCGCGGGGAACAAAAGTGAGAAAAGGGGCGACTGTGTAGGGAAGGTAGAGCGGTCGTCCACTAGTCCCACAGTTGTTGGTTCGATCTCCAGCTCCTCCGGTCACATGTCGAAGTTTCCTTGAGCAAGGCACTGAACCCCAACTTAGTTGCTCCTGGTGAGTGCTTCCCCCATCAGTGTGTGTGATTGTGAATAGGTGAATGAGAAGCAACTGTGTAGCCCTTTGAGTGCCAGTGGGTAGAAAAGTGCTATATAAGTGCAGGCCAGGTACCATCGTATCTTAGATGCTTCAGCAAGTCTCAGCAAAACACATTTTTTTGCCTATTTTGACAACCACCATGACATGTTGTGGAGTTGACACATAAACAAGTGTGAACAGCTAAATGGGGAAGATTGTTGTTGATGTGTGTTCAAACAGTGAAGCCAGTCAGTTGGACATCCTAATTGATCACACAAGGTCTAAGAATATGGAAAAAAAATAGGCCATGATCTGGCAAGGGTTCCACTTGTAGCCATTTCTATGACTATGACCTCTGAGTCTATGATCACCTACTCTAACATAGTGACCATCTCAAAAGCCACAACTAATGTGTAGTCTGATCCCAGCATGACAAGTAAACTGTGAAAGAAACATCCTCAAGCAGCCATCAAAAGCAAGTAAGTTATCAAGAGCAGTCTCAGGTTGCTCAGGCGATGTGTCTGTGGTAGTCGGTGTAGCCACTACTCAGACTTTTCAGCCATTCTGTCCATTACCTACTGAGGTTTATCCAACGCTGAGGTGTAGACACCAACAAAATAATCATCCATTACATGTCTGGAAAAGGAATTAATTGGTAATCATAGCCCTTGGCAGACTCCTCCAGCTAAATGTACACGTTTGCATGGCTTCGGCACTGACCGGTGAAATAGCTTAATCATCCCCCAGAGGCAGTGGGAGAGAGGGGGCAGACAGCCAACAATGAGTTATCCATTATGAGCTGCATGTTCGACTTATTTTAACTGAGCAGATTCTAAAATACAAAAGCAAAGCAAAAAAATAGTGACACCGATTTAATATTTCCAACCAAGAGCACTGGGACATTTATTACTTACAAACTCCAGAATTAAATCTACAGTGTCACTGCTTTAGCAGCACTGTTTTTTACAACAAGGTTTCCATTTGCTTATTATTGAAATCACTACCATCCATCATATTTAACAGCTTAACACCTGAGGATGAAGTAAAACGCTGTGTTCCCAGCCGCTCAAGCACACCGCATGAACATGCAAGGTGAAAGTTTTCTTTCCTGGGTTAAATGGTGACAGTCTGACATATACTATCTGAATAAAATGGCATTTTTGAGTTAACATTGATGCCACCAAATTTATCAACATATTTACCACAGTGTTCTTTGTTATTCATTTTATAGCATTTAATCTCCATTTCCCCCCTCTGTGGGATTGCTCTATGCCTGACTGTGCCGGAAGATGGTTCCCACTCTGTCAAACCCTGCAGTTTCTTGTTTCCTAATAGCCCCTTTTTTCTTGTTCTTTTTGATCTAAGCTCTTTAATGTTGGTTGTTATTTGTCCTTACATATTAAATCAAAATACTAGTATTTTGAAGATGACGTCATCAAAAGCTACAACTTCACTTACAGTAATTTGACCAGTCTTGCAGCAAAATAAGCTTGTTTATTAGCATCAGACTCAACTTTCCATCTGTACTGAATTTGAAGAGTGTTATTGTAGATTTCTCTTAATTTGCAAAGATCCTATGAAAAGGCTAAAATAAAACTGTCTCAGTGCATTCTATCTGTTATATACAAGAAGTACGTGTTTGAATTATCAATTCATTGCTGTTTTCCATTGTAAATTTTTGCAATAACGTATCGTTCAATGGACATAATTATCTATTTATTTTTTTATCTATCTATAAAACACTATTTACCTGCCCTAACCCATTGTTTTCCACCTAAAGTGCAACATTAAAGCTTTTAAATTTCCCTCTGACTTCTCTATATTAAAATATTTTTCTGCTTCTAGTTGAAAAACTCCTCCTAGTGATGTCATCTAGAGGAGTTTTTCATCATTAGGAGTTCAGATGATGTCTTCTGGGGGAGCTCTGGAAAACCTGGCAGCAAACTCCATAGTATGAGCAAAAAGATAATGCAAAATCTGAACTAAACCTTCCTCCAAGTGATGTCATCTGGAGGTGTTATTCAGCTACAAGTAGAGACATATTTTAATGTAGGGAAGTCAGAAAGAACTAATGCCATTTATTAACATACTTAAACTAGAACCAAAAGAAGCAAGTTCAATATTAATAAAGGTGAACTCCCATTTAGGAAAATCAAGTTTCTTTTCTGGCAGAGTTCCTTCAACAGCTGACACAAAACAAATTACTAGTTCTCCTTTTCATTACGAATAATTTTGTGCTGTTCCTCCAACAAACAGTAACGCTGACTCATTACACCAAAATAAGTGGCTGGGAGTCAGCTAACTATTGCACTAGTATGTTAGACATTAATTACAAGTATTTTTTCTGCGGATGTTTAAAAATTCAGGCATATCTGGAGCAGTTAGCCCTGCTGACAAACACATTCATGTTAGGTCGTCTGTATTTGCTGAAGCCACAGAACAAGAGATAAACAGCATTTAAAAATGAAAGCTGGGGTTTATCTATGGTGGCAGTGGGTGGACAGCTGATATATGGATTATCAGCGTGACGCGTTGTAACAGTAAAGTGAGCAAAGAGTTGTGGAAATGCGTTAACAGTTTGCAAAGGGGTAAAAAATAATTGCAGATTCATAGCAGCACCATGTCAAATGCAATTGTGTGATAAACAGAAATGAAGCAAATATAATGAAGCCAAAATAACTACGGCTTTAGATAAAGAATAATTTGTAGAACTGTTGGATTAGGAGTGTGGTACTTTAACAGCAGAGAAAGACTTTAGTATTACACTGCACCCTCCACTCTGACTTTGGTCAAATTGACCTCTGGCCGACAGCATGAGTCACAGTTCTTTTGGACAGAATAAGAATGAGAAAGGCAGATGTTGGAGCAGTAACTAAAATACTGTTGTTTTCTGCTTAGACATTTTGTTTAACATGGCATAATGACGGGTGGTTGTATGTTATTTGCAGAAATTGCATGATGTTGTGTGCTTAGCCAGTGCAGCAGAAGAAGGTGCACAGGTGGCAAAATCTCCCACCACACTGGAATATTATTTCTCCTTCCTCAATTTATTTTGCTCTCTCATGCTTGACGATCATTTTGTTGTGGTTGCCAAACAGTGCTGCACTGAGCACTGTGAGAGACTCTCCCCACTCATTAAATGTCAAGATGCGAGGCACATATAGAGAGGAGCTCTTCACTGAGCGTGCTTGGGATATCTGTGCATGTGATTTGGGACCACATGTGTGCGGTGCATTAATGTTTTTCACATCACATAGATACTATGCAGTGTAAAGTAAAAGAAATCTGGGGAGGGGTTCTGATGCCTGAAGTCATATATGGTATCTCGTACCGTCAAACTAGCAATAACAATGGCCAGTTAATAGACTAACTTATTCAAACAAGGAGATAGCATCACAGACATAATAAAGATGAATACCAAATCAGAGAAATAGTACTTTGTTGGCCAGGGTGAAGAGTTTAATATGGTTTGGGAAGTGAACCATCCAGTATAATGGTAAAACATCTTGAGTGCACAAGCAGTCAAAATCTTCTTCGGTGCAAATTGCCTGCATGAAAGAGTCACAACTCCTTAATAAAGTTTCATTATGATGTACATATATTAAAATGACTTCAACTGCTTGATATAATAGAGTGAAATCATAACGAGACATACTCCCCACCCCCACTATTGACTAAAAACTAAAAGATGTATGTGAGATCATTAAGATGCAATTAACCAGTTGATGCATAGTGCAGCACATGTATCAGAAGCACATTAATTTAGGAATTCAAAAAATGCAAGACCACAGTATCTAACATCCAGAGTAAAGATGTTGCGTTAGCTGAACTTCTCACTACACAAGTAAATCCTCAAATGTAAATAATGTTTTCCACATTGATGGGAGTTGTTTCTTGCGTAAGTCACAATGTGCCAGCTGTCTGTCTCCTTAGCAATTAGTTCAATTCCATTTGTGTTGAATAAGTGTTCAGGCAGGAGACAAGACACACAACAGCAGGGAAAGGCAACATCTTATGACAACGGTCCTTTGAAGTTGCCAAGGGCCTTTAAAATAATTATGAGAAGAAAGGAATAAAAACATGTTGCACATGCAGCTACATCTCAAGGACAATGCAGGATGAACCTGATACACCTGTTTCACAGTGTGATCTGTCTTGCTTGAATTATTTTTAATGATATTTCAATCTTAGCATATCTCTGTAATTGCATATAAATCTTAATTAAAAATAGATAACGTATCTTTTAAAACTTTCTTCACCACTATCTGTCATTGTTGCTTTGCCTTAAAAGACAGAAAATTCCTGCAGGAATTTTTTTAAGTAAAATCACCTGAAATCACGATCTCTGATTTGCTCATCGTCAAAAGAAAAATATTGACTGTGCATTACATAAATAGATGTATGTCAACAAAACTGCAAACTGATAAAGGACTATGGTTAAGTAGTTGTGAAAGGCAAAGTCAGGTTAAATGGGATGGGACTCTAAAAGGGATTGTCAATAAATTTAACGGTGTTGCGATTACTTCACTGGATAACTGTGAATCTACTCACATAATTCAATAAAACACCTTTATTTTACATTAAACATGATAATAAAGACGAAATCTATAAATAATAATCAACGTAATAGTTGCATGGCCACAGATATACTTGGGTTCAATGCTTCCACAATTAAATATTGATGTAGTCAAAAGGGCATCTAGTATTTTTCCAGAAAGTTTTAAAACAGCTGTCAAGCATCGTTGTTCAATTATTTAAGCTTTGTATATATATATATATATATATATATATATATATATATATATATATATATATGTGTGTGTGTGTGTGTGTGTATATATATATATATATATATATGTGTGTGTGTGTGTGTGTGTGTGTGTGTGTGTGTGTATGTATGTATGTATGTGTGTGTATACATGTATATACATACACACACACATACATACATACATACATACATATATATCAAAGTTCTTGAGAAACCAGTGGCTATACTATTTATGAATTATCTAGAAATATATTAATGTCAAAAGTCCAGACACTTTGGATTTCATTCAAACAATTCTACAGAAATGACTTTAGTGTAATTGTGGTGGGAGCAGTATTTTTAGACTTTATAAAAGCATTTGATACTATGAACCATGAAGCACTCATAAATAAATTGGAACAACCTAGTTTTTCTTATTTGATATAGAAAGCAAGGTGTTATAATTGATTGTGTGAAAAGTGCCACTTTAAAATGCAAATTGGGGAGACCACAAGGTTAAACATCGGAGCCTTTGCTCTTCTGCTTGTACTGCGCATAAATAGTCCACTTGAAGGCTTTCCAGAGTGGGTGGAAAAATGTATGCAGATGACACGATCATCTAGCAGCAGTCGGTTCTCAGATCTGAGATCTGCAGAGCTAAGAACTAGGCCACAGACCAATGTCTCTCAGCAGCTTCTCACAGCGGTTACCATTGTCCAAAAAATACTTTAATCCAGAAAACAAGATTTTCATGGATGTTAAAGATTTCCTGTTGAGTTTTTGAAAACAAGTTTCTTTCCTTTTGGCCAAGATACAGAAGACAGAAGAAAACTGCTGCAGTGCAGGATGCAACAAATCAAAAACAAAAAAAAAAGCTTTGTAATGTTATGAAAAAAGAAATTTGTTCACATCGCAGCCGAGTGACAGCACGGGGGGGGGGGGAGGAAAATACAGAGGAGAGACACACATCTGATCCACAGCAGGAAATGTGTGAAGTAAAAGAATCCATGTGGGAAAGACACTTATTTAGACTTTTATGAGGCACCTTGTGTTAGTTAAGTTTTCTGGCTGACTTTAGGTGGATTTTGTTAAAAAACAAGGCAGCATCACTGTTTGAAAATGAGGCAGCAAATCTACCTGGGGAAACCAGGTTTCCCTAATCCCTTTCCCACTTTAAGAATTCAGCTTTCCTGTTTACACAGAAAATTCGCCTCTCGAGAAAGCCGACCATAACCTGGTTACTTAAGTCCATGCAAATGCACTGCTTGTCTCTTCACTGCAAAAACTTTTCTGTAAAGGTTCATAAATATTTCTAATCCTTTAAATATAATAGACACATAATTGCAAAAAAGTCACTGATTAAGATTAATTACAAATATGTCAATGTTTTTTACATCTTCAAAACTAATCAGTAGTTTCTGTAGCTGGTCCATAATCTCCTGTAAATGTACCATTTTAGTAATTACTACATGTGTAAGCTTATCACGTAAATATATCTTTTGTAGATTAAGCACATCAGTGTGGCCATGAATTAAAATACTGTTACGTACCATAAAATTTGATCTTATTATGAATTCATATATCTAATTTTTAAAGACAGCTAATTTTTCACTCAGATTAATGGCTTGAGAAAACTGCTTCTAAAAGTAGCCTAAAACATCCTCTTTTGCTAAATTAAGGTAAAACAAACAAATAATAAGATCCTGAAAGCTTTTCTAAGGAGGAATCAAGGGAAGCTAATTGAGAAAAGCAATTTATTTAGCCGATTTAAAGTTTCATAGTGAATTTAATTGCCACTCAGTGAATAATTTCCTCAAGTTTTCCTCATTTCACACAAAAGGGCCATAATTCTCAAAGTTAAACACAGCGTCATCGCATATTTTTTTCTCTCTGCCTTACAAAGCTCATTATCCAGCACTTTGTCCTCCTCCCTCGCTCGTCCTCCATCCGTTGGCTTTACTTTGCTTTTCTTCACCACAGCTCAACTTGTTCACTGCAGCCAATTTAAAAGCAGCTTAATCCTGGAGAGAATACCGTTGCTGCTTCCAGCTGCACTCCTGTGATTCATGTCTGGCAAGATCTAATCTAATGCAGGATGTTAGTGTGATTGACACCATTCAGGTGTGCTTCTACAAATGCTGGTAAATGCCAAAAGCACAAAGGGGTTTTACTTTATGTCCATCACATGCTAGAGGATTGAAATCATGTGTCAAGACTGCACATCTAGCAAGTGCTTCCTGATTGCACTTGAAATCAGCATGCAAATCAGGGGTTTTCTTGTTGTCCTCTTTTTGCTTTCTATTTTTGTTTTAGTTTTTTGTAAAAGCCATGAATGGCCAGTGGAGTAAAACAGTGACATGGTGCAGGAAAACGCTGTGCAAAAGACAGGCCAAAGACTGCTTGTCTCAAATGAAAATAACGAATTGACGGAGACATGTCGCCTGAGGGTATCATTCTATAAGCAAAAGTGAACCCACTAGTGTCTGAAACAGACCACTGTTGCATACAACAAACCATATAACCATGTCCGAAACACATGTGAAACCAATTAGAATGGATGTGTAGCCCTGCAGTGAAAAAAAAACCAAGTAGCATTCAAAGATAACAGATGACATTTTATGAATACATCAAAAGGACCAATGTATTTATTTCACACATTAAAATGAAAATTCTAAGTTTTCTACTATTTTCAGTTTATTGCACCGTGGTGTTTTTATCATTTCAGACCCTGCAGATATTTTGACATTGATATTGTGAAAGCCGTAAAAACACAGACACTAATAATAACATGCGTGAAGGCTGCATCCAGTTTAGGTCCCATTTCCAGCGTTCTGCTATTGTACATGTTCACTGCTACACATTGCATCTGTGTGTTTCCTCTTATGTCTCTTTTCTTATATACTACTGTATGTCCAATTCTTTACTATTTTGCTGTACAGAAGGGATTCATGTTTTTAAACAAGTAACGTGAATTAAGCTGCAACTTTAAAATGTTTCAAAATAAACTTTCTTTTTCCAAACATGTCATGCATTTTGTATGTAGGTGACATTGTGGTTCAAGTGTGCATCAACAGCACACTCGAAAATTTTTGTTAGGGTTGTAAACACACTACAAACGGTACTTTATTGGAGTGCAATAGACTATACAGTGTTTACCAGCAATAATAAAAGCACCCAGTGTTGTATAGATGGCTGAAATGTATACTGACATGTTCTGAGACCTGTCGATCTTGACCGGTTTTTCCCATGCTGACCCCTGTCCACTACAACACTAAAACCACCAGGTTCTTTTAATGTCTGGACACAGACATGATCTGCTCCTCAGTTACATGTCCATTAGTTATCGCGCATGTTATCCATCAGTTCACCCGCTCCCCATTAGCCAGGCAACCTCACCCCTCTATACTCCCAGAGTAGTGTAACCAGGTGCTGGTTTTTAACTTTGCGAAATGTAGCAGCTATCACAGGCAGCACAAACAGTCTTGTCTGGACTGCACTGAACCGGTCCAAAAACTGTTCTTTATTTTGTCCTGTTGTTCAGTTTCTAACAGGCCCTCCATAGAGTAGTGTCCCCCAGGTCAGCTCTGATGTACAGTGACAGAATCCTGTAAACATTCTGCCCTCCACCTGTTTTTTGTGAGACTTTAGACATATTGTGGGACTTTGAGCACCGAATAAACAGTGTCAGAAATAGCAACTGACACCAAGCACACGTCTTGTTAACCAGTTGTTTGTGTCTGACTTTCTGCTCTCCGGTCTGTCAGTCGCAACACTCATCACATCAGTGTTTCCCTGCCTATTTTTCCCTTGCCTGTTCCACCTCACAACAAACTTACACACTGAGTGCCATTACACTCTAACTACCTAGGATATGCTTTTCAGGGTCAAGTCCCTCAAGTGAGAATCACTAAGTGGACCAACCCGCTTGCTGTGCAACTTCACATAATGTGACATGCATCCAATGATACAAGCTTACTCATGCTTGTCTTGATGACGTTTCCTTCTTCTGCCTCCAGACTCTAGCCACTGACCGATTTTGTGGGTGGCTAGCCAGTCAACGTGGTGAAACTGCTCTTGGCTGTCCAAAGGAAGATTGTGTGGTTTATTGGCTGAACAGGGGTAATAGGTTCTGGCCTGTTATTGCTCTGAATGCTACCTCATTTAAGGGAATGGTGTTTTACTTTAAAATAATAATTACATATTTATAATATAGTAAGTTATTGCTCGGTAGTTATTAAGCTGCAGTATGAGACTGAGAATTAGTTTTGCTGTAAATTATGAAGATTCTCTCATAGCTGTTGTGGTCCGAAGGGTTGTTTTATTACAGAAAAGAACAGATACGCAATATAATCAGGGCTTGCATGCGTTCAGCTGATGCATAACTACTTAATGGTTATTCCCTGTTTATTTAAAATGAGAAAGTAACAGGTATAGCAGAGAAAGTATACCTCCAGCCTGCCTGAATAAGAACACAACAGAGGAAAACTGCAGTGAAGACACCTGGCCCCACTGATAAGAGCCCAAAGGTGCTGCAGGTTCACAAGAACCTTCACAATAGCAGCCGTGAAAGAATTTTATAGGACTATCTGTACATAGAAGTTAGAACATAGTTTTCTGGGACTGTTTTTTTCTGTCTGTATTGGCTCTATTCTGATGATTTCTTCCCTTATTTCTACTGTAAACAACTTTCTCTTCCTGCTTGAAATTGCTTTTGTAACTCAAAAATAAAATAGGGGTTAGCAAACGGACAGACCTTTAACAGCCATCTGTCCGTAAATCCCTATGGCCATACTTGGGAAAACATACTGTATAAAGTTGAATTTATGGATTGTAGATACATGTATTCTTGAACATGTTACAGATTGAACATATAAAGCTACAATGTACATTTCTACTGCTGCTTCTTCTGTCCCTGCATCTCTACAGGGTCACTGACCTTAATGACTTACCTTGAAAACAGCATCTGGAAAGACTGTGGCAGACATTAAGGGAAGCCAAGAAACACAATTTGTTTATTTCACATACAGTATTTTTGAATGTTTTGTTGGGCTTTGTCTGTTTATTGTTCGGTTTAGCTACTTATTGTCACATATATTAATATTGTAGCCCACCTTTAAAATTACATAAAAGTACAGTTCATTTTCATGATTAAAGTGTCTGTAATTAATAATGGTAATAACTTCAGCTCATCACATTCAATTAGTTAAAGCTCTGACATTGCAGCACGTCTGTGTTTGTAGGTTAGTAGTGTCTTCACATTAGCCATACAGCATATGGGAGTAAACCTGACATAATGGGGTCTCAGGGCACATTTTACTGTCTTGAGCCATGTTTACTTAAAGTTTGATTGAATTGGACAGCAACAGTTTTTGTCACGTGTGTTCTCTAAAGTGGTATTATCAGTGTAAATCCTGTTAAGTGAATGTGCATACAGAGCCTGGAATAATGATTTAATCCTACAGTAAGTGTTCCTGGATGATGCTGTGAGTCCCAGTGTGAATGTTAAATTAAGCCTCACTGCTATCTTAAATCAGGCTCCATGGCAAGCACGGTGGCTAGACAGTTTTTCAACACGCTCACCAGAAAATGTGTATTTGGGCAGAAGCTGTGGGTGTGTGCATGAATAATACACAGCATTTCTAATGACTTCTGTGCTCTTCACTGGAAAGATGTTTGTGCTGCAGTGGGCGGTCTTGCATCAACCATAAGGACATAAGGATCATACTGAACTCTAATCTGCACAGTAAAAGCTTTGCAATGTTGCCTGACTGCAATCATGAAGTATTGGAGCTTTCAAATGTGCACACTGTGCAAGAATGCTGTAACTCAGGGGCGGATGTAGGAGCACACACTCAAAGAAAGGAGGCCCATTTGAAAAATGAGTCACACTCAAATCAGTTTGGAAAGGGGCTTGTTCCACCCCTGCCCCTGCCTTGGTTACTCTACCTCGGTCTGCCTTGGTTAAGTCTTGTTTTAAAAAAATGGGGAGTGCAAACAATAATGGGGGTGCAAACAGTCACACTTTATCGTGATACGGTGAACCTTAAACTTTTAATTTCTTGGTACCAGATAAATATCTGGCTATTTAGCAGCTAAGTGCTCACCGCTTGGTGTTTGTTTGCTGCCTGTTACTGGACACTGCAAAGCTAAGCAGAGCTGCACACGTCTCATTATACATTCTCAGATTGTTTCACTTTGTCTTTTTGACATATACTGTAGCTATCATAAACTTTTAATTATAGCCACTTTAAACAATTTTCCATGAATATAATCAACTCCCACAGCTTATTAAAAGCCCACAAACTGTCAGGCCAGACCAGCTTTCCAGTTTCTGAGGAATGACAGCAAGATTATTTGTAATAATGCTCAGATAAGGCATTATGTCAGTGTTCTAATGACATTCTGAAGATGGCATTTGCAGCCAAGAATATTAACACTGATGAAACCAGTGGGGAACAGCGCTACATTAACATTCATATTTTTCAATATCTTGCTTTTGACATTGACGAGCTTCCCCACTGTAATACAAAAAAAAAAAAATAATAATACAGCATTGTATTGTAGTGATTTGTTTTTCATTTCCTTGTGCAGTTTTTATTGCTTGTCTCAAAGTAACTACGGCTATGTCTAGCTGCTCTGAGAAAAGCAAATCCCGTAAGGGGTGAAATGGACTGAATGGAAAGTTCCGTTTTAGTTTTCCCAGATACAAATGCTGTCCAACTACTACTCTGGAGTCAAATTCTACTATAGTATAGTATTGTAGCAGAGGGAAATGTGTACTTGTAACTTGTGATTGAATCAGAACAAACTATAGGTTGGAGGACTTGTTGGACTGAACAGTACGACACTCATTTGCTCAGTGTTTAAAGGACAACATGGACAACATCTGTTTCTGCAAGCTACAGTACATTTTCTGCTTTTTATGCCATAGACTAATCTCTTTCACTAATATGTTCTTCATGGTAAAAATGGGAAAATGAGATGCACAGAAGAACAGGTGTTCTTCATTGTGTGTTGAGAGAAAAACTGTATTCTCTCTATTAATCTCAGATTCTCAATTTACTTGTGAAACTTTATGATTTTCTTGAGGTTGAATTGTCAATTACATTACGTATCTACAGCATCTCTGAATTTCTGAAAGAATGAGCGATGCATTGTTTTCCGAAATGCCTAAAGATCTAGACGAAGAGTATGGAACACATGTGCTCCATCACAGACACCGTGGCCCTATCTCTGGGAAACTTGCGAGTACAGCAGCAGGTTCACAAGGAGAACAATGAGCATCAAAAAGATTTCCATGATATTCAGACATGGGGAGAAAATGCAAATGCTAAACATAAAGCCCAGCAGGCCAGCAGATTCCCAACTACTGCCAGTGGTGGAAGAATAATTTACATATTTATTACAAACAAAGTAAAAATCCCACTGAGTCAGAAAGTAACATTTACCATTTTCTTTTCAATGGTAACTCATACATGATACAGCTGTTAGCAACATAATATTTTGATGTTTATTGCACGTGAGATGTATGATTCTCTAGATTTTCATGGTGAACAACTTAAACCAGATGTAACTCAAATGTTGACCCAAGTAATTATGACTTAATGAATACCAACCAAATTGAAGTCAATGAACTGCTGCTGCAGCTGATGAAGATAAATGTAAGACCAGCAACAGAAGCATTAGTTTTATGAGACTGAGTCCTTTTCATGTGAAGCATTACATTAGATACAGCTGGCTAACTGCATCACAATTGATTAGGGCAAGAGCCAACAATAACACGAGTTCAGATAGCTGCTGCTTATCTTGTTGCAGAACTGTTATCAGTTCAACCATGGGACTAAATCCCCGGTCACAATGATAACAGAAAAAAAATGTAGCTTTCACAGTTGTCCATTGTTTATGGACTGTGGTGCTGCTACGACTGAGGATACCAGGGTAATGTTGAATTCACCTGCTGTTGTTGTGATGATGTGTTTGATTCAAACATTCCTACAGGTAACAGTAAGAAAACTTTGGTTATTTGCATCCATCACAAATAATTGTATTGTCACAAATAATTATCTTGCAGTCAAGGGTGCTTTTCAAATTGTCCCATTTTTGAAACCAAGTATCATGCTGCCGTCGGCATCATTGTAGTTAATGTGAATTTGAAATGTAACGTGGCACCCTCACAGAGGTGTTGATTTAACACTGCAAGGCCTTTAAAGGCTGTAGTTTGTGGTGTTATTGTATTGGACTTTATCTTATTTTAAGGTAGTCTATGTCATATAATGTGTGTAAACAACATGGACAGAATTGTGACCATTTCTATATCAACCCTGACTAAGTTTTATTGAAACATGCTGCTTATTTCCATTTCTCACTCAATATCCAAAGCTTCATGCTTCCTTGCAACACAAGGAAGCTACAGTAATACTATTAATAAGTACCTAATATCAGACTTTTGCAGGGTTTTAGCTTCTCAAATTTGAATATTTGCTGCTTTTATGCCACGACAGAGATGGATCCAGACCATTTTGATCGAGGTCATTATAGCCTAGGACACAAACATAATGGTACACCCCGTGGCCAGGACATTACATGGAAAAAAGTCCAAACCGCAAGCAGCCACAAACAGGAATTCACAGGGTGCAAAAGCTGTGATGTTAATTTACAATGCATTCTGTATTAGGATACACAAAAACAAACAGAAACACAAATCTAGTAAGTCTTTGACATAACCTAACCAAAAAACTAAGAAACAAAAATCAACTTATCTTCCTTACTATTACAACCATCACCCCACCAATCTCATAGTCTCAGTGTTTAACAATTGCGGAGAATCCACCAGTTGCAGACATTTTACAGCAGGAAACCATATGATAAGTTGGGGAAAAGACAGATATGCACCATATCACACCTTATTCTTCCACCTTTTCGGCTCATCCGGAAGAGATGTGTCAGTGGGTGGAAGCGAAGCTATGCAGGAAACGTACGGGCTACTTGGTGCTGCTACTGCACTACAGCCCCGCCCCCCGCACACACCTGCAGCGAAAGTACCTGCGGATGCGGGAGGTTTCAAATACCCTGAATTTTGGATAAATTAAAATCGGTACAGCAGAAGAAACAGTGTCACCATCACCGTAATAACTCTCACAACAGTATGAAGGCCCAGACAGATAAAAAGCACCAGTCAACAGCAGCCACGGCCTCTGGATCCACGTCCATCCTGCTGCTCATCACACAGTAAAGGTTTCACCCGTTGACAGGTGTCCGACAGAAAGAGCGCAGGAGCCTGCGTCGTAGGAACCGCAGGGACGTACGGTCCAGAAAGCTTAATGTAAAAGAAACAGCGACAAATGTAATGAAACAGAACTTAGGATTTAGCACAGAGGCCCACGAGAAGAAGGAAACAAAGTCTCCCACGCTCCGGAACCGTGGTTTGGTCTGCACTAACGGATTTACCCATGGTGAAACTTTTCCTTTTCCGGAAGGGAAAGAAGAAAGAATAACATCTGAAGGTATGAAAATTGTTTTTGTTTTTCTTAGGATTAATTGCTAAGTTTCAGTGGAGTTGCCATAATTGGGAATGTCTGGCGCTGCTATTATTCATTTAAATGCTACAACCATTACATGTTTGGAGGGTTATGATGGTATCACCTGTTTCTGTTGTTGCATGTACACTATTGGTCTGTGAGGAAGTTTGGAGAATCAGTTTGTCTTGCGTTGCTGTGTTTGTTAATATATAGTGTCTCTGGTCCGTACTCAGTCGGGCCTTTTTTTTTTATATACACTTTTGTGGGGTTTGCTCTATGTTTTTTAAGTGCGTACAGGTGACAGCTGTTCCTGAGACATGACTCCTATGGGTCCGGTTGTCTGTAATTCAAGCTTTTTTATAAGTTGATGACTTAAAAAAAGGGTTTTTTGTCATCAAAAAAAGTTTGTCATGGGAGTTTTTCACCTGTTAAAGTATGTCTCTTGCTAAAGTCCAGTTTTTCCCCATCTACCAACATTGATCATCTCTTGTTTAGAGATGTGCTGATGTGCCTCAGAGCTTTGTGCTAACTTTTTATTGGTCGCCACTCACTGAAAACATTATTTCCCAAAGGTTGTTTGTTTGCTTGAGATTGGTTGGCTTTTTAATTTATTTTTTTTATACTTTAAATTTTATTCGTGTGTTTGCGTGTGTGTGTGTGTCACAACATGAACAAAAATTATATTTCCCTATTGTGATTTTCAGCTGCTCATTTCACCAAGGAGAAATTTGCTAAATTGATAAGTCAAAAAGACCTCAACTCAAACCTCTCAGTAAACAAACAAAAACTCATTTCCATTTATCCAGGCAGATGAATCCGAAGATGAAGTGAGAAACATTAGCAAACTAGTAATGTTTATTTTACACAGCATGCCGCATGAGTAGAATATTACTCTTGTTAATGCTTGCTTATAAGTGGCCTTTTATCATTTTGTAGAAACCTCTAGTGGCATTAATTTAGGCATTTTAACCTCAGCAACAGCTGGAATAGGGAACAGGTTCTGAAGACCTCTGCTTTAATACAGATCATGTTCAGGCAGTTTGCTGCAAGTTGTCCAGCAAAACTAACATTAGCTAAGAGTAGTAGAAAACTGGTAACAGGGATTTTAGATCAGATGGACCTCAAGCAGTAATTACAGCACACATTGGTAAAATAATGACCTTTTCAAGTGTTTACGCATCATCCATGATTTGAAATCACTTTTCGTCCTTTAGTACCCAGGTTTCCCCAAATCAACTTTTATTTACAGGTCTCTCGACCTGTGTTGCTTAAGCTTTTACTCGGTTATGTCTCCTAGTGTATCAACATTGTAGGAGGGAATCAACATTGTAAAGCGCTTTGGATAAAAGCACTATATAAGTGGCCATTTACTCTACCAACCTACTATGGCAACACTTTTCAGAATCATGACAGACAGTCCAGACATGTTCTCATTAACAGAAAGGCGGTGGGATCCTACAACATGACATGGCGTACAGTCCACTTCAAAACCCTAAAATCCGGGCTTCTTCACTCTGCTGAGCAGCATCGTGGCTTTCAGCATAAACTCTTATTGGATGCAATGAGTGTACAACCATGGGGAAAAAAGTAAACACCTGATCAGCATCATTTATTCATCATCAAAATAATTTTTTTGATTGAAACGTTGGATGTAATTTTTTCGAAACATTTGTTTATATCATATCATACAGAGGGTCATCAGTAGGTCAGTCTGAACATGGAGCCATAGTTCGTTTTGTAACTTTCCCTGCTCACAACCTTTCCTCTGCTACTCTGGGAAACCCCTTGACATCTCTGTCCTCCTCCTGCAGCCTGACGGCCCAGCTCCTCTCTGCTGCTGCTGTTAATACAGCTGCCACCAGACAGAGTAACTTTATTCAAATTAATTTGTTTGTAAAGGACACCAATAACTGCACAATTTGAATTACAGTTTTCTCGGCCGATCAGAGCTGAAATTGACAATTTTACAGTTGTGTAACTCAACCTAAATTGTGGTAAGTGGTAATTGAAGCAGCTATGTTTAACAAAGTAATGCAATGTGGTTACAGGTTCGGAGCTGGACGGTTACTGACAACGTGAGCGAATGGTTAAAACAACGTTATCACTTTAGACTTAAGTGCTCATGACAAACTACTTAGTCATATTTCATTTGAGTGGTTACTGTGTTTGATTAAGATGCCATTTCCTTGCAGCTGTGTATGCATCTAGCATGAAGGGTGTGTTAGTTAATAATCTTTGTTTTCAAGATTGAAGTTTTGAAAGTGTGCGTTGCTGTGGTTACGTTTTCAAAACTAATGACCCATGTGAACTTTGAGCAGTGGTGTTCATGCATTTAGCCGCGATGTTGTACTTTTAATTAGAACATAGAGAGAAAATACAGGAATTGTTAACCAATAGCTACTTTGTCATTATTTAAATTGTACGTATTTCAGATTCTGCCCTGCCAGTAGTTACAAAACTGCTTCATTGATCTTTAATGTCATTTCTTATAGCAAATGGATTTTAAATAATGCTATGGTAGACGCATGACAAAGCTTTATCTGCTGGGAAAAAAGCAGTATTTCCAACTTAATAAAGAGTTACAGAAAATCAGTCTCCACTTTTACATTTTTAACAAATTATTACTGTCTGCATAAATGTGGCAAAGCAAAATGTCACTTACTATAGTTCAGCTGTTGGCTTTACCTGTTATTAATTGTTTTCCTTCTTATCTGCCATTTTACTTCTTCTAATTTGCATGCAAGCAATAGAGCAGACGAAACCAAAAGCAGAGAGGGGGGAAAAAAAAGACAAAAGAAAAGAGAAGAAGTGCTCACCTGCAGTGTGCACTGTTTATTTATGAAGGCTCTGCCAGGCACGATGGAGACAAATTACCTTTTAACAATGTGAAATAGAATTTTGTTTACAAGGCTACGCTTCCCCTTGCTTTTTCAAATGAGATTTTTCACAGCCTCCTCATTTGTATCTCACAGCATTATCGTCTCAATCTTTCAAAACCAATCACTCTCAAGAGAAGAAGGGGAAAAAAAACAAAACAAGGATGAATCACTGCTGTTCATAAAACAAGCCATTAGGTGTATTTATAAATGCACACCACATCGGGCACTAGACACAGCCCCCCCCCCCCCCCGTCCTCCCCCAACCCACCCATCAGATTAGTCCTTTTATTGACATACTCTCTTCAATTTTATTTAGAGCCAGAAACATTCTGCAGAATGCTGAGTGCCCTCTGTGAAAAACTGCACTTTGTGATATTTGGGGAATGTTTACACAATTTGAGCAGAGATGGCAATGAGAGAACAGAGTAGAAACGCACTCAACTAAAACCTAACTGTATCACTGCATCACAGAGTGCTGTGAACAACCGTTTCTGAGCCTGGGATCCATTTCATAGATTATCAGCATTTGATACTAAGGTTAACCAAGCAAATCATTGAGTCTTTGTTTGCAAAATACAGCAAAGGCTGTTGGCAGGAAAAGTCATCGTCCTCTCTAACATTGTTGCTTTGACATTATGTACTAGCAGTTTTTATTTTGTTCAATTACTGGATTGTTAGTTTTAAATTTGAATGTTATTGTGAACTAAGAAAAACAATAATGTTATGCATGATATATAATGTTGAATTATGGTTAGATTATATTAAAACAATGCTCCACAAATACCTATCTATTAAATAAAACTCATCTTGAGGGCAGGAAACTTAAACATTAGTTTCCTCCTATAATTGTATCCAAATGTATAAATGATGGTGTAAGTACCTTTTGACATTTATTTGACTTTAGTCAAAAAGTGACTTCAGTCAAAAATATGTAAAAATTATGAATTGGCTGGCATCAAGACGCAATGAGAATAATTTTGGAATCAAATAATAAGTCGCTGAATTGAAGTTAAAAATAACAGCAAGGCACAGCAATAAAGGTTGTATTTTATTATAACAAGAATTTTGAATATTTAATTTTTAATAAGAGCAAAGATGGTATGTTCTATATCCAAAAAGTGATTACTTTGTCAGTTTAAATGAACCAGTTTAAAGAAGAGAGCGAGTTTGAATCCCACCCTATCAGGTGTGGCCCTGCCCAGCCACCAAGGGTCACCTTGATGCCGGTCCGGACACAATGGGAGAGTTGTGGCTGGAAGGGCATCCGGCATGAAAACTCATGCCAAATCAACGTTTGCACGTGACCCGCTGTGGAGACCCCTGAAGGGACAAGCCGAAAACCGTTTGATATGAATGTGATCAAAGTTAACTAAGTAGCAACAGTGATCGAAGGTCACAGTACTTTGTCCTTAAAACTAAACGGTCTGTAGAGAGCAGCAGATCAAGTGTTCTCCTAATTCCCATCTCACCCACAAGGGTTTTAAAAGATTGTTGGAGGAGGAGGATGATAGATGGCACATATCAACATATGGAGAGCCTTCGTGGACCCCGGTAGCCCTCCAGATAGCTGCTTCCTTTGTCTGTTCTTTTCCTCTACGCAGTTTTACCAACTTGCCTTTTATTAAGTAAGTCTTGTAGTTTCAATCTAAATTATTTATTGTTCTGTGTGCTCATAGTTCATAAAGGCTCATAATGTTTAATATGAGTGTCTTTGACTAGAATAGATAATGCAATTAAAATGAAAGCTGTTATCAATATTGCCTTTTGCATCGGACTAGAAATAAAGCATCTATGCACTGCTGTAAAAAACTAAAAAAAGAAAATTGATATTTGCAGCTGCTCCTCAGCCTTGTCAAAAGGGCAGGTGTAACTACAGCAGAGTTTTCCCTAGGCTCAGCCTCTTTCATTGCAGTGATCTTTGTAGGAGAAATGAGTGCTGTTAAAATTTTACAACCTAGACATGGTGCAATGTATTGTGTATTTTTTTTTTTTTTTAATAATCTAACAGAAAGCTTCTTGATGATAGGTGTCCAACAAAATGGGCCTACGTGTTTTCAGCTGCTCGCTCACTCGCTCTCTCTTTCTGTGTGTTTGTTTGTGTGTCAGAAATGGCAAGACACAATAGTGCAGATGGACAAAATAAAAACCTGAAAGCATTTTAGCCTTACGACATGAGGTGACGGGGGAAATTGGGTCATCAAAAAATAGAAGAAAGAATATAGCACATTGCTTTTTACCCATTACCTAAGGCTGGCACATTGTTTACCAACAGATTTTCGATAAACTGTCTCTCCTGCATAGTTTTTCTCTCAGTGTCATGCCTGAATTGATACCAGATTAAAAATATAGAATCTTTGGTGATTATTAGTAAATGAAGATGTCAATGAAATCTGGTTGTAATGTAGCAACAGATAATTGTAGGCTCCATCTGGAGACGAGACGTTAATGCATTTGTTTATATTAAACAGTGCCAGGAGACACAGTTGCTCATTAAGCTAAAAGGGTATAACATTTTAAAGTTGTTTAATGGAATCTTCTTCTTTTTTTTTTTTTTTTAAATGGTAAATGAAGAGTGGCTAAAAATTGTGGAGGAGTGGAAAGACTCACTGCTGTGCAATACCAGCTGTCAGCTTTGGTCACACTGTAAAGGATTGTTGAGGTGAGATGTGGATCTTTAGATGTCATTATAGCACTGTATTTATGGTGAACTCCAGTTAAACAATGGGCTAGATCTCAACCTCTCAACCTGCTAGTTAAAACCACTTCTTCAGGTGGGCTGGGTATTTAATAGGGCTGTAATTATTCACGTTGACTGGTGTTTTCCTCAAATAATGAATTGTCTATAAAATGGTTCTATTGAGGGGGGGGAGGGGGGAATGGGATGGTGTTCAAAATGGTGCCCAGTGATTTTTGTGAAAGTTCAAATAGCTTGTTGAAACATAATTGATAATAACAATTTTGAGATTCATAAACATTAATAGACTGAAGTAAAAAGTTCGGTATCGTACCGAAGCTCTGATGTCATCTTGGCTCTGCTGTTGATGCCCACGTCTGCAGGTGGGCCAGTGACAGATTGTCCGTAGTACATTTTCTCCTTCTGACGATGTCAGCCACTCCTCAGCTTTTGACAAATGCACAAACAGTGTCTGCTGAATTTGAAGCTGATTTTATAAAAACATAATCTAAAGCATAATTGTCAATTTACGGAGCGTTGTGTGTGGCCACAGATGCAGACTTGAGTCTCTCAACATTAACAACAGGGGATTATGAATAGGTCTGACTGGGGTTGAATATGTGTTCAGTAGAGCATGTTATACATTGGTTTTCTGTATGAATGTAGTGTAATAAAAGCCTTAAATACTTTAATAACCTTTTGACAGCCCACAGATTTGGCCATGCTGAGGCTGGCTTTTGCGAATGTTGCTATGGAAATAGTCAGTCTACTTTGCTTTCTTAACTGACAGACATTGTCACAGTAAAAAAATTTCGCTACAGTTCAAATAATAATCCCCCTTCAAGGAGAGGGCGCATGTTAAATGAAAGGCTGCCTCTCGTCATGTAATGTCATTTTCCTGAAGGACTTTATGGGACAGCTGACATGAAGGGGAGTGAAGCTCTTAAACATGTTACTGGTGCATCTTCCAGGACGGGGTTAATACCATCACCATAAACACCTGCAGTCTGTATAGGCCGTATGAACATCATCTGCAGAGCATGTACTACTCAAACGTTTCCATGCATTTGTTTGTCTCACAAGCTTACACTGGATTATGCAAAGATAATATATCATTCCAGTATTTCTGTCTGCTCTGCTCCTCCGCCTGCTCCTTTGCCCTCTGCTTTGTGCTGCAGTGTAGTCACTCACTGAATGGGAATGGAAAGATGCGCTTCTCTCCCACTTGACCACCAGAGAGCGCTGTGATGTTTGTTCAGTCCTGGTTAAGGTTATAACAGTTTCACACTTTAACATTCATTTTTATTCATTGTGTGTGTATATAGTATATTAATAACCCTAATCATGCTTCGGCCCAATCTATCCTTCCAGTAAGTGACTAACTACGGAGGTCTTTTGTTGGAAATGTAAGAATTACATTGTAATTCTAAAAGATCATTGCCCGTCGGGTGGTAAACAAAAAATTATTATAATAATAAAAGAACAAAATAATCTTAGTGGATACAATGGATCTAGATTTTTTTTTATGTTTCCTGTACAATTCATTGTCAGAAAGTGCGAACACACACTTTACAGTGTCAATATGGATAAGCCATGGGAGTATTGTAAATTTGTACTACAAGACGTTACTTAATCGCACCCTGAGTGAGTCTCTTTTAAAGTCTAAAAAGATTTCAAAATCCATTACACTTTCTACTCGCATTTTCAGAAGTGACTCAGTTAATGAAGGCTGTTTGGTTGCAAGCTTCTTTCCTCTGTGTTTAAACAGAAGTCGATTATTTATTTATTTTCTTTTTTCAGATTTCTCTCTTTGCCTGAGAGCAGATTGTAAACTAGGGGAATGTTGGTATGATTTTTTTTTTTTTTTTAATTATTTTATTTTTTTGCCTTTTTGTTAGTTGCCAACAATGACATCAAAGTTGAGTTGCAATCTGCACTAAAATGGATTAGAGATCCACCTTATCTACCAGCTCATTACTGTGCCTGTTGTACCGCTCTTGGTAAATGAAGTTAAATCTTTTTTTTTAAGCCATTGTTGGAGACATAGTCATAGATGTGCATAGATTAAAAAACAAAACAAAAAAACAAACTTGTGTTTGAGTTTGCAAAACATGCTCCACATTGTTTTGCTGTCAAAACTACTCACATATTCATTTCTAAACATTGTATCAAATAACATGTTTTCATCTGTCCTCCATATCTTGTGCAGCATAGTCTTTCAAGTTTTTGATATTTTTTTTTTTATGATGAAGCCTTTCAGGTGCTGAGATTTTATCATATATAACTTGTTACAGCAGCAGCAGCAGAGATTCTTGTATGTAGAGTGAATAAAGGCGTGTTTATGTGTCTACTCATCTTTGAGCACTTGTCATTTAAATTTTAAACAGGTTTCTGTCAGTTCCTGCCCTATGGTTTATGATTAGCTTTAAATCCTGAAGCTTGGGGTGGAGTGAAGTTTTCCCATAGGTAAATGTATATTTTTAATCCTAATCTGAACCAACCTTAACCTAACCAGTTAACCTGACTACTATTGAGTTTAGGGATCTAACATTTACTTATGTATTTCTGATATGCAACAAGGAAAGCAACAATGATATTCTGCCAACAATGCCTTGCCTTCCAAACAAATCACTTGTCAGGACTTGACCTGAAAGAGAGTTTCAGCTTATAGCGAGGGCCAAAAGAATGTAGCTGTAAAGGAAACTATTGTGTGAGTTTATTACACAACACAAGAAAGCTTTGTCCCAAATCCTAAAGGGGCATAGTTGTTCTTTTGTCTAAATAATACTGTTTTCATTATTGTTGTAAGCCACAATTGTAACTCAAAAATAAAATGGATTAATTGCACAGCCCTAGTGTGATATAATAATATATGATGATCATATGATAATGAGCAGTAATTTTCTTCATTTGAACGATGCTTTAATTCTTCCACACAGCACCAAAAACAGCTAGTGTAGCAACACAAACAGACAGGGACACAAAGTGGGGTAATTAGAAACAGTGGAAGGATTCGAGGAGCTGGTACTGAACAGACAGGCTTCTTGTGTCACACTGACATGTTTTAAAAAGTCTGAGAGGGGCTGGAAAACTGTACTTAGCAAAATCTGTCACAGACAAGTCCTCACAGCAGTATCAAATGGCATCTGTTCTCAACGGTATATCGTGCCAAACAGTATGGAAAGAGTCTGCAGATAAGAGCCACGAATGTACAGAAAAGTCCTCAACGGGGTTTTTTTTCCCTCTGCACAAATATCATGTTACATATTACATGCTTTATGCTTCATTAAAAATTTAATAATTTTAGGTTAAAAATAAAACCAAAAAAAATCAAGTATGACTAAATACCTGTTGTCAAATCTATAATTCCAAACGTAATAAAAAAATTTCACATTTAGCCATTTTATCCAAAACTACTTCGTAAGGAAGGAACAACAAACCAAAGGGGAATTTGTGCTTAATATGAGATTTTAGTCAGAACGCTCAGCCCCTTATTATTATTATTATTATTATTATTATTATTATTATTATTACCATCATCATCATATGAAAGAACCAGCATTTGAAAACAAATTACAAGAATGTTTTTATGTAGTGGAGCTAAAGTGGATCACAATATACAAACTTGGACACAAATGTAAGATGGATGTGGAGTGAAATTAATACAGGAAACAAAAATTAATCTACATTACTTTTCACCTTTTACTGTTTAAACTGTTTCTTCTTGTCGTCACTTCTTCGTTAGTTTAAATCTCAGTGGTGAATATGCTGGACAATTATAGACTATTGATATTTGTGTGGGATTACAGCTTCTGTTGACCTGCTGCACTGCAGCCTCCGTTTTTTTTTTCAACATGACCTGGAGAAAATTTCAGAATCCTCCTCCTTGCAGCAGCATCTGTCTCTCTCTTTGTCGCTTTCTTTTTGCACATTTGTTACCAATATTGTGTGTCTTTGGAGTCAAAGGTTTTGTATCTCTGGATGTTTTTGTGCCAGGAATTCACTAACTCAACCAAGGCAATTTCTCTTAACAGGGTTTTTTTTAACTCCTATTTAAACATGTTCCTGTGAGCAGGAATTAAGTTCACCACTTGTGTGCCAATTGCTTCTTCCCATCAAAAAGTACATTTGGTTGCTTGTCAGCTGTGCTTCTCAGTAGATGGTTAATGTAATTAAATATACCAGATTTTACTGTTGAGAAAGAGACAATACTGTTTCTCACTCTGCTTTTTTTAGGTGGTGATAACTTTAAAAAGGCAACCATAACAGTTTGAATAGCTTTAAAACTGATTTGCGACTCCAGTAGTGGAGTATTATAAATACATTTTCTTGTTATCATCTAAATTTAATGAAATCACAGTACAAAGCAATGCTCAAACCAAAAGAGAATAATTCTTCAAATGAGTGATCAATAATTTGTTACATGAAGAATATATTTATAAATAAACAACCTTTTCTCCTTCCTGCCGACAACTTGCTGTGAGCTTCACTGTTTTCTCCACTGCTTCGACAAAGCATATAGGCCCGGCTCAGTTTCCCACAGTTCACTGTAGAAGATGCATGCTCTGACCTCCCTAGATCAAAGTACAATCATTACTTTAATTAGCCCCACAGGTGCTAAGTGGTTGAAGATGGGTCCAAATTTCTTAGATACGCAGCCCTCCCACACACACAAGCACATGCACATGCACACACACCCACATCTGTCAAGTTGCTGCCTGTTAGTACTTAGTAATGGTTAGTAATTAGAGCTCCTTTTCTGTTCCTACTCTGTTAAGATTGTTAACGATTTCAGCTTCGCTGTGTGACCGTGAGTTCAATGTGACACAGAATGTGCCTTTGCTGTATCATCCTCTGGCTGATGGTGATTTAGTGATGTAACCGATTTTGTTTCAAGTCACATACTTGCATCTATTGATCTATGAACAATGCTGGCTTAGTACATTTACAAATATGTCTAAAAATTAAAGAAGCGTAACATCTGTAAGATGGATGATGTGTCAATATCTAACTGAGCATTCTTTCCTTTTTTTTTTCTTTTCCAAAAAACTTTAAAGAAATGTATGCATGACTTATGCAGCCCACTTTTAACTCACGTGAACCACTTTATGAAGTTTTGAGTGGATACTAAATCAATAGTCAAAGCACAAGTACGTGGCATGCAACCTTGAAAAGTAATGGTAGCTGCGAGGAGGGAGAGGGATTGAAAGACTCTCCACTTCAGTGTCACAGGCCCCTGGCCTTTCAACAGGACTGAGTAAAAAAATATAATCGGGGTGAGGAAGGCATATACTCTATTATTCATACAATTTCTATAGTTGTTGTCCTTTAGCCTCATAATAAATCTTAACAGCAGTTTCATTTTGACATAATTATTCATTGTTCTTCACGTTCATGTTAGCTGAGTTAGGAGAATCTCTGACTGCCTATCAACCTTTTCTTTAGTCAACACTGTGCAGGGATGCTCACAGTTTGTGCGCTTTAATTAAACAGTGTTTAACCACTGACTTGACTTCTGTTGACTGCAAGAATCAGGGAATAAGACACATTTTATAAAAGGTGATGCTAATACTTGTGTCCTACCTTAACTGCATTATTGCAGTGACCTGTGGGTTGTTTGCTGTAGCTAATGTTAGTCCAGGATCTAGAAACATCTGCACAGCTGGGACCAATATGCCAGAGATGCAGTACTGGATGTGACAGATGGTCATTGCTAAGCTAATTCTCTGTACCTCAAACTGTATTTGGTAGTCGGGACGGATTCCCTGTCTTCTTGTTATAAACTGAACCATGATTTGCTTTTCTGTGTAGGTTTTATATAAATAAAGTAACGCTGCAAACCATGTCCCTCTAAAACTAGGATGTGTTCAAAGACCCAATATATTGTTTTTAATATTCTGGTCCAGCCCTAAACAATAGCCTACAGAGTGGAAAGTGACTTTCTTTTAACTGTAGACTTTAATAATTCGAGTGGGCTGTTTCTGAAAACACCACCCGCTCACTTATGCCAAACTACCTATATAATTTAAACTAAGTTCACTCAAGTAAGAAGTCAGTTGACATTTCAGGCACTTAACTGTCACATCATTACCAACAGCTGTTTTAGCCATGGAGTTATTTTCTCATCTCTAAAACAGGGAGCATTGCATTGTGGGTTTGTTAGCAGAAAGCAGTCTAGATGCTATGTACACGGCTTTTAGTGTTGCATTGTGGGATACATTGAGTGCACTATAAAGTGGATAGATTTACACATTCAACAAACAGACACTAGTACAAAATGGCGAACTCACTATACAGTTAGCAGGGGTTGACTTTGGATCAAGCATCGGTCTTACTTTCATATTAGTGAGAGTTTGGGCAGACTTCTGTTTAAAAACAGGTGGCATCACTTGATGTAATGATCTCTTTCATTAATCTACTCTACTCCACTGTAGCCTTTTGTTATGCTTCTCTTGTAAGAAGCTCATTTAGAAACCTCTGTGTATAACTGGCAGAGGGATTGTTCTACTGGAGTAATTACCTGTAGAAATCAGACTTCTTTAATGCCCTAAGCTGATTTTGGAAACCAGGTTTCTCCTTTGCATGACTTACTTGAAATCAACTTACTTGAGGAAGCCATTGTAACTGGGTTACTGAAGCCCATATAAGCACATTGAGGTCACATAAGTGAAGGTGTAAATTGGAGTTAAACTGTCTGGGAATTGGTGTCGGGACTAATTTAGTTAGTAACTCAATAACATGAGCTTTCAACACGTTCCAATGACCTACAAAACTGCCCTATAAGTGAACATCAATTTTCACTATTTTACATTGTAATTCTAAAGCAAGGAAGACAAATAACCTAAAATAACAATTTATATTTTTATAATTTACATTGTGACTGAAAAAGGATAAATTGGATTACTAAACCCAGGTCAAAAATTCAAAAGGTTACTCCCCCACAGTGGTTTAAAGTTTTGACTGAAGGTGCTGACTATTGACTATATTAAAGCATGTAGTCAGAAGCCTATCACAGCCACAGTGCACTTTTTCTCATAGAAAAATGAATTAATGAAACGACTTGAAGTGCAGTAACAAATTCCCCACTGCTCCATACTGTTTTATTCGCAGACTAAATGCATTGATGCCATTTTTTTGATGAGCAAACAACCCACTCAGATTGCACTGTACAGACCAAACAGACCACATGTGATTGCAGAGAGCTGTCATGCAGTGAGGGAGCAAACACAAACAGTATTTTTAAAAGTAAAGACCGCCTCAATCGACAATAATCTGAAAAATGTATTTGACAGTCAGTTGTTTGTGGCTGTGGAAATTATTACATATAAAGTACATTTATGTTCAGTAAATTTGTCACAGTAAATAAAGACTGATGGCACAGAAACTGATTTTGTTCATAAGGCAGAATTGCTCAGATATCTAGGTCTGCAGACATATTCAGATTTCCCTTTGTTTCATGTTAAGGGCTTATTTGGCAAACATCACACAGTAGTATGTATTATTGCTTGATTTTGCTTAGCATCTGTTTTGCCTTTATCAGGTTATAAAGTTTCTGCCCCATTCTTGATAATGCAGTGGATCCTCACAAAAGCATAATTTTATCAGTTTTGTTTTTTGGTCACCGGTGCTGCAAACAAACGTAGTGACATCAAGTGCATAACCTTTAACCTTTAAGCATTTTATTCAGATTAGTATTGGATGATCATTGTAAAGAATGTCATCGTAAAATACTGGCAACAAAGATCTCAGTATTTTATTGGTAACTCACAATTTATCTACTGTAATTTATTTTATGTATATTACTGTATATGGAATTATGTTTTGTGTGATATATTACTGTTTGTGTTGCTACCAATTTTGAGACCGAACCTACACCCTTGAACAGAATGATGCTTCAATTCTATATCTGTTATTTTAATCCAATGCTTCATAACCAATTGATGCAAAATATGCATCTGCACAGGAACCTGGTAAAGCAGTATAAATTTTAATTATTTTTAATGATTCTGGCATGATCTGACGTCCCCGGCGGTTTTATGTATAAAATATTTCTTGTCCAAGTTGACAAAATCTCTGCAGCATCTTAAGACAGCGGGACACATGTTGATTAACAAGCTGCACCCTCTGATTTCAGAAGTGCTGCACCAGTGTGCAGTTCCGTTATGCACGATCATCCACCATGTTTACTTTAATTACATTATGTGCAGATGACAACAGGCTGGCACAAAAAAAACACACATCTGTTAAAACTCTGCATGCTGCCTGTGAGACAAGGGGTCGCACATCTCCCCCTAAAATAGCCTACAATTTTCCAATACATTAGTTGTACTTTACTTGCATATGTGGTGGTATTTCAAACTGGCTACATTTCAAAAAGTAATATTGCACCTTTTCCTACTTTGCAGATGCAAATTGTTACAAGAGAATTTAAAGAACTAAATAAATGCTAATGTATTATAATCTCATCTTTACCTGCCAACATTAGTCATGTTTACACATTAATGCATCAATAATTATAGTTAAGTAATATCATTGTGACTTGTGACTTCTCTTATTTTTGGTACTTATATTTTGGTAATAATCACTACTTTTACTTACTAAGCGGTACATTTTAAAATGTTTTTAACTAGCATCTAAGTACTTTATATTGAGTAAACAATTTAACATGGTACAGTACCTTTAGTGGACTATATCTTTTAAAGAAGTGCACCTTTACTTGAGTATTGAGTTTGTGTAGATAACTGTAATTCTGCCACCTCTGCAGTTTACAGAAGGTTGCAGAAGGGCAACGAAATGATTGTATCTGGACAGGAATTTACAGTAGGTGTTTTGTGAAGCATAAATTCATCTTAAGCAAAGGAAGGCACTGTACCACCAACAAGGACTTAAGTGTTTACTGGAAATCAACTTCATTCCTTTTTAAAGTTTTGAATAGGTCTTTTTTTCACTCACATTATTTACTTGTATTATAAAGTAAAATGCCAAGGGCTACCACCAGTTCTAATGAAATTGGAATCATCTTTTTTTCTTGTTTGTTTGTTTGTTTGTTTTTTTTGGTCCTTTTGGCTTATTCCGTGAGTTCAGGGTCACCACAGCGGATCATTTTTCGCATGTTGATTTGGCACTGTTATTACGCTGGATGCCCTTCCTGACACAACCCACCCAAATTTTTACTGGGCTTGGACCGGCACTGCAAAGCTGGGGATGGGAAAGGGCTGTTGGGGATTTAGAGTCTTGCTCAGTCAGAGGGGCCAGATTGAGGTTGTTTTTGACATGTTCAGAGGAGAGACTGTGAATATATTGATAGAAGGATGCTGAGGTTGGAGCTGCCAGGCAGGAGGTCTAGAGGAAGACCAAAGAGGAGATTTATGGATGTAATGAGAGAGGACATGAAGTTAGTTGGTGTGAGAGAAGAGGATTAAGAGGACAGGGTTCGATGGAGGCACATGATTCGCTGTGGCAACACCTGAAAGGGAACAGCTGAAAGGAAAAGGAAAATATGAGTATATACTTTAATAAAATTGAAAACATGAGATACCTGAGCTGCATTTTATTAGTGAGCATAAAAAATTATTGTTTGTCAGAGGTCTTCACAAACTACCTTTGTCTTTCTGTGTCTTGATGGCTGCATGGTTTTGCTCCAAAGCTTGTTCTCTGTCCAATTTCTTATTAAGCTTTTGGATTTGTTAACACAGTGTTTCATTAGCTTGGCTCAGGTTGTTTTTCTTCATTTTTAGTGAACCATACATGATTGCCAGAACTTGAAGGTTTTTTTTGTAGAGACTCTCAATTTGATCTTACAGAGCACAGTTTTCTGTGTATAGGTGGTGGTTCTCTGCTCTTATCATGTTGTTCCTCTCCTCTAAGGCTTTTTCTTTTGGCAGCTGTTTCTCCAGCTCCTGAAGCTTTTCATTCAGAATTTTATTAGGGTTGGTAAAACCACTTTCCTCAGCCTTCAGTAACTTAAAATTGATCTGATTTTTGAGGTTCTCATTGAAAATATGAATTTCTTGTTTTATTCTGTCGTGTTTTTTTTTTTTTTTTTTTTTAATTCAAGGCCTCCAGTCTTCTTCATTCAGACGCTTTCTGTAGACAGTTTACATTTCTTTTTTTTTTAATCTGGAGCTTCAGTTTGCTTTTTCAAACATCATTTTCTTTCATCAAGGCAACCCCGCAGGCCCTCTTTTCCCTACATATATGACCCCTAAAATCTTTACATTTTTATACTGAGTTATTGCTGCATGGCAACATTTTGACGTCTCAAGGCCTCTTTTGATGCTTTTATTGCTTTATTCTTCTTACGCACAGTTTTTTTTCGTATTGCAGATTTTTTTTGATGTTGTAAAGAATCATTTTGTTGACTAATCACTAAATTTTATAATATGAATAAACCAAATGTCTTATACAATGGTCACAAGACACATCACAAGGCTCTGCACAATATAAGGCCAAACCCTTAAAGTATTCTAGAGAAACCCTAGCGAATCCCCCTTTTAGCAAACACATTTAGTCGACAGTGGCGAGGAAAAACCCTTCCTTCAACAGAACCAAGGTGAAGTCGGGTGGCCATCTGCCTTGAACTGTTAGGGTAAGTAGAGAAAGAAAAGAAAAGGGGAACAGCAGGAAGCACAAAACAAAACTGTAATCAGGGAGGTGATGAGCCACTTTCAGGTGCAACCACTAGATACTGACTAGAACACACAAGCTCCTCTCTATCATACATTGAAAAAGAGCTGAAAAAGAGAGCGGAGGTGCACAGTCTGGATGCTCATGTGCTTGGAGTAAACAGATATTTGGTATATGCAGCAACAGCACAGTACAGTTATCTTGCCAGCAGGACTGCATAAACTATACTGTACATAACTAGCTCATCAGTAAACTTTCATCAAAGTCTTATTATTAAAAAAAAACAAAACACTGATACTATATGTTATACTTTATTTTTACAATTTCTGATTTAGATCATTGTTTTTATACAAGCAATAAGTAACTGTAATATAGTTATATTTTACAAAATAGTAAACACACATACCCTTTTCTGCTTTTCTAGTGTAAGGACCCATGGTTTGGCAGCCAGTGTGCTGGAGTAGAGCCAAATTACCAGGTTTTTATTTTTTAAATTGAATTTACAATAATTTTAAATTGAAAATCTGAATCAAATTGCATTACAGTCTTGAATTTGCTAAATATGACTTCCTCTACTCTTCATTGTTTTACAGTATAAAGTGATGACTATTGTTTCATAGTATGATCTATGATTTGTTACGTTGTGTCACACTTCTCACTGCTTTCTTAAAGGTGAAGGTGACTGAAAACATACAGTTGTTGATGTTGTTTTTATTTGTGCTGAGAAAGTAAAGATGTTTTAGAAACATACATTTTAAGGAAATGTTGCTGTGCAGGTTATACTGATCTATGAAAGTACAGTGTCATTTTCCCTTTATAGATGTTAACATTAGCTAGCAACATACAGCTGCAGCTGCCAAATTTAAAAGGCTACCAGCTATTTAATTTGTTACTCAATGCATGAGTTGATGTTGTAGATCAATCAAACTCTCTTAAATTTCGACAATTGCATGTGTTTTTATTTCTTCTCTTGTACGACAAATGTTTTACTGATGTCTGGATATTCTGTCACTTTTAAAAATGCAAATGAATTTCAACCAGATTATACATGTCTTTCTCTACATTTGTAGGGAAGACGCGGCCGAACCTGCAGCCTTTATGCTCCGACAGCACCACAATTGTGCCCACAACAGACTAACAACCCTCTGGCACCTATGCAAAAATCCTGTTAAACAATATGGACATAATATTGGGGTAATATTATGTCCCCATGTATTTTCCCCCATGTATATGGGAGAAAAAAGCTTTTCTGTGTTTTATCTGCACATGAAATGATCTATATTTGGTCGTGAAGTTTTGTTCATATTGCACAGCCCTACATGCATTGTACATCCATAGCTTTGTACAGACACTACATGTGTAAAAGGTTTTAAAGGTTTTGTAGTCCAGTGGAGTACTGCAGTTTTGTAGACACGATGCACCTTGGGGCACATTTCCCACCCACCCTTGTTCAGTCACAAATAAATGAAAACTACTTTGAAGAAGCATCAAGACATCTTCAGTAAACTTGTCAAGTGATGTCATTTGGAAAATAAATTCTGTATTTCAGTACCTATTGCAAAAACAATTGATATATCAGATTATGTGCCAACTAAGGCTGCACAGTATATCATTTCAGCATTGTCATTTAATGTGCACATGGGCAATATTTCACATCGTAGGATGTGCAATAAGTGAGGCAAATTAATGAGCCTAAATGTAATTATTTCACAAACAAAAACAACAGCTTTGAACATTTTTTTTTTTTTATCCACAGTACTTTTTATGGTGAGTTAAGAAATAAACTATATTAATTAAGACCTTGAATGTGACACACACACACACACGGTGAATATGAGGCTTTCAAGAACCATTCATTTTATTATGATCAGTTCTTTCCAAATTGAGCTAATAGTCATCTAGTGAAAATTCCTGTATGTTTATGTCGCAGAAAGGAGAAAAAATGCAAGTAAATGCATGTACGTTTTTCCAAATATCGTGCAGTCTTAGTGCCAATTAAGTCAAACATTTCTGCAACATTTTGGTAAAGTAATGTCTCTAAGTTAAACCAAACCAAACCAAAAAATATTTGATTTTAGGTACAAGAAACTAATAATTTTATTATTTTAAAACTTAAGTTTCTTTTACTAACTTTATGCACTAAAGCAAATTATTACAATGTAATTGCAATAACTTCAGTCTGTGTTCTGGCTACTCAAGTCATTTGATGAAACAGATTGCCTTAAATGGTTGTAAGTTGTAATTACACAAAATAGACCTGTATGTTTGTCACAAATTAAACTGTTTATTTAGTTCTCATTTATTATTGTTTAAAGTTGAACACATTTACTGTTCCAACATGTTAATGTTTAGAGCTCTTAAAATAAGTTTTGCCTCTCACCATTTTAATAAGTTGTTTTAAAAAAAATAAAACACTCTCCTTCTTGTACAGTCGGTTAGTTTCTGAGACTAATCTGCTCTAAGGAGATGGCTGAAATGTTCTAGGGAATGTTCTTGGATCCATCCCTTAACTTCTGCTTTTTAATAATCTTTTCAAAGTAGACTGAAGTATTCTTTTGTCTTCATGTTGTAGATTTTTAACCAGGATACCCAATCTTCAAGATATTAGGTATTAGGTATTTATACTACAGTCCCATTACATATTTGCTGCACTTAGGTGATCTCCATTTACCAACTTTTAACCAACACACTTTGGCAAGCAACTGGCTGCACAGGTTGTGATTCAGGTTAGCTAATTTTCAGTTTTCTAATATTATTTAACATGACTTTTTGGATTTGTTTCTCTTGACCTTAGTCTTTCAAATTTATAATTTTTGTCAAAAAAGCCTACAGTACCATGGTTCAATGTGTTAAAATAAAATAATAATAATAAAAGGTCCAAGGTGGCAGGTTCTTTTTTATTCTCACTATGTTTGTGTGTTTATGTGTATGAGAGAGAATGAAAGGGAGATAGTGTTTCTGTCTTTAGCCTTTATCTTTTTTATTTTTTATTTTTTTATGTAGCCTTAATTGTTAAATTCACCACACCAGTGTTGCAAAAACTACACTTATGTTATAACCCAAAAGAGTAAACAGAGTTAAAGTGGAACACCACCTTACCAACTCCAGAACACTTCAAAAGTATACAAGAATACTTTGTAATTTGTGAAGACGTCTGATGAATCCTCCTTTAAGTACAGTGGTACTGTTCTTGCACTGATGTTGTTTTTGTCCTGTTTAGCAACAACAAAGTACGTAGATCCATAGGGCCACTGTTCAACTTTAGTGCAAATGTAAGCATTAAAAATATTTTTACCTGTTTTTCATATCCCAGCAAAACATCCAGTTTTCCTCCTTTTGTATATTTGTCCAAGTAGCAAGAAAGGTAAAGGGTAGATTCTGATTGGTGGTCCTGTAGAACTTACTGTAGAGCTGCTTATAAAACAAAAGTACAAGTTACAAAGAAACTGAAAATTTGTTTACACATCTGTAAGTCAAGACTGTAAGAAAAGAATTGGATTGTTAGTCAGATAAGGAGACGTACTGTACATATTCAGCTCCCTAATTTATTCACATTTCTTACTCACTTATGCTTCACAAGAGAGTGCAGGCCATCTGTCTATGTTCTGCAATGGGAGAAGCTGAATTCACAATTTTTTTCACGGCTGAGTGCAAAGGTGCATTGCATATGTTGATGGATGAGAATCATGTCTCTTTCTGCTGATGTCTTCTTGAACTGCTCCACCATCTCAAGCCTCTGGGTCTCTATAGCGTGTCCTTAGTTTCTTCATGGGGATAATTTGGAAGGAAATTGACTTTTGATTTTTTTTTTTTTTTTTTGTTTCAGCTTGGTCCTGCAGTTGCCCATCTTAAAGCGCAGTGTTCTTCCAACCCTCATATTCTGTTTTGGAGCCAGTTTCTTTCAGACTGGGACATTTGGTTAGCATCTGCAGCCTTGATAATCTGTTTGCCACTAGAATATGCTTTATGCTTATACATTTCAGCAGCTATTACATCAATTATGTTATGTTTTTGATCCCTGGTTAACCTATACATTTTCCCCTCTTATACAAATGCAGAGTTCCCCTCTCTCCGAGCATACTCCATCTTGTATGAAAAAGATGGAACCACAAAGATCTCTGGCCATTAACAAATGCAATGATGCTTTGGTTAATCTGAATTATCAAACAGTAACAATGTGTCATCCCTGTGGGTTGAACTCTGATCTAATCTTACTATTTTATTGGTTGCCTTGGACGGTAGGTCCTCAATGTTAGTTAAATTGCACAGGGCATTGTCAAACTCTGGGTCCTAAAACTGAGGGCAAAGTCGTAAGTTAGGTTCAGCCTATTTTTCACCTCAAATATGAGGGCGTTTACAGTCTCAGGACGAGAGGGTAAAGTTAACCTCTCAGCACTAACATCATCAAGGATGATCTTGAGTTTCAGAACATCCGTTGCTTCCATTTACACAGCTCTCTATTTTTCTGATGATAGGACTTGAACCTCGCACAATGATTTATGCAGGTTTTTGTTCTGATTTACACGACTAATTTCATAGTTGATACAGGTCATATTTTTTCAAGATTTCTAAGATGCATGCAAAGATAGCATGAAACTAGGCAGACATTAGCTGCATTTTTAAGAAAACCTTCGACATTTTGGCAAATACTCAAAACTTTTTGGCCCAGCTCAAAAACATGATAGCATCCGTATCTGACCATAAAAGTTATAGGTATGTACAACATATAGGTAGCAGTTAATCTGACATTAAATAGCGATCCCACTGATAATTCCTGTTCAGCCATGACTGCTGCTTTCAGTGTTTATGCGGGAGACTCGAGACTATGTGAACTTTGAATCTTTCCAAGCCTCTCACCATAAAAGAAAAATAAGGCTTATATGCCTTGTTGTATCACAGTTTATGTGGTCACATCAATCTAATGGCGTTCAGTTTAAATCCTATGCATCATTTTAATCTTCATCAGGCTGAAGTTGTATGTATTTTTTTGGGTGTATTTAGGAAATATTTTCAGACCCATGGGGGAAAACAAAAATGATGCGAATAATAGGAACTGTTTTAAAACTGTTTTACTCTCGTTATATTCATCCTGAAAAATGTAGATGAGAAAACAAAAGATAAACAGTGTCTTAAATAGTTTACTAGTACAACAGATAAATAATATGACTGTGTGGTTACAGATACAGGGGGAGAGAGAATAAAATATATTTGTTCAGTAGGACAGATTTTAGCAGACTAGGTGGAATCAGAGTTACAGTAGTTTCTGTGTTTGTGTTTTTCCTCCACCTTAAAGGATAGAGGAGATTTAACAGCTGTTGCCTGTGTCCCTGTTTTCAGAGACACAACTTGACCATTCATTATACATAGTATAAGCATTAGTTTTAAATTTGCAGCCTGTAAATGGACATGGCACCATCTCTTTCAGTCTTAGGTGCCCCCTTAATGAATAAACATATCATGTCTCCACAAATGGCTGTGTGAAATCGCACACGGGGCATTGAAATGCCCAGGAAATCACATGACTGTCTCCATCTAAAATTACCACTCTATTCTCTGAATGCACTTTTGACAAATGTGCTTTTAGTTAATTAAAAGTACTTAATGTACACATGCAGGTATTATACAAGCACGGTAAAGGTGAAACAGTTCAATACTGACCATGGCTGAACCTGTAATGTCTCTGTAACTGCAGATTTACATTTCCACATAATTTGTACTCTCAAATCTACTGATGTAAGAATAAAACCCTCAGTTTGTTTAGGTTTAATCAGTAATTTCTGCCCATTGCTTGAGTTACTTAGCAGTTTGTCCCCTGACTGACGGTAAAGAGGACTGGCAAAAACGTGACGAAAAGCACCAAACTGTGTCATACCTAACTGACATTTCAGCCAACATTAGCATGCAAGCACTTTCTGCGAGCCAGTCCACTCACTATCTAATTCTGCGCTTTCTAATGACTTTAAAATGGGTTTTGCGATAGCTGTCAGAGAAAAAAAGACGTTAAATCCATTAACCTTCAAGCTAATGTTACTTGATACTTTCACAAACTAACAATATTATTATTCGTATCCCGAGCCAGGCATGTAACATCAACTATCAAACGAGCTAGTTATCAATATAGAACCTTTTTGGAACCACTGAATCTGTTAATGTAGGATTCAGTATGATTGTAAGCTAACCTTAACAGCAATGTTCACACTGCGAAGGGAGAAAAGCGTTGGCACACTGCAGTTTTAAACGGAATGCAAAGATGGAACGTATGCTAGTAAAATAAGAAGAAGAATAAACATTATCTGGTGTAGAAGACCACTGTGTCCTGAGGAAATTCTGACAAAAACAAACTCTTGGCAACTGGCAAGACCCTTAACAGCCCATTCCTCTTCCCAGCCACGCAGTGCCGGTCCCAAGCCCGGTAGAAATTAGGGAAGGTTGCGTCAGGAAGGGCAGGATGCAAAGAACCTGTAAAAACTGTGTCAAATCAACATTCGGAGAAATGATCTGACATTACCCTGAACTCATGGGATAAGCTGATAGGACAGAAAAAAAAAAAATAAATAAAAAGAGTATACACTGAAAAACCTAATTAATTCAATTTGTAAGGAACACAAACAAAGGAAATTAAACCAAGCGACAAGTTTATCACATGTAAATGACTGCAAGTTTTGCTTGAAAATGTAGCATATAAAAATATTGATTGATTGGTTTTCTAATGATTAATCAATAAATTATTGTAACTGCTAAGGTATTCCAAATTTTAAATAAACTTAAACAATTGGAGTTACTAATTAAACAGTATATTTTGAGTAAGTGTGACTTTACCAATTTTCAACTTTCTTTTGCTTTAGTTTAAAGTGTACTCTTAATATACATTAATAATTTTATTCCTTCCCTGTATTCAAATATGTCTTTGCTTGTAGCTGTGAGCTCCTCCAAATGACGTCACCCGAGCGGTTTTTTATCATTAGGAGTTCAGATGATGTAATCTGGGGGAGCTCTGGGAAAGCAGGTTGGCCCTGATTACAAACTGCATAGTATGAGCAACAGGATGACATGGTCTAAACTGAAATTTCCTCCAAGTGATGTCATCTGGAGGTGTTTTTCAGCTAGAAGTTGAGATATTTTAATGTAGGGAAGTCACTGATTTACATTCTTAAACTAGAACCAAAAGAAGCAGGTTTAATATGAATGAAGGTGTGCTTTAAATTTTCTTATGGATTAAGTTAATAACTTAGATCTTTTATTAAGATATGCTGTTCGGTTTAACAGTGTACTTTTCCTTCCCTTTATTTGAAGAACTGCTTTATATAGCTTAGCTCAAGGCTTTCCCAGTTTTTTTTACTTATATTTAAAGCTATCTGAGAAAAGTCCCTCTCTTTGATTAAGAGTTATAACTTCCCACCAGGTGCAAGGGCACTTTGTCAACATATTCCCATATACATTAGAGTTTAATCATGCTGCTTTGCCTTAAGCAAAGTCTTGTCAGAGAGAGATAAAATGAGAAGGGTCAACTCTCCAGAGCATGCAAGTTTAAACAAACTTTCTAGCTCAATGCAACTGTTAAACATAAAAAATGCAAACGTAAAATGAAATAAGAGTCCTAATGAGCACACCTGGCATCAGGCCTGGACCGTGCAGGTAGTTAAATTTCATCAGAGACCAGGGGACTTGTGCAGAATTCCCTGTTGGGCTAGAACACTGTATACTGTCTCAGGAATAAGTTCTTACTACAATAAACAATCAAAAGCTTTATTTGCTAGGAGTTTCATACTTATTACACACAGCCAGATGAGCCTAATTCCAAATATGTCTTTGGTAATAAATTGTCTTCTTTGGCACCAGTCTTCTCTTCTTTTATAGGAGCACACCTGCTTCAGCTGGGCCATATATAATAATTGAAACTTCTACTGACAGAAAATGTACATGATTATTTATTTTACCAAGCAAAAATGCCTAAAACAAAATTACAATGTAGTTTATGCCTTTCAAATTAGAAGAGTGACTTATTAGGTTTCAAGGAAAAAGAACTTTATATATATATATATATGCAATATATTTATCAAGTGGCCGCTGATAATTTTCAGTTCAGTTTGCAAATCTAACTACAGTAATTTCTACATGTAATTTTCTGAAAGTATTATCTGGAAGCAATCCTTTGACTTATCAATAATAAAAATAGCTATTAGTTGTGGGCCTTGTGCAGCTCCTTTTAAAATTTAATCTCTGTGTTTCTTGTTGCAGTACGTAACAGCAGCTTCTGTTTCACCTTCAACCTGATGTTTCTGGCTGTTATTTCTCCTGGACATAGTGGGTCCATTGTTTGCCTCGGGGACTTGTCACTAGATGGAGACCTAAATCCAAAAAACACACATCTTGACATGAAACGTATGATATGGAATACCGGGCATGAAGTGTGCTGTCCAGCGATATCTAATTTAGAACTACGATGATCCTCAGTCCAACCCAAATCACAAGCACTGATTTTTGCCTGTAGCACCATCATGCATTTGAAGCTGTCTTTTGTATCCTCATTAACTACTTGGCTGTGTATTCCTTGGCAAGATAGTTAGGCTGTGCCTGTTGCCTAGCAACTGAGGAAAAGGCTCCCCACCCTCCTCCTGGATGGCTTGGCAGTGTGAAGGTAGCCAAGAGAGGAACAAAATGGAAACAATTTAACTCTACTGTAAGTAAAGTTAAATTGTTAAGTGTGTGTGTGTGTGTGTGTGCAAAAGCAAATGCATACACATGTGCTTGAATGCATATGTGTATAGACTTTAGTTTTCATGTGGTCCCTGATAACCTAGAACATCTCAGCATCTTTGAGCCATCAGGAAGTCAGTGTCACTACTAAAACCTATATAAGGTTCTAATACTTGTTTTAATTTCGATCACATCACTACAGTGTCTCACTGAAAAAGAAGCAGTGTTACAAAACTGAGTTCACTTGTACAGAATTATCTGCTTGTGTAGGACACCATGCAAAGAGGGGGACAGACAAACCCCAGTTTCAGTTTTGCAGTCTCTTTGCCTATGTGTCTGTCTGTTCTGACTTGTCTCTCTCTATGAATCTATCTCACACTCTCCTTCTCTGCCAGAGCTGACACCTGCTGGCTGCGTACCAATGATACTGACTAATAAATCCTGACAGCTTCTGGCCAGAGCCAATATTAATTCCCGGCTACCTGGCAGGCCAACCTGTGAGGGTGTTTCAATAAAGCGGTCTACCCAGGGCGTCTTATTTACTGACCACAAATAATCAGATTAAAGCCTGGCAGGATTTTTGTTCTCTTTTTTTTCTGCAGCTTTGTGCTTAATTAGCTTTTAGACATTCCTCCTTCTCCTGATGCAGCCAAAATGACTTCTGCCTATTTGACTCACTGGGTTGTAAGGCTGGCTGTTGGACATCCAGTGTTAAAGTTTTCACATGTTCCACTTGGGCTTTTGTCAGCTATAGTTAAGAAGAGTTTAACATTTGAATCTTTCCGTTCCCTATTCTGTCATTAATCTCAGTCTAATCAGATCAAGTCTCATACTGCTGCATGTTTGTGGGTTAACATGTCCAGTGTCTGAGTTGTATCTGAATGCTTTCAGTTGTGATTTAGAAGAGTTGCAGAGAAGCTGTTCTGGTGGCATATGGTGACCCAACTCCTTAATAAGACATTTTGTGTTGGTTTTTCGTTCAGTGCGTCACCTGCGTATATATGTCTAACATGTTCAGTGTGATACGTTCTCCATGGCACGTGCTTATGTTGGATACTTTGGATTTTGTCGAATACCAGCTGATTGTTGGGAGGGCGGAGCAGTTTTAAATATGTGTTAATTTATAATTGAAGTAACTTGATGTTTACAGATTTTTTTTTTCCTTTTAAATTAATAATTTACTCTTGGTTTTGCGGTGAGCTCTTTATCTCATTTTACATTCCTATCACCGTGCACTGCACCAGGCCTCCTGGGTTTGCTGCTCCTCTGAGGCTGCCATCACAGGCAGCTCTTGAATCACTCTGCTGCAGAAATCTGTGCAGCCTCACTTCCTTTTATTTTAATTCACCTTCTCTCCACCCATCTTTTTCAGTTTTTTGTTTTTTTTTTGCGCTTGGCTTTTGCTTCATCTTGGTGGGAAGTGATTTTCAGAAGTTGGCTGAGTAGGAAAAAGAGCATCAATTATTTAGAGCAGGGGTTGGAGCAAGTTACTATAATGCGTGTTCATCTCCGCTTGTTTTGTTCTACACAAGCTCTGTATTTAGAAACCTTGAGACATCTGCCACATATTAACCATGAAGAAAAATATTAATGTGATCAGAAAAACTTGTGTGAACTGATGGCGTTAAATGTATGGCTGCAACGAATGATTAGATTTATTCTCTCAAAATAATGTTTTCTTTTAAAATTGCTATTATTGATCAGAACTCTAAATGTAGGTTTTTTTTAAATTACGTTTTTCTCTTTTGGCTTATTCCTTAAGTTCGAAGTTGCCACAGCGGATCATGTTGCCCTTCCTGCTGAAACATTTAACAATTTTACGGGGCTTAGGACCCGCTCAGATATGAACTGTCTCATGCAACCTGAGGTTGGGCAGTTTGGGTGTTTAAGGGGAAGTTATACTTCTCTGTTGAAGTATTATGTAAATGTCGACACGGACGTCAGCAGAGAAGGGAGTTATGGGTGACTGTATGTCGCAGGGGCCTCGACGTGCACACTTCCCAAATCTCAAAAACTGTGCAGAGATGTGTGTCAAACATGTTGATTGATAATGTCGGTAGGCGAGGTTGAAGCAAATGGAATTGAAATGAAGAAGAAGAAACATAACCGTTCATACCTGTCTAGATGTTCACGTTCCGTCTGATTTTATATAATATTCATATAGTGCATGTTGTTTATATATTCTGTTGTTGTTCTGTTACTTTATTCACTCTTTTGAGTTGCCATCCAAATAAAATATGTCATCAATTAAATGCTGTAGTTTTATTAGGATGCAACGGGCTCCCACTTAAGTTTTTGAGATGCGTTTTTCAATGTATGACTTTTTGTTTCCAAAAAGGAAAATGGGAAAGCCTGGGTTTTCCAGCATACTACACTTCACATGGGACAAAAACCATTTGTTTATTAAAAACTTAAATTGTTTTATAATTTACTATTTGATCTTTGAAATGACCATTCTAATTATTCAATAACAGCAAAGGACAGGACATTGTAGTTCTCTATGTCTATCCAATATATCACATCCTCCTATGAGCAATGGCTGCAGAAGACATGGTAACTCCAGAGGGTTTACATACTTTCTCTTGTTACTGTAATCTGTCATTGTCATTTCTACTTCTGGGAATGTATTTCAGTAGATCACACCTCAGTAGAGCATCCTGCCGATCTGCAAAAAGTTCATCAGCTCACATTGTATCTTTAAAATCTACGTTTACTTTTACAGATGGTGATTGTTTGTGTATAGCGAACACACACATTAAATTACTTTTCCCAGATTTGTTTTTTGTTTGTTTTTTCCTTCATTTTAGTATATTGAGGTTTGTTAAACCCAATAATTACCCTTGTGGACACGTATGTCAGTTGTGCAAGTAACTGGACCCGCGTCCAAACTGAACCCGCGTATGTATAAGTATAATTCTGCCTTTAGTGTTTTGCTCAGGAACAGTTTGACATGTGGCCAAGGAGAGTCAGGCAGTAAACTGTCGACCCTATGGTCAATAGGCAGTTACTCTAACAACTGAGCTACTGATGCTCCTACAGTATACAGTTAGGTAATCAACAAAGCTTTCTCATTCGATTTTCTTAATTTAGTATTTATCTTATAAGCCTTAGATCATGTTCAGCTGTTAAAAAGGCATCTAGCCTGACATGTGTACTGATGCACTATAAATGCAGCTTCATTCCCCAATTTTCTTTCTTTGCCTCACATCACTGTGCGCTATTTGTATTTGTCATTCAAGGTGTCAGTGATGGTGCAGTGATGGCATCAGCATAGATTATTGCTTGGTTTGTTGTGATTTGTTTGAGACATTTTGATGGAAGATTACCCATGATTACAGGAAGTGGCATTTGAATGCGAGCAAAGAAAAACCCCCTTTAACACTGCTTAATTCACAGCCTGTGTTAGTCTGTTTCAGTTACACGACCACATGCTCAGGCAGGACATACAGGCGCGCACACACACACACACACACACACACACACACACACACACACACACACACACACACACACACACACACACACACACACACACACACACATATCCCCCACAACAAGCTTACCACTACCTTTGTCAGCAGTATTGGCTAACTCCCCCCAACACAACCCCCACCCTCATGCTGTGTCTGCCTTTACCCACTGCAGCAGGCTCCAGAGCTCTTTGGGTGCTCGAGTATATTCTGCTGCCAAAGCTTCAGGCCCCATAAAAATGCCCATTGTAAAACTGCAGATTGTTTATATGGCACTTCAGCATGTACAGGGGAGGCAGTTTCCACTACTGCTGCTGGATAATTTTGTGATATTTGTGTGTCAAGCGGCAATATTTACTAAGCGTGACAACTCTTGTACATTTAAGCTTAATTCAAGCGCTGTGCCATATACAAATGAGCCACAAATGAATTCTTAAATGTGTCTCTAAAACTGTGAAATAAATCTTTTCTTCCTGATTAAATGCCACACAGTGGAGGTGCTAAATGGTTCAGTGGAAAGGTCAGAATGTCGTGTTGTTTTTCTTTTTTTTCAAACCATCTGTCTGCACTTGAACAATAGCTGCCAGAGCTCACAATAAACATGCTTATTTTGAAGCAAAATGAACCATAGTTTGGAGAAGTATTTAAATATAAATATAGTTTTTCATTTGATCAGTACCAACAATGCAGTGCTGCAGTTAAAAAGCCAAACTTCAATTTGGTTCATTTTAGGTTCTTGACCACATTATGGTTGTTTATTTTAATTTTAGATATTTTATATTAGATATGTTATTGTATATTTAGAGCTTTGTTTGCTCAAGGGTGGAACGATAAACCACCTAATCTGGTTACAGCCAATATTCTGTATAACTCTGTTTATGTTTGTAGTTTTTCTTTGGTTTGTGTGTGTGTTGGTGTGTATGCCTGTGGGGTTACAGTGTTTACACTGTATGTTATAGCTGCCAATAGAGCAGAGAATGTCCTGGATCTCTGCTTGCAGCATCTACACATGGAGATTGGAAATAACAGACAGGGTACCAACAGTCAGGGTTGCATAAATTTCTACACAGCGACTTCAAGCCTTGAGATCTCTGCAGCAATTATAACGGGAGGGAGGGCCCTGTTTCGTTTTATGTTGCCGCAGCAAGGGCTTAGAGAGCACCCACTGTCTCCTGGCATGCCGCTGCTCATCAGTGCTGCAATAAATCAATTTTCATCCTCGCACAAGCCCCACCGACAGTCTTCCCACCTCCTGCTCCTTTTTCTTTTCACCTCTCTACTCCCAATTGGATCTTTCTCCTCAGCCCTCTTCCGTTTGCAACAATAGCTCTGAACACGGAGGGTGGGGGTCTGAAGTCATCTCAACCTTTGTCCGCTTTCCTCTCTCGACTCAAATAGAGCTTGTGGGTGTTTTGCGAAGGTCTGGAATGTTATTCAGTATGACCTGCAGCTGACATGAGTACATACGCTGTGTTAGGCCGACTCCTGAATAGGCTGTCTTCATGCATAGATGTTTAAGAAACCACTCACTTCACATACAGGAGCCACACACTGATGCGGAAGAAAAACATGTAAAGTGCTCTGACATGAAACCAAGTGAGAGCTAGTCTGAGAGTTGTGTATGTCAAATGGAGTTCCTGCAGAGCTTTGAAAAGACAGAGGAAACTGCATTCCAGTTTATGGTGGCCTCTGTGTGAATGGCTCTTGGTCAGCTTTGATCTCATCTTCATATTAACCTGAGGGCACTTCTTGATATTTGGAACAGGCCCACATGCAAGCACGCACATTTCATGGAGCATCATCATCATCAAGGAGCTTTTGTTTGTCTCCAGGAATGGTAAGCATGAGCATTTTATTTTATGATTTTAATAGATGCACAATTTACTCTGTGCATCGGCTCTTGCATGAAAGTGTTTTTTGTTTTGTTTTTTTGAATGTTCCTTTTTTTCCTTCTCACACTAATTGTTTTAATTAATCTTACCCTTTGGCCACAACCTCCAACTTCACTGCTCACACTGTACACTTCAGCCATTCGTCTGTGATGTGGAGATCCCACTGAAACTTTGGTCGGGCTTGTATAGTGTAGTTTATTTGAACACAATGCTCTTCCTAGAGCTGACGAGGCAGTACAGAAGTACTGTATAGTTTTAGTCTTTGTTATTCCATAATGAAAGCAGAGCAAGATGGGGAAAGTGAATAATCTGGGGCTGTAGATTGCTGAAGGATGTAGATTTGTATACAGGTGTCTGTGCACGAGCCACAACAATAAAACCGCCTGATGGTTTGTCCCAGTAAAATATACTCCAGTAGTAATTAAACAAGCTCACGCCCATTTATAACATTATGAGAACAGTAATGCAGGAAATCAGACTGTGGAGCTTCTCACACTAGGAGGCATCGGACCAAATGTTCTGACATGGCAGGAATCCACGTGATTGTTTGGTCATTTGGGTGATAAATTGGACACGAAGACCCTGCTCACACTGCACATGAAACGACAACCAATTGGACTGGAATTCGGCTCAGCTAAAATCAGTCAGATGTGACTGGACCAGGGCTAATAATGCACTAAATGTGCACTGTGTCTGCCTGGCTTAAAATGGCACAAAACTATGACAAATGGCTATCACAGTTTTCCAAAGCCCTTGAGCATAAGAATGTCTGCAAAAAGCTTTATTTTTGTCTGTTTATTTGATGGTTCAATAGCCAAACACAATATTAAAAAAATACAATTACCGTAGCAAATCTACCTCTTTAAAAGAAAATCTGAATGTTTACTGCTTTTCACTTCAGTCTATGTGTGACTCTATTCTACTCAAGCTATACAGTTGTTTTCCGTCATAAAGAATGAATAAGGTGGATTTCCTTCTCTTTTCAATCAGTAAACTGCATTGACTTAATTATACTACTGTATATGCTTTCTCTAGAGTCTTAGTTGTACTCATTTAATTTGCTGAGACTTTAAAAGGCCCATATATAGACATGCTTCTCCTTCGCTATTGCTAAATGCTCTGGGAATGGCCCTTCACATATATAACTTTTATTTATGCCCTTGCATATCCATAAAAAACAAACTAGCGAATAAAGCACTTCTAAAGTACCTATTTGTTTTTTCCCTCACTACCCAATTGCATGACAACAACAGTGTCCCCCTGGCAAAAGAGGCTTTATCTTTGATATAGAGGTGTGCTAACTTTCTCTTCCATCCAATCCAGCTAATCTGAAGTAAAATACATCTGTCACATAAATCCTAACGCATCTCTATGAATAATAATTTGGCAGTGTTATCTCTCCAAGCTGTTGGCAAGCACCTTTGCTAAACACTTACCAGAGAGTGATCACAAATCTTGTTTAACGCAGGTCCCTGCTAGATTGCTTATCCATTCTCCATGTATAAACTACCTCGTACTGAGTATGGTTATACTCCTTTCCCTGGATTCTTTCAGAAATGCCCTACTTTAGCCCTGTTCAGATACAGGCTTTTAATGTCCGCATCCACATTTTATTTTTAGACAAATCTGTTTTGATGACACCTGTTAGGAGAAAACAAAAGCAATCTGGTGGTGTGCCTCAGAATCAAACCCAAATTAGGTTATTTTTTACCTTGGAGAGCATGGCATCCATCCATCCTGAATTTACACAATGTGCCAACCAGCTCAGCAACTGAAACATCCCAGTGGCCCACTTATCTAAACAGAGATAATACTGTATTATATGCAGTAAATACTACATACTAGTCTTATTTTACAAATTCACAATTGATACACTGGTTGTGAATGGGGGGGGGGGGGGGGGGTTAATCATAACAGGAACATCTGGAAAACATATTTGCATTTGACAGACAAGGGTCACCATTGTACTGGATGACATACTGTACAATATCTTAGGATGCTTAGCAGAATTTTGAAGCAGAAGTTATTTTTGCACAACCTTATGTTGGAGTTTGGCTGGGACAATACTAATATTATTCTGTAGCATTATCACTGTTATATCGTTAACTGTAAATGAATTTTATGAGATGTATTGCTGTCAACTTTACTGAGAGATTCGATTTCAACTTTACAATAACGTGTAAAACAAAACGTATCACTGCACATTTTTTGTGCTCTTGTGCTACAATTGAAGGTCTGATATGATAAAACATACTACATGATATATTGCAAACATTCTCTGGTAGATAGAATTTCTGCTGTCATCTGCCATGTACCTCATAATAAACCCACGCCAGTGCTATGGTGGAGGCAGGGGTTGGAGGCTGTCATAAAAGAGATTAATGTCCTGAGTCCTGTATTAGATGGTGAGGCCGTATCAGACTACAGTTTAACCTGTATGCCTGCGTGACATATCCAGCCTCTATCTCTGCCACAGTAGGCACTAACATTTTGACAGGAGTTGTTTGTCAGCCACAGCCTAATAAGATTTGGATCAGTTCACTGGTTCACTCGCCTGTCAGGCTACCACACTGGTAAAGTACTGTAAATCCCTGTTATCCGTTCTTAGTTTGGGAGAGAAAATGAGCCTCGTGGAAGAAGAGAATTAACTTCTATGTACAAATGATTTAAAAGAATTTGTGGCTTTCTTTCAGATTTTGTTTTGGGTATGAACAAGGGGTGCAGACCTGTTTTTTGTAGACTGGAAAACCCACTTGAAGAATTATTGTGACTTCATCTGAATGAATTTAATGTGATACAGATAAATATACATCCTAGAATATATAACAAACTTATCCCAAATTAATATTCTGTTCACTACAATGTAATTATCCCACACAGCACATCTATAATTAGATAAAATTTCCCACAGTGATGTTTAACACTTTTATGAGCAAACTATGCAGAGAAAAGTAGAAGTTTATTACAAGAATACAAGTTTATTATAGAACTTGCATGAGGCCCAATGTTGACTGCACAAAGAAAAAGCTTTTTATTTAAACTACAAGTAATATGGGGGAAATAGCGCCAGCTTCATTTTTACATAACTTGTAATTTGTTTAATTTGCTCTAATGAATACACCTACTAAGATATTGTCAGAGCTCAGCTTACTCAACTCTGTGCAAAATTAAAAGGTAGATCTGGCCATATTTTACATTTTGTAAATGATCCATAAAGAGTAAAATTGTCTAAGGGGGAAAAAAAAACACCGTAACAACAAAAACATCTTCAACGACAACAACAATCTTCAGACAAAGTAGTCCTCAACAAATACCTGATTTGCTCCTTGTACACAATGTCTCAATGCTCATGTGCCGTACCAAAATGTCTTTCCCTTGCCATTAGTTTCACAGGAAAGTCATTAGAAATGTTTCACACCGTCTTCCCTCTCTCCTTCTGCGTCCCCTCCTGCACTTTGCGTCCCTTACGCTGAAGAAACTGAAGATTAGGTCTTAATCTCTAGCGCCATTTTTATTTTTCATCTTCCCCTGAGGGCTCTTTGTCAGCTTCTTATCAGAATGTCAGGCCTCTGCTTGAGTAAGCAAACAAACAAGCAGCAGCAGAAATGATGTATCTGAGAACTGCCACTGGTTGGGGATGAGCTGTCAGTTGCTTTGTTGAGCTAATGATTACTGTTGGATGCTCTGGGAATTGAAGGTCTGTAATTCAGGCCATGTTTTTTTTCCTTCTGTTTGTGCTGCGTTCCCACTCAAGCATGTGCTGTTTGATTTTTGATATCAAGCTCCTCCATCCTGTTCCTGCTGATAGGTCATTATCTGTTTTGTGAGTTTAGGGAGTCTGTTCTGCAACCGTGTGATATTATTTGACCATGGCTGTAATTAAAGGCAGCAATAGATATTTATTAGTCTGTTATTTTTATTATTTTATTTATGAATTCTTTGTTTTTTATTTTTGAAGAACAAATATTGAATGGCCATTTATACATTTCCTAGAGCCCAACGTGATGAAATAAAATTGCAACAGTGTTACCATGAAATTAAATTAGTGTTTTATTGATTTGTTGTTCTCCATACATTTTTAAGCAAATATAATTGCTGTTAGTTAGTTTCACCTGTAGCATTTTTGGCAGGCATGAAATTTTAAGTTCTCCACAAAGTTGTCTCCAAAAATGCTATTTGAGATAGAAACATGGCAAACAAAGTCCTTCAGTGTTCTCCCATCTTTAATACAGATTCATTTTTTTGTTAAGAATGCTTTTAATATCCCAGGCAAGGAGAAGTACACATACTGTCATATAAACGAACAGCTAGGCCATTGATTGATAGAGAGTTTTTGGCAACCTGGTCACCCTGCATCATCAGGTCATGGGAATCAGATTCCTCTGACTGGCTTTAGGTTATGCAGCACTTAGATACTTATCATTTGAAGCTTATTCAGAATCACAATCCACTCTAGATTTTTATCTTTCTTCTCAATTTCGAAATGTTTTGTAGTGAACAGCCAGATGAGAAAAAGCCAACCATTGTGTTAATTAGGTTAAATCATTAGTAAAGTAAAAACTAATTATTACAACATTTTGAGTTTTGCCTGTTATGAGTTTAAGCAATGCAATGATTGACTTTGATGACAGCTGATTTAACCTGCTGTGAACATTTTAATTGACAAAGTCAACTGAATAATTTCTACACCGAGATTTGGTAGTAAAACGTTTGTGAACTAGGGGTGTGAATCTCTCCCTCTCAAACAATTTGATACACATCTTGAAATATGGTCCAGGATTTAATACAAACATAATAGTGAGTGCTTTTGGTAGTGTACTTTAAGTATATTGTTGATGCTAATACCTTATTACTTTCTCTAAGTTTCCAGTGCAGGAGTTTCATTTGTGACATTGTGTGTAGTGTTTTATTAATTTTTAAGTAGAAGAAGTGAGTGTTTACAAATTACTCAAACTAAGAAAAAACAAATCCTCAAAACACACTCTTGAACAGCCTGCCAAATTTGAGCTTCACCAAATTTTACTTAGGACTTACAGACTTGTTGTTTTCTAATCTTACATCAGTTCCAGAGTGGGTGTCATTTGAGAGATGCGTGTAAAAGGAAGGATGAAATTATTAGCATATACACTCAAAGTGCTCTATGCTCTATGGGACCAAAAACCAAAGCATTAGGATCATCCGGGTCATCCTAAAAGGCAGGCACTTTCACAGAAACTAATGGGTCTCATGTTTCAGTCCAGTATGAAGTTCTCGTCACACATCCATGGACACAGACTGAAACTGAAGAACAAAGGGAAGCAACAGTAAATTTAAAAAATATTGCATTTTAAATCAATTTTAGAACAATTTTCTCTGGAGTTGAGTTTGAATTTGTTGATCTTCAACCTTTTCAGCAGTTTTTTTCCTATTGTGTATCAGTTCATCTTTACACCTGGAGTCAGAACTCTCGAGTCACTTTCAATAATGTGCTCACATTGCCAACCCTGAGTTGGAAGTGTCAAAACAAGTCCGTTTGCAGTTTTACAGTAGTGTTACAGGGTTGAGGTCTTTGGTTTCGTACAGACACCAGCATGCAGAGATGAATTTGACTAGTCAACAGTTTAATTTCGACCTGTCTCTAGGTTAAACATTAGTATCAATTAGCAACAGCTGATATAATGTGCCACTGCTGGCATTTCTCTTTTTAACTGGCCAAAGCAATAGTCAGTGCCACCTAAAACTGAAAGGCTTCTACATCATTTGTAAATTTCTCTTTACTAATGATAAGGCAATACCTCAGCCACTCATTTTATTTTTTTTTAATTTTATTTTACATTGCCAACCTGGATGTCAGAAGTCACTTCCATCAGGGTGCACATATAGATTTACACACTCACGTCAGTGGCATGTGAGAGAAATGCTGCATTGTAGACAGTCACTGTGGTAAAACAGCTTGTTGAAAAACTACCAAGACGGTAAAGAGCAGATTTCCACTTCAGATCTTACAATCCACGTCTGTCAAATCACCACAGGTCCCCTGTCTAATTTTTTTTTTTTTAAGATACTCTGCCATGCTTAGCGAAACACAATGTCCACAGACTGCTCTTCACATATCTTGATGTTTCATGTATTATGAAGTTATTCCTATTTAGAGACAGTTTTATGCAGATTGGTGACAATGGTTTTTCCTAATGCTGTCCTTCTAATCCTGCAGCTGATGTAATCAAGGGACAGCTAGTTTTGATGTTGGAGTCTGTTTGGATTGAATGGACTGTGTACTAGCAATGACGCACACCGTATCGACTATCACCAAATCATGTGTTTGGTCTGATTTTATGCCCCCGATTTAGCCTGGAGCCAGATCGAGATCCTCTTTTTCAGTGTTCTGTTGTTTTGCCGAGAGCTTCACTTGATTTTTACACCAGACTAAACAAATCCAACAAACCAACCAACCACACCAAACAAAGATTAGAGAACATTATTGTCTGTGCTGAGTAAACACATGGAAGTGAGTCAGAATTGTTTCAAAGTACAGTAGAGACGAAGGAGTGGTGCAGCACTACTTCTGTGAAATATCATTCTCTGCATCTCTTTACCTTCCCTGTTGACATTCCTGCCAGAGAAAACACCTCCTATTTAGCATTTTAGGTGAGGCAAATTCTCTGTGCAGTCCCCTGCCTCTAAACATGCATTCTATCACAGAAATATCAATAAATAAATATAAACATGCCAGATCTGCCTAAGTCACTTGAGTAACCTGCATCTTTAGCTTGCACTCTTCCTAGTATGAGTCTTTGGTTATGCCTTCTGGGCAGCAATCCTTTATCCATTGTAATATCTGTCAAACACAAAGAGAAAGGAGGGACTTGAGAGATATGCAGATGGAGAATAGCTCACCCATGCATATGTATGCATTCTACCTGCCTCACACAGTCATTTATTTTATACCTAAATTTGCTGGAATAATATTTAAATCACAGAGCTCTGTGAAATGAACACATTTGAATAGCATGAAGAGGACTTGGGGGACAGGGGTATATAGCCATTATTTCTCTCTCATCCTCTGAGTTTATCAGTGTAATTTAGATGGGATAATTGTTTGGGTTCTGTGCATATTCATATAATAGCCCTGTTATAAAACTGTTGCATTCTAAAAGTTTGAAGGCAAATTCAGCACCGTTTTTCATTCAAGCTGTCTTATTGTTTATTTCAGTAAAGTACACTGATTAAATTAGTACATAAAAAAAACAGTATTTTATTTGTATAATATTTAATAAATAAGGTTGTGTTTGGAAGGGACAGACAGCATGGCCATGAGAACATATTCTCAAATGTTAGGTGGAGCAAGCATTGTGATTTGCTGGCTTCTTTGCTCCCTCGGGGACTGGCCGTCAAATGAATTTCCACGTTTTGCAAAGTAGCCTACAGGATATTGTCAGGGTGCTTGTCCATCTGCTGAAGCTCAATAAAAACAGGACAATGACCACACAGACTGACGCAAATGTACTACGTATGACTTCACGGTCAGTGAATGCTTTGGAGTGGCCCCTGATTTGGTCCAGTTGTTGAGTGAGCTCAAGAGAATGTTACTTATATGGTTGATGACATTCAAACCACATTTTATGACAAATTAAAGTAGAAAACTCTGCATAATGAATACATACAATAAAACTCTTTTATAAAGTTTATAGAAAATAGAACGGGCCTCCAAACAGCTCCTTTTCCTCACAGCATTAACAATAATTTAAAATCGTGTCCCTGGCCAAATGCAATATTTACGCTGCCTATAAATCTACTTTAGCTTCCTGAAAATCCAATGAAAAATGTCTGGCTCTGCAGCTGCTATATGCTCCATTATGTCCACCAGCGGTTTCTAACATAGTGTGAGTCTAGCAGAGGTTTGTTGCTGAAAGCCTGCTGTGAGTTGAAACAAGGTTCACATGCACAGATCTTTAAAAAATGCTCTGTAGATCTGAAGACACGTAAAGTTTGGCAAATTTTTGGTGATCGTCATCATCTCTCACATTACCCATCATTTTAGCAATTTTCTTGAAGTGCTAAATAAAGGGCAACAAGACTTGCTTTAGGCTTTTGGAGATGTTTTGCCTCGTATCTAAAAGAGGCAGGTTAAGCAGCAGATTCTGTTGTCAAACGTGAATATTATGCAAGCTCATCAGTAACTCTTGGCAGTGTAATATATAAGGAGGTATTATCTTTTTCCCACAGCTGGAACTAATGGTGTAGTTAACCCTAAAGTTTACCCACAGCAGTTGATTGGTACAGTCCCACTGTAATCGTGAGTGTGAGTGTATCCCCTGCACTGATTGGCATCTTGTCCTGATCTTGCTCATGTCCTCATGAGTGGTTTACTAGTTTGAAAATGTTTGATAATGACCTGAAACCTGCTGACCTGTTTATGCTCTCACTAGGCCAATGAACTGAAGTGCATCTAATTTCTGGTCTGTGTCTAAATATTTTTCAGCATATATTAGGTGAAGTTGTGTCTACTTTGGCATCACCGCTGCATTAATTTGCATTCCATCTTCCCTCATTTTAGGTTTGATTATGCTTTCCCACATAGAACACATTTTTCCCTGTTCTGACGATAACAGCCAATACAAAAAACGTCAAATGCTCGGCGAATCATGTTGTTTGAGGCACCTGTTCTCAGTTTTCAAAGGAATCATTTATCTAAGACAAGTTCACATGCCACAGGCAAGAACTGAGGAGAAGCTCGAGGTAGTTTTATGCGGCAGGTATCGTTACTATGAATTATTTTGTCAAAATGTGTCAGCAAGAAGTGACAGCAGACACCTGGCCTTGTTTATTTCCCATCTGACTACTGTGGCAATGCAGTTTTTGGACAAGCTACTATATTAAACTGCTTGAAGCACATTCCTTTAGTTTATATTTTTACAATGCCTGTCCACTTAATTCCTTGCACCATTTTATAGGACTTTTCAGGTTACTTCAGGCAATTTTAGATGTTTTCAATTTTAAATTCTCTGTCACCATTTATTATTTTGTCCTTCTGTTATTGAGTCTCCATGGGTTTACCTAGGTATTAGTGTATGTTCACAATATTACATATGTATATCAGAGTGACGCATTCATTCCTATACAATTTAGATTCATAAGCTTGTAATAAGCATTATATTTTTTCATTAGATGATTGAGTAGTAGAGAAGTTAGAAAAAACATCTTATGCTTTTTCTTTTTCTTTTCTTTTGTTAGACATACTGATCCACAGTTGGCCAATTGATCAGTAAAATTAAGTTCCCTGGTATATTATGTGAATCAGAGTCGTTTGTTCTTTTGAAGACTTTCTGATTCACCAAGTCTTTCACACAATAAGCACAAAGGAAATGGTCAGCAATTTTAGGCAACACCACTGTAATTTGGTGTGAAAGATGTCATTATTGGCTATGACAATATCACTTTGGACTTGAATATAGCACTAGATTCCAAAAATTACATTTATTCCTCATGATAATTTATTTTATTATCTCGAAATCTTTGTAAAGCTGGCCTTTAAGAAGACATTTATGCTGTAATTTACTGCTCTCAATGGCATCAGCCACTAAATAACACAGGATTATAAGAACGAGGCAGATCCACACTTGTCACTGTTGGAAGTGGTCTTTGTGTAAAAATGTTGTGACATTTACGCTTTTGTTTTAATTTCCTAAAGGAAGACATACTGAGAGTTTTGAAGATTTGGTGAATGGGCCTTGAAAAAAGTTAAATGTTAAGTGTATTTTCCTGTAGAGCACAATTGACAATCAGAGCAATGCCATGTACTGTAAAACTAGAAAAGCGTTGCCATCACGCAGTTTTCCATTCTTAATTAGAACCTTATAAAGAAATCATGTATGCATGATTTTACTTTCACGCATCTGTTTTAATCATCTGCATCTGTCTCAATTTAGCTTGAAGGCAAAAGCAGTTCTTTGAGTTGCCACATTGCCAGCAGTGTTTGTTAATCACTCCTTGGTGTTTCCAGTGTTTAATCTCACAGCTGCTTGTTGTCTTTGTGTTTTTGCTTTTTTTTTTTTTTTCTTTGCACCATGCATCCACTCAAATCACTGTAAAACAATTGATCTTGTCAAATCTCATCTTGCTGCAGGGATAGTTGCAGATACATCAGAGGCTGCAACTATTAATTTTCTAACGATTATTTTTCTTATTGATAGAAGCATGTTGTCTGTAAAATATCACTCTAATATTCCCTGCATGATTTCCCATACTCCAAGGTGCATTTTTAGATGTAGTGAATTGTTTTGTCTGTCCAGCATATAAAACCCAAACATGTTTAGTTTATCATCTTTTATAGTTAATGGACTGAATTTGCAAATCTGACTGAAATGGTTATTCAGCATACAAAACTACAGTTGCTGGTGACTTTTACATCAGCTGATTAATTGACGTCACTGAAGATTTTGGTTTATCAATGTAAATGGAATGTAAACTTCGTTCGAAAGTAGAACCAAGTAAAAACGGCTTAACCTCGAGTACCCCTAACAAGAACTGAACTTTAGTTCTTCTTATGAGTTACAAACAAAGGCTACATGACTATTCTGGAGTCGAACACTGGTCTATTGTGGGAAAGCCCTCAGCTTTGTTGACCCATCCATCGACCCAAACCCCTTCTTGGAAATCCTTATTCTGTTTAAATACCAAGTTCCTGTTATGTTCACTACAGCTGCTCTGCCTCACCCCATCGTAATATGTTTTTGTTGGTCATTTTTTCCTGCTAGTATGAACGACCCACCTAGTCATCCGTCACACGAGGACAGTCTGTCTTTAGCTTCTTCTTTGTTGCTGGGGTCCTTTTGTCTTTGCATCATACAGTGGAGTATACTGAGCAACTCTGCTGGGTTTTCATTGACAAAGAATGGCAGATGTTACTAGTCCAAGGATTTGTTGCTGCATGATCGACTGCCCCATTAGGCATTTTGTACTGTGTTTTTTTTCTTTTTTTCTTGCTGTATTGGCTTTAAAATTCATTACTTGGTTTACACTTGTTTTTGCAGTTTTACTGTAGTTGTTTTCCTGCTTATCGCTTGAACTTCTAAAAACACACCTACATGAAGCAGCATCCCCTGCTTTTCCCCACCATCTGTGCTGCGGAGCTGGTGTACTTTGTTCAAATACTTTTGAAGAACATCAGCATCAGAGACCAAAGGAACAACTGAAAGCTCTAATGCAGAGGATGCTACAGAGCAGTAACAAAAGGAGGTAAAAAACAATGTATAGACATTGAGATCTTCACAAAGTACTTTGAGAGGAAAAAAGCTCTAAAACATTACATCAGGAAAACTAGGTGCAATATTTGTTCAAAATTACAAAAAAACAAGTTATTCAGAGTAATGTGGACAATAAACTCATAATTTGCCTGAACATGTTATGACATGCATAGTAATTACTCAAGAATAAAACCACATACCAGGAAGTGGATCACACTGTTTTCTTACTTTTTTTTTTTTGCTACTTGAATTGATGCTTATGTGAACTATAAACTCAACAATATATAGACGAATGTCAAACTGTAGGACAAATGCGTAAAGAAAACAGTGTGACGAGACCCCCATTCGTAGGGCACAGAGGGTCAGTAAATAGTTTGAGCCTCCAAGTGATGTGAATCATATACTATGGTCTTTGCAGTCACCAATTTTCAACCCGATGAAAACCTGGGACATTTTAGGCTGATATGTTAGACAGCGCTTTCCACCATCATCATCAAAGCACCAAATGAGAGAAAACCTCTGGAAAAAATGAAGTTCCATCCGTCCAGCAGAGTAACAACCACTTGTAGAATCCATGCCAGTGTGAACTGAATGTGCTGACCCAGCACTAAGACACCTTAGTCTTTTTCTAATTTGTCATCCATCTGTATAGTGACAGAGAATCTCTGCTACTTTCCATGGCGTTTTAGCTTTAGAGACACTGTCAGTATACATTAAATACCACCTTACCCTCCCAGTGCCTCCACTGACAATGTTATCCACCTTTTCCTTTAAATATCACAGTGATACAATTTTTTTTTTTTGTCCCACTATGACTTTTCCATAGAATCAAAAGATGTTCTCTCATACCAGAATAAAATATGAAAAGATTGCTGTGAACATTTTCCTGTCTATCCTACTCTAATTCAAGGGTAAGATCAGACTAGTCGGTATGCTTTGAACATAGTGATCTTATGCATGAACAATATGAGGATTCAGAATAAAGATTTTTCAGAAAAATGACTGAATACACAACTCTCAATTTCCCGCTGTCATGCTCTTTGTGTGATTCTGTTTCCTGCAAGAGGATTGGATGCGGAAGTCACATTTGGTAAAATCTGGTGAAACAGAATGTTCGAAATGTTCTGAGCTTAGGCAGCACAGATGTGGATTATGCTTCTTCTAAGTCGCATGAGAAGATCTGTAAAGGGCTTTCATCTTTTTTTTTTTTTTTTTTTTTTACTTTAAAGGCTTGTAAGTCTTTAGAGAGTACAGTTACTACACCTGACCATCTCTATCGGTGGATGGCAGACATCTTACAAACCATGCAGCATTTGATACTGACAGGACAGTTTTTTGTTGTTTTTTGTTTGACCTAAATTTAACGTTGTTAAAAATGCTATACAGTGTATGCGTACAGTTATGACACCTTGCTGATGTACATTAAGAAGAAGTTTAATATTTAACAAGTTGTACATTATGCAGTAGACTGCATGACTTTTCTGGACAGGTTGGGTCTCCTTTCTTCTCCTCTTCCCCTGTAAATACTGCTAATGGTATTTCAGTCCTCTGTTTTGTCACTGATAATCGATCTATGAGATACATAATGGTGCTGATGATGTCTTTACTTAATTTCATTAATTCAGAACTAAAAGAAAAAGTGTACGTTATAGATGTTTGTTATACAAGTCTTCCAACAAGCATCCATGGTAGTTAAATCTGCATCAGTTAGCTTACAAACAGAAGTTTTCTGTTGCTGTGTGTCACTGTCTGCAAAGTTCTTTTGTTAAAGCCCCTATAAGCAGGATTTGGTACTTTTTCTTCTTTGTCTCCCCCTGCCATTGTTGAGTGTACTTTACTTGTAGACTGCTGTCGTAAATACCAGCACTTATTTTTTAAGCTGAAGCTATTACAGAAAGAAAGTGCCGTAAATCAAACCATGGTCTTGACTGATGTTACCTTAAAAAAATCAAGATTTCATACAGGTATGACTCTGCATGGTTTTATTTATTGCCACATTGAAGAGTAATACTAACAGGATAATGTTGACACCACAATGTAATTCCAGATTATACCTGTGTAATGTTTGCTTGCCCAACAGCAAAAACTCTAAGTCAGCACCTCTACATTCCCATCAAAACACTCCTACACTCTTATAATTATCCTTCCTCAAACTTTACCTTTGTGCTGCCTGCTTTAGTGCATGGACTGAGGTTTTGTCATGCTAAGAATAACCATGGATGTGTTATGGCCGTAACAAACTGCGGTGCCAAAAAACCTTAATGCCCTTTTTGTGAGAACTCTCTGGGATGGGTGTCCAATGTTCCTCAGTCCATTTTTTGAGAACCTATGCACACTGCAGTTATGACAGAGAACCATTCACCCTATTATAAGTTAGTGTACCAGTCAAATACTTTTTAAGCCGTTACTTCACCGTAAAACACTTACATATTGGGTCTTTAAGGCTTAGGAACCATAAAAAATTCTCTTTTTGTCTTTTGGCAATCATGGTAGTAAGCTAGACATGGTCAATAACCGTCAAAATGATGTCAAGCAGTGTTTACATATGAAATTTTGAGTCTTATAAACTATACTAAACTATAAAAACAAATAGCAGTCATTTAGAGTAAAAAAAAGTTAGAGTAAAAAAGTTTAACATTGACAACTTTTTTTTATCAGCAACTCCATCATACAATATAGAATGCAGCATAAAACAAAATATCAAGATAAACAATAAATGTAACAAACTCCTAGTGAAGGCTGACAGTCACTAAGATGAACATGAATTGTGATGGTGGTGTGTGTGTGTATTATCTGCTCAGTCAGTGAGAACCACTGACCTTCTCTCCACTTATTATTATGCCAGTAGGAAAGAATCTCATTAACCACTGGGTGGAGCTCTCTCTCTCTGTGTCTCTCTCAATGTCTCTCTCTCTGTCTCCCTCAATGTCTCTCTTTCTCTGTGATTTCAGTTTGTCTTTTGCATCCCTTCCCTCCGTCTTCTGCCAATCAGTCTCACGTGTCTCACATCATCCTTGTTTTGTTGCCCTGTCTCCTCATTAGGATTGCACATTTTGCTTTCTCTCTGTGAGCATGTTTTCTTTCTCTCAGATTTAAATCCAGGGGTGACAGGTAAACTTACTGTATCCACAGTTTGAAATCCCAAACTGAGCATCATCCCGAAAAAGAGCATCATCCCACAACAAAATATTAAAAAAAAAACAGGACAATAATTGATCATTTAGTTTATACAATCATTTAAAAATCATAATCCTAATTAAAGTAATTGTACAGCCCTAGAAAACGGTGAGTAACCAGCAGATTCTAGATTGATTTTTAAATGTCATTTGGTGAGGGAGTATGCACTGAAACAATCTTTATCTTTTCAGTCTACAAAGAAACTGTATGAAGAATGTAAGTGACAAAAGATTTATGTTCAAAGTGATTATTAATTGCTGAACCCAGCAGTCAAACAGAATGAAATTCTACTTTAATTTTGAAGAAGACGTTTACAATAGACCATTTTATTCTGATGGTCATGTTTTGTAGGAGCTAAAGTAATAGCCACAGTAGATTTGAAGATTCTAAATAATTGGATAATTGTGGAAGTCGTGGATAAATTGCTTATTTAAAGACACAGTTACACTGTAACTATAGTTACATTGTAGAAATTATTAGCATTTGGAGTAACAAAAGGTAATCATGTTTGTGATCACACTTATACACATACACCTATCCCTATAAAAATCAATGTTTTTGTTGATATACAAAAAGTATATCCTGGTATAAAGGTATATTCTGAGGTTAATGGGAGAGCACCTCTATTCTGGTTCGCAGTCATTACTCTTTGTACCAGTACAACATTCACATGAAGGATCTTTATATATCTGGCATGATCTTTGTACTGTAAATAATGACTATCTGCATTATTGATACATCTAATAATTGGCAATACACTATTTTGGCAATATGTTAAAAAGGAAAAAAAACTAAACAAAAAACCCCATGAAATTTTGTTAACCAACACTGAAAAACGATATTCTACTATCTATAAAATAGGACAAAGAGAAACATGAAATCAATTTAGAAGCTTTAATAGGTGTGTTTGGCATTTTAGTTCAAAAAATCAAGAGCAGCTGTAGATTGTTTTCTATTGGCCATCTAATTATCAGTATTCCATACTTCAAAAATGAAGAATTATCTACAGCAGGATTTGACTTTAAGTTTGATTAGTTCACTTTCAGTTACAAGTTCTTGATAATGGCAAAAGTCATAATGACAATAATTTTGGTCAGTATTGAGATCACAATAGTTTTATGCAATTGCTTATCGGCTTTGGAAACACTGCAGTTATTGAACAACCACTATTGAAAGAAAAATGTATTTAACAGTAGTGACTGTCAGGCTGTGTACACCTCTCTGTGTCAGAAACACACTGTGAACCAGCTGTTTTAATTCACAGGTGAATTTTAGTAACGGAACTCAACTTTCTTGAGGAATTGTTGTGCTCAGTGTTGTCATTGTTAAACAATGCTGTTAATGTGTGCACTAATTTTCTGCATTATGAATAATTTAAATTATGTGCAATTCCCAAAATCATGGAACCATGTTAAGGTCCTGGTTATTACATGCTTATTAGTTTTCCACCACTTGCTTCTTTTATCATAAGATTAATTACTTACTGATAATTTGAAAATCTTTCTGTGATTTTACAAGACTACTTGTGTTGGACTTGTTCCTGAACTGACTTTATACTCATGTTTTATATTTGATCTAGTGCCAGTCTCTTATTTTTATATACATCCTGATGATATTTCTAATTTAGTTAAAGTAAAACCCTGTCAAAAGTACGAATTTCACAATAATTTCTTGGTAATTTGTATTTATAAGAAAATATTCTAAAAACATTTATTATTTTTTTTTATACGTAATTCTTCCAATGGTAACATCAAAGTTTGTGTAAAAGCGTTATCACACTACTGTGTGAAAATGTACAAAGCCAAGTTTAAAAAATGAAGTGGCTCTAGGCCACCGCTTGGCAACAAAACACATGTGAATCTCTGACCAAACTCTCTTCAGTTGAGCTGCATTGTGGGGGAATTTGGGCACCAGGTTTTGGCAATGAATAGAAATGTTTGGAGAAAAAAAAGACATTTGTGGTTCTGCTACCTCAGATTGATCATTCTGTAAAATTGTTCATTATAAATCTGACCACATTTTAGAAATTCACTCATAAACTGATATATTGATTTAATTGATTTACTACTCGTACAACCACAATTTACTGACAATTTATCTGTTAGAAATACGGAAAAATAAAAAAGCAATCCATTTTATACAGTACTAAATTTTGGCAAATATTTTTGCAGGTGCTTCGTAGAAGTCATACTCACATCTACCCTCACCAGTTTTCAGAGAAAACGTTTTTGCATTCAAGAAGATTTCGTAGACAAACATGAAAGTAAAATGTCACTGTTAAGTCCAAATAAAATTATATAGTATTTTCTTCATATGCAACAATTAATTGACTCATTTTCAGACTCCCCTGCTGACTTAAATACTCCTTTTAAAAGACATCTTGAAACTTTTAGGTGCACAGAGGAGTACTTGATAAAGTAGCATCGTAGGTCTCTTTGGTTAGACAGACAAGTGCTTGCAGATTTCTCACATTTGTCTAACAGCACTTGTTATGAGCCCAGCTAGTGTGGTGTAATAACTGCAGGGCAGCTATGGTATTTCATTTAGAACTGGGAATGAAATCCTGTCAGTTCAATCAGCAGAATATGCTGTGATACATGTACAGATATAATATCTCAACTGTAAATAATGTGGGCAGCTTTTGCACACCTGGGAGGCAGGCTTAGGAATAGGTGTTAAAGAGAAGAACGAAACTACTCCAAAAAATGAATAGAACACCCACACACTGCCTGTGTGCATATTAAACAAAATAACAGGGATAGTTGAAGAAGCCCCATGGCAGGAACCAAACATTTTATCGACCAATATCCAATTAGCAAACCTCTTGTTTAGAAACATACTTCAAAATCTCCAAACTTCTTGTTAAAGAATTGTCATTTGTTTTCTTTTTAAAGGGGTGGAACAGCTATGGGTGACTTATTTACAGACTGACAATGCAGCATTATTGAGCTGTGAAGCAGATCAAATTCATGCTGGGTTTAACACCTGTCATCATAAACAACAATCTGAATCTACAGTGGGGACGTGATCACTGAAACACAACAGTAGAAGGATGTAAATCTGTTTCAACTTACTCAAAATTGTGTATATAAGTTCATATGGAACTTCTGGTATCACTAATTCAAAATGAATTTCTTTTTGGACCTTTTAAACTTTTTAAATAATTTATTCACAGATGGATAAGATGGCTGATTAAACAGAGAACATTTCAAAACATCAGTGGGTGCATGGGGCCACTCAACATTCCCAAAAATGATCTGTAAATGCTGCACTGGATTTTTAAGTAAAAATACCTCCACTGCACATGAATTAGAAATCATTCCAACAAGAATGGCGCTTTAATAGCAAGAATACTTAGTTTCTTTCTTATTTAAATATTTACCAATTAAATAAATAAATAAATAAAAGATACAACCAGGTGCTGTGATTCATTGAAATTCCTCTAAAAATTTAATTGCAGTTTTTAAACGCTACAGAATAAATATCCTCCCTCCAACTCGCATGTGTTCTCCTTTGAGGACTGCCCACTATTTATGCATGAGAACAAATGTTAGAGTGCCATTAGTTCTCCATCTTCACAGATGGAGTATTTGTATACGGCCAATAAATTTTCTGAGTTCAAAACCATATTGGCATAAAGCTGTAACTTCACCGTCGCATCAAAAGCAGATGGCTACACTGACAGTGACAACAGCCTCTATGCTACATGAAAGCAACAAGGCATCAGCCCACATTAACATGTCTGCTAATGTCTTATTCCTATCTACCATAACATAAAAACAAATCTTGTCCTGCACTTTGGATTTATTTATTTATTTTTGAAACAACCAAATGCTTGCCAAAGAAAAGTTTAAGGATGGGTTTTGTTGTGATTCCTATTCAAAGTTGGTAAAACATCTGATTCATTAATCTCTACAGCCACAGATCCCTTATTAAATCCTGTATTCAAATCCTGTGACACTGAAGTCCATGAACACTACAGGCTGGATTCCATGATTAAAGGTCAAAAACTACATGATCCCATATTTTTGTAAGAGTATTCAGGATAAAAGGCAATAAAAAGTACTATTACATTTTTTTTTTTTTTTTTACTTTTTCACCATGTTGTAGCACCGATATGTGGTGAGGACACATGCATCCACATTATATCTCTTTATTTATAATATGTGCTCACTGTGAAGCCCCTTGACAGCAAACTCAACACACAATACAGTAGTTGCGCACAGTATTAAGTTTGTTTCTCCACAGGTTGTCGACCCTGGGAAAGAACACACACTGGTAGTGCTTAGACAACCTTGGATTTTAGGGTTTGACCTGAATTTTGTGAAAACTCTAAATGAATTATGTGTGTTTACAGAAACTCCTAAAGTTTGTACTCTCAGACTGAGATTCTTGGGTGGTCTAATTTTCTGACACTGTTGATAATGTTACAAGAACCCAGTTGCCCCGTATAATAACATTCACAAAATGTCTCCAACAGTTGGGGCCCTGCCCTGAGGGTTGCTGTTATTTGGGGGATTGTTGGCTTGGAACTATCACAGCTTTCATCTAGGGCCAGTAATTCGATGAGTAAATGTTATGCTTCTTAGTTGTGAAATTACAGGTGTAAAGGCTTTTTCATACTTTATCATTTAACAGCTTCACTTTCTTTAAAACTAGAAGCTGTATCCTTATTGTCAACCAATCAAAGTGTCATTATCACAGCTAAAACCTGGTCCTCCAGGCTACAACTGCACTGTCTCTCACCTTTGATAGCAGCTTTAGAAAAATAGCAGTTGTCAGAGCTGAGGTACTGTGCACATTGTAACACTGACTGAAAAGCAACATCGTGTTCTGTGGTACTTTCAGGTCCCTTATTCAACTTTGTTATATCATTACTATTGTTTGGATTCTGACATTTAATATAATTTTCAATTTATTACAGACAGGTGCTTAAAGAGACAATCATTGTTTCCTGTCATTACAAGACTTAAGAGTAAAGAAATAAGAATGTCACAGATGGGTATACTATTTAATGCACTTAGTTTCCACCAATTCTTCTTGAATATGTTAAGAACAACAGCAGACACTGTACATCTTTAAGTATTTATCTGTCGCAGCCTTTTAAACAAAGCCAGACTCTTAACAGAATCCACCACTAGTGTTTGTAGTGTAGGTCATGTGTTTCAAACTTAAGTTAACTACTTTATGACTTGGAGAAGTATTTAATCTAAAAACATCAGTGAAATCTGGTATCTGGTATTCACGTACTCAAGTAAGCTTAATAATTATATGAAATTAAGCTGCTAGTGTGTACAGCTGGGAGGGAAGTGCACTTAGTCAATTTCAGTTCTCTTTTAATTTAATTTTTGATTTAACATTCGTATATTACAAAAATACGTTTCTCAATAAATGTATTCCTAAATGGTTAATTCGAAGGACTGAAACACACAATCACCACAGTCCATTTTTAGAAGCACACATTACATGCAGCAAATACATTCTATTCAACACTTCAACCTGGGGTCTACCACAGTATTATTAGTCCAAATCATGCATGCTTGGTTATTTACTCATAACTTACACAAGAAATGCAGACCCAGAACAAATACTTCATCGTTACAAGAGTCAGTCAGTTAAAACGTCCATGTTACTCAGCAACATAAATACAGTAGTTAAATAGTTGTGGAAAACGATGAACTTTCATGGCTTTTGTGTACTAACATGAAGATCTTAGCATCAGCATGGAAGCTAGCTCTGCTCCTTCTCCTATAGACAGCATATCAGCCTTGCTGCATCTCACTACTGAGGAAAAAAAATACAGACATCCCCAGACCGGAGAGAGTAGAGAATGCGTGAGTCAGATAATCAGCACTGACAGGATGAATCATTTAGGGCTTATAAGCCCATCTCTCTCCATGCTGAAATACTCTCCCACTCTATTTGTTTATCATAAAACATTCCTGAGTTTGTTCCCACCACCACAAACAAATTGCAACAAATCAGACATCTTTATTAGTTGTGCTGATTACACCGGGTCAAAGGTGAAGCTGAGACTCAGTTCACCTTCAGCCTCCCCTGAGTCATGTTTTCAAAACTGCATTGACTTAGCAAAGTGCCGCTGTTTTGTGAACACAGTGTTATAGAATGTTCAATTAAGTTTAATGATTATATGCTTTTTGTAGGGTGTAAGTTCGCTTTCCTCTTGAGCTCACAGTTTAAACTCTAAGTCTGGTTATTTCCTATATTCTTGTTAATGTCAGCAAATAATGTTACTCTAACATCTGTATATCTAAAGCCTGGTTTTAAAAACCAATTAGTTTAAAAACGAATAAATTATTGCTGCACTCCACATTACAGTCTAAAGGTAACATTAATATGAAAGTTACTTACTATGACAAAATATTACTGTGATAGATTCTTACAATGTTTGTTTACAATGGCAACATGCACTGATCAGTCACAATATTTTGATCACCTGTGCAAATGTTTTGCAATCCAAATACCTTTGAATCTACCCCATTCATTTTAAAGAGGGGGGTCAAAACAGAACCACCTCTGCTTATAATGCACTCCAGTATGACCACTATCACCTTTCTGATGGTTACAACCTAAAAACTGAGAAATTATAACTTTGTAAATGTAGAATTCATGGCAGAAGTCCTCTATTGGATTGCATTAAATTGTACAGGTGGTCACAATGTTCTGGCTGATCAGTGTATATACATTGCATTTTTGAGACAAGCTAGTCCCAGTCTAGCCGATTAGCATATGGAGAGGAAATCTCTAAAATAAGGTAAGTAGGTAAATAAGGTTTTCTTAAAACAGCTTTACCAAAATTATTCAGTGTAATTGCAGTACGTATCTTGCCAGTTCTGTCTGTCTCTCACTGACTAATTGCAGGTGAAAGCCAGGTCTTACACAGAGCAGTATCTTCTCTCCTTGGGTATCATAACAAGCTCTTTCCATCTTCTTCTTGATCCTTTTTAGCATCACTGATCTTCACACGTGGCATCATCTTCAAGGCTGACCTACAATCACGCTCCTCCCAATATCTTCTTTCTGTCAGCCTTCCCTGACATAGTTCAGGCGCTCCCACACAAAGACATGCCATGCAGAGCACAGTGGTTTAACAGGATAGTGACAGTGGAGACACTTCTGTGAAAATTTCCTGACAGACGATCAATTTGAGTAAAGTGAATAAAATGATGACAGTTTTTACCAGTGAGTGTGTTTTTACAATTCAAGTACTTAATAATATTTTTTTTTTTTTTTAAATGCTACGGATCCAGGTAGTTTCTTTAGTCTGAGAAAACATGGTTCAGAGTGGCTTTGTTTTTCACACGTCCTGGACCTTGTTTCCTGTACTTTGGGGGCATGTTTCTTTCTCTAATAATGACTCTTTGTCTTTTATGTATTTGCATCAGTATATCCTACCCAAATTTAAATCAATACAATCTCAACAGTCTCTGATATTCAGTTACCTTGTCGGTAATCCACTAATAGTTGTAAAATGTCAACTCTTCTTTTTTTTTTATGGCCTACTTTTGACTATGCACCACATCCCACACCGCGGCCCTGGCTCACCCTGAGGGAAAGACAAAAGGCAGAACATTTTTATGAATTGGTGGCAAAATTTGAGCAGTGCAAATCAAATGCCATGTACTTTTATTTTTAGACGTTATATCATGTTTTTGTATTAGCCTATTTTCAAGTGTCCTTGGGGACAGGTACTCTTCATCCATTCCCCTTGCATTGACAATCAGAAAGACCTAAAAGGACAAACCGTCACAAAGACTATTTTGGCAACAAAGAGCATCCGAATGGAAAAAAGCAAAATGTCACTCGATCGCTTCCTCTGTGTCACAGCTTCTTGTATGTGACAGATAAATATGGAACACAAACCAAACTCTCCTGTGAGTTAAGTGGGAAAAGACATTTGAGTTATTTTAAGTTTTAAAGTATTTTCTTCTTGGGCATACCAACTTTACGTCCAGGTGCAGCAATAAATGAAGGCAAGAACAAGTTTAGACAAATAATTTTTTTGCTTTTCCAAGTAGACTATTCAAATTTGGCTTCTGCAGCTCTTTCCCCAGTGCTCGTTTTATCTTGAGAGACAAGAACAACAGAGTCCTGTCATAATTGCCATGGTCCCCATAAAGATCTGAGCATAAAACCCACCAAGTATTGTTTTTTTTTATTTTTTCTGTTTATTGCACTTAAATGATTATAGAACTGGTATTGGCATTATTCTTGAAGGCATCCTCATTTTCGTTTTAGTACTTCTCTGCACAGTTACAGCATATGTGATCAAAATGGGCTCACAAGCCAAGTTGCCGTGTGGTAACTTGATTAATTTCACACTTCCTTGTGTATTTGTGAGCATGCTGCATATTTTTCAGACAGCTGTTGCAAAAGATAGTTGTGTTATTTACAGTATGTAGTTATTAACATATGACCTGTAAGTCTGTATTGAACCAAGTGTAAAATTGGAATGTTAAAGAGTATATCTGGTGTGGTGACGGGGATGCTGAGCTTAACGAGATAGTCAGACTCTTGGAAGGAAGCTATAATAGACCTGCTGCCTCTCATGTTGAAAGAAGTCAGCTGAAGTGGTTTGAGGATGTTATTAGGGTCACTGCAGGATCCCTGTTTTGGGGTTATTCTGAAACCAACCTACTGGGCTATTTGAATGCAATTTATTCAACGTTGTTGTCAATGTTTGCACATTCAGTGCATTGACATGCAGTGTAAGTTACCCAGTTACAGTTGGCTTACTCTGAAAAGCTTGTTTTTTGTCATATTAACCGTAAAGTTGGTTGGGGGAGGGGATTAGGCAAACTGATTTCCCCAGGTGAAGAACGAATGAGTAACCAATGTAAACCCGTTTACTGAGTGGCAGACAATTGATGGATTTGGCGGTTAGGGCTTTAGAAGTTTGGCACGGTCATATTACACTGGGTATATTTAACTTGCTCAAGGGACCCAGAAATTCATCAACTCTAGGCATTGGAAATAGTCAAATTCTGTTAATTCTGAAAATTAATGAAAAACATTCTCAGTCGTTCGTTGGAGCCACAGCATTACGTTTAAAGTGTATTCAAGCTAGCTTTTTGTGCTATTTCATAAGGAAAACTGTGTTGTCTGCTTGGAACTTTAATTTTATCTTTGATGTGATTACTGCAACCTTCTGAAACTGGTGGTAACTGATACCACTGGAAAAACCAGTGTTTGCAGCTTTGCCAATTTAGGGGGGTAATACTGTCATTTGACCAATCAATAATCATTGGAAGGTATTCCAAACTTTTCTCATTCAGATGGTCTTTAAATGTGAATATAAATATTATTTTTTTGTCACGATAATCTGGAATTTGTATGAGTAACCACTCAAAAAAAAAACAAAAAACAATAGATTAAAGTATACTATACAGTACTATACTATACAGTATATATGAAAGCATTCTTGACATCCCATTCTTCATGCACCTGTTCACTTTTTTGAGGTGATGTTGCTGTTGAAGTACAAGCTACTATAAGGTTATTATATCTCTCCCAAGCCATTTTTGCCCGAATCAAACTTCTAATTTTGGCACTAGGTAAGTCATAGTTAATATTGATCAAGACTGACTGCAACATATGGTCACAAGATACATGCATGTAATTCGATGTTTGATGTTGTTTTCCACATCAGTGACTGACGCTGCCAAACTGGCTTCTCTCCATTTTATCCCAGAAATAAGGTCTCTGATGTGATAAAGCTTTTATCTTTCTTGGCTTCCAGTTTCAGATTTTTACTCTAGGTGTATTATTATGTACAAAGTACCATATTCAGATTCTCTGTTTGATTATAATTATTATTATGTCAAGTGGTTGCAAACAACACATTTATCTAAATCCAGATATATTTTTAAGTTTTCTATATTTTAGACTAATCTCATGTCAAATGAACTTAAATATATTATGTAAATTGGATTGCCACTGCTCAATTTGTACATTCACCTTAATTTAATGATTTAACTCCTACATACTAAAATTATGTTTAATCTAATTTCAGTGGATTCAGTAAATGTAAACCAAACAATATGTTTAAAACACTCTGACTTTTTTAAAACTTATCGGTGTAACCATATCTGTCAAAATGCAGAGTTTTGGAAAACTTGCAACATCATTCTATCTATTACACAGGTATGCTTAGAGTTCAACACATCAATTTTAAACTTTAACTCTTATAGTTGTGTTAACTTTTACAATATTAATGAAATTAAAAATGCACTAAATACTGACAAATTTGCCTGTCTAGTGTTTAGAGACAGAACATAATCACTCTCCCACAGTCCCTGTTCATGAGTAGCTTGATATCCTTCAACAACATGCACATTTGGAAAAACTGTCAGTAGGAAAATTGAACAAACAAATAAAAAGAATGTAGCAGCACAAATCATGATAAAAACAAATTTACAAAATTCAAGTTTAGTGCATAGATAAATTCAAGCAAAAGCACTCAAGCTCAGGCTGCAGATCCTCCAATGAAAGTGCCAATGTCCTCATCCAGTTCAGTTCATGCAGTCCCTCCACCACCCTTGTTAAAAGATGGATCATGAATCTGGTATCACTGAGGTCCAGCAGCTAATGTGTTAATCTAGCCAACCATTAATCCTCCCATATTAACCTGGATTTACAGGATACTGGCTGAATACTACTTCAGTAGGTAAAAAATGTCCGACAAATAATATAAAACAATATCCAGTCTAGACACTAAACGGTGAAGTAAGACAACAACTGTTGCACTGCCACCATGCAGCTCCTAAGATCTCCTTTTTTATTTTGACCAATCACCTGGCAAAAGATTGTTTTCTAAGCTAATTGTACTTTTAACAATCCCCCGCAGACACTAAAATGCACTATGAATTTAATATCTACTCAAAGTGTTCTAACCTGGATTATGTTGTTTGTCTGTGGCATGGACTGTTGATGTCCAAAAGCAGATTAAAAACTCATCAGTCTGACAAACTCCTCCACTTGGTGTTTCTTTATGCTGAACTCCTTGGTCATGAAGTTGTTAAAAAATTTTGTCACTCACCAAACCCTTTTCTGGGGCTGTGCATGCACATTTGGAGCCAGTTTATACCAACCACTGTAAAATGTTATGCAACTTGGGGCAACATTTTTTTGTAACTATTCAACCAGTACTAAATACATAAATACTTGGAAGTTTTTTCACCATTTTTACATTTGGAAGATCTACATTAATTATTTCTGATGAATAAAAAGTAAAATTTTTAGTTGCCATTCTAAAAATGCTGATACAAAACTGTATACACATATTTACGCACCTCTTGCAAGACCATCCAGATGTTTAGTTAGCATCTGTCCACAGTAACCTCCTTTCTTCTGTAATAGAGGTTAACTAGCTCCATTAAGGTTTTCTCAAGTAGGATTGTTGTGAATTCAGTATTTATCCGTTATACACGGAAGAAACTTGTAGTGGTGACAGGATATTTGTAGCTACTGTATCTTGTTAAAGGACATATTCACATGTAAAATTAGTAGTTTCAAGTTTTTAGTAGGGGCTAAAAAGTAGACAGACTAAAAAGAAAATTAGACTGTTTAAATTAATTAAAATGTTTAATTTAAAGAATTTAATTAATTGCTTTCTGTTTTAAAAAAACAAACAAAACGGGTTTATACATAAATTGAAACTAGACTTGAAACTCCAGTGATAAACCATGCTAACAAAACATATTCTGTTTTTCCTGCCACTTTAAAACATTAACAGGACTCACCAGGATGTGACTGAATCCACTGGGACTATCTTCCTCTGGCCGTCTCTGCAGAGCCACTGCTGCTAGACATAAAAATACTTATGTTGTAGAATTTAGTTTTGGGATTTTACAGTTTTCACCTCCTATTTATTGTAAGAAAACTATCCAAACTTACTAACTTGTAATATTAATGTGCCCAATGCTAAAATTGTAGTCAAGCTAACATGATATCTAGATTTAGTTGTAGTTTCTAGCTACTGTAAATTAAGAAAAAATATTTTGTTTAAAAGATGGACAATATATCCTGGAATGGGTGTAATGTTATATGTAGGATTAATTAAAATCTCTAAGCCTGATTAAAGTGTAACATCTAATGGTGGTGAAAATAACTTAAAAAAGACAAACATAAATAAATGATTAAAAATCTCCCATATAAGCTCCAACCGAGAAAAGTAAAGGACTTTCAGACTTTTGGAAATACTACAAATGAAAATGTCATGGGCAAAGACATTTGGGCTCTTAATATTTTGTAGCATCCTTTTGCGGCACTAAGCGCAATCAAGCTCTTTTTATATTTCTTGTTAGTGAAATGAAGACTTTTCAACTCCTGGATTGTGCCATCTCCCAACTAGCAGTTTCTGTGTTTTCTATAGATGTTCAATTAGATTTACATCTCACAACAGACCACTTCCAACCAGGCTAGTGCATTACTTCTGTATGCTTTTTGATAAATGTTTTTGATTATTATCACATTGAGACAGAACTGTCTGACACGGGCCCCATATATTTCTCCAGAATACCTTGATAACCTTCTGATTTCATTGTCTTGCACAGAATCAAGGCACCCTGAGCCAAGCATATCAAAGTAACCTCATTACGTAACTGAGCCTCCTGCATATTTCACAGTGGGGAAGGCATTCTTTTTTTTTTGAAAGCATTATTTTTTTTTCCTTCAAAAAATAATGTGACTTTCCAAGAAGCTATAATTTTGTTTCTGCAGTCATCATTTGTGTCTTTCAGAAGTGGGATCTTTCTAGATGTTAAGCCACGGAGCCCGCTTTCATGACATTGCTGTACCTTAAAACTAGAAGTTATATCTTTCTTTTTTTTCTCCCCTCACTATTTGACCTATTCTTCTATGAAGTTTGTGATCTGTTTTCCTCTTGCTGGCATATCCACAAAGTTTCACTACAGTTCCATGGATCTGTAGTTGCAGGGTAATTAAACTTCCTAAAAATATTCTTGTAAAGATTAGCATGACTGTGCTTGGCACTTATTATCTTCTTTTCTCCTAAAACTCTTACTGATGCACATAATGATACCTGAACAGAACCATTTAAAGAAGATGACTGACTGTTCAAAATATTGACACATAATACTAACTATACAATTACAATGGACAATGTGTAAAACGCAAATAAGAATAGAATGCAATGATTTGGAAATCTCATCAATCCATATTTTATTCAAAATAGAACATAAACCACATATCAGATGTTGAAACTGAGACATTTTACAATTTAATGGAAAATATTAGCTCATTTTGAATTTGATGGCAGCAGCACATCTCATAAAAGGTTGGAGCAGAAGGGAAAAAAGGCTGGAAAAGTAATTGCTGCAAATAAAAAAATAAAAAAACATGAAGGAGCATTTGACCAACTAATTAGGTTAATTGGCAACAGGTCATGACTGTGAATCAAAGGAGCATTTGAGAGAGGCAGAGCCTCTCAAATGTGAAGACGGGCAGAGGTTCACCAATCTGCGACAGACTGCATCTAAAAAATTGTGGAACAATTAAAAAAAAATGTTCCTTAACGTAAAATTGTAAAGACTTTGAAGATCCAACATCTACAGTATATAATATATTAAAATATACAGAGAATAAGTAGGAATCTGGATGTGATTGATCTTCGGGCCCTCAGGCATTAAAAACAGGCATGATTCTGAAATGGACATCACTGCCTGGCCTCAGGAACAAAATGGAAAACTGTTCTGTGGTCAGATTAATCAAATTTTTGGTTTTTATTTATTGTTTTTTCAGTTTTGTGTTGTAGTTTTTGTTTTTGTTTTTTTACATTTTACACATTTTTGTAGAAAATGCAAGAAGTCTTCCCTGCCTCATGGTACAGAAACTGTTAAACCTACTCTTTTGAAAATTTGCACCGGTGACTTAAAACGCATACCTTACTCAAATGAAGACTGACGGTTGTTCCTGTAAATGACTACAGCCCAGCTTATGAGGAGAAAGGGAGTTTATTCAAGGAAAATACATCCTATGTCCAATTTCAGACCGAATCCAAAAGGGACTTCAGGCAGAAAATGTTTACAAGTAATTTCTTCTCAATCCAGAAAGATGTGACCTGCCTGGGTCTTTGGAACACTACACTGCAGATATTGTTATGATCATGAAGCAAATGAAAAAGAAAAACAACACAGATATTGTCTTTTTCTCAAACAGTATGAATAATGCATTTCACTGTGGTGGGTTTTCTAGCAATGCACTGAAATTTGGAAACCTATGAATAACGTACATGAGTTTTGTGCGGGTCTCACCCAGTGTCTCTATGTTATGCTGTCTTTTACTGTACAGTACATACTGTGTGTATTTGAGAGAATTAGTGTACGCCCATGGGTTATAGTATACTATGTACTAGTATTGTATATTCCACATGTTTGTAAAAGAGGAAATTATCTGCAATAACGGATCATGTAGCCATATTTTTCGATGGCACATCAGGTCTTACTTATAGCAACTGTTAATTTACTTTTTGTTTTTAAAATGAAATGCTATAATGTGATGGAGTTTAGCTAATGGTTGGAACTAAAGTAAACCTGTGTGTCATCATGGTCCGCGGGGGAAACGTTACTGTTGCTAGAAATTACTATGGCCATTCTAATTATATAATACGCCCCATGGGGCTCATTATATGACACAAAATAAAATTTCTGAAAAGATTTAAAATGGAGTGAAACAGTGTCTCACTGACGCTGATCACTCTGTACTCCTTTCCTCTCCAGTTCCATGTGACAAAAAATAAACTGTCACTATTTTCAGCTTTGTGATAACGCCATTAGAATGTCAAGAATATACAAATCAGAGGTTAATTAATTTATTGCTCAGGGATTCTTGTCAAGGTTACTGTGCAGGCAAATTAAAAATGTTCTATTTTTGTTTAAATTGTTACTGTTGGCACCGGCTTCTTCAAAAATGTATTTTGTTTGTTTAATTGTGTTATCTACAGGAGTTAGAACCATAAGAAGAATAGGCACAGTCAATAGGTGTTCCCCCTCCACATGCAGAATAACGCTCTGCATCGTTTGTGTATCTATCCATACATTATCTGTATTGGCTTATTCTGTTCAGAGTCGCAGGGGCGTGGAGAATATCCCAGGTGTCATTGGGCGTGAGGCAGGATACACCCTGGAGCGGTTGTAACCACTCCACCACCGTGCTGCCCACAATGTTGTATAATTTGCTACTGAAGTTAATATAGCTGTTGTTTGAGTCGCATGATGAAGAAATCTATAGAGTGTTGGAAATACTTAGCGCTACAGAAAAACAAGCATTAACTACATTTTTTTTAAACCCTTAAATCAATTTCTCCACCCCTATGGTGAAATGAAATAATCCATGTCAGTCATTCAAAAAGAAGCTAACTGAAAATACAACCTATGTGAAAACAGTATCTTTATACTCGTGAACCAATCCAGATTACTTGTTTTGAAATGAAGATGTGAAAGGGTTAAACTATGTGCTTGTTGCATACATGCTCAAAGGCTGAGGCTAAAGTTGCATGTCCCAGGGTAAAGAGCCAGTTAGTTTCTTTCTGAGACTCATGAGAAATGTATCACACGACATCAGACCGTGGTGGCCTGGTGGCTCAGTGGGTAGAGCATTAGGCTAGGATACACAAATCTCCTGCTTCAAATCCCAGCCCATTCACCAGGTGTGTCTTTGAGCATGACTCTAGACTCTTCCTCTAGTCTGGCTGCCCACTGCTCCCTCCAGGGGGACTGGCTTAAAGGTAGTGAGCAAATTCCATTGTAATATCTTTAAACTCACACGTATTCAGTGACAACCAATGAAGCTTTTTTCCTCTTGTTTCTTGGTAAAGCAACACTCCATGGAATGTAAAACTATAGACTTGACCCGGTTAACTCGAGTCAAAAGTGATACAATTTATGTTAGTGTTATAAAACTTTATGATTCACTTCAACCAAAAATTTGTGGAGAGTACTGCAGTGAAGTTTTTAGTTGAATCCAATCAGTAAGTTTATAACTAACTTAAGAAAAGAAAGTTCAGCTGTTTTATTTTGAGGTGACTGAGTCTGTCAGCAGCAAGAAACGCAAACACATCTATCTTTGCAAAGCACCAAATTGGATAGGACCATGCCAAGTTTGTGCAGGGCAGCATGCCAGCAGAGAGCAGAATCAAGGCTTTGGGGCTGTACCTATGAAAAAAAAAAAAATAATAAAAATAAGGTGATAGTGATATAAAACACAGCTTAATATGAACATTTAAATTATATTTCAGAGTGAGTTGAGAAAAATTGCTGTGAAAGAAAGCCTGCTCATAGAAAAACAACAGATATAAAAGGCCAACATAATTTACTTTTTAATTTATTGTATTGCATATACAGATTGTAAACCCCAAAGCTATGGAATGTATCACAGTTTATCATCCAGGTGCTTTTTTTCCCTTTTTTTTTATTGGACTCTGCATACCTCTGTGTGGTCTGTGTTCCCATTGCCAGTGCCTCTTTCTCATTTTAGCCCTTTCTTTCAAAGGGCACACTCTCACATTCTCTCTCACACACACAGACACACACACAAAGTATTTCGGGAAGACGTCCAGCTGCCGTGGTGAGAGTGACTAATGACCCCTTTCACAGCACAAACACCACATAATCAGAGATGCTGAGGATCTGTGTCTGCCCGCTGTCCTGTCTGAGTAATTACGCCAGGGACTCAATTAATCTACTATCCAACAATCAACCCAGCTGTACATACTTGTTGCCCACTGCAATGTCTCAGTGGCTTGGTACAGACACGAGCATGTCAATTCTCTCTGTGCTTTTTCTCTTTTTATGAGACTTATCAGACAATATGTTAAAACGAAAAAGCAAAATCTTTGATTTGGAGCTTAAATATTAAAACTACTTGTAGAGCATTCTGACCCTTTTCAAGGGCAGCCAGCAGTGATTATTTTTATTATTGATTTGTTTTGCTTTCTGTGCTTGATGAATCGATTCTTAGACAAGAAAAAATTCCCATCACAGATTCCTAATGCCGAAGGTGATGACTTCAGATGACTCGTTTTGTCCAACCAGCAGCCCAACACACAAAGATATTCAGTTTTATTAAAAACGAAACTACAAAGAAGAGATGGACATCTACACATTCAGAAATCAATGTGTGGTATTTATTTTTATCTTGAAATCCTAAAGACTTGTTATTTTTAAAAACCTGCTTCATCATATTTGGAAGTTCAGTGTGTTTGTGTGTGTGCACTGTCAAGTATAAGTATTGATATTGACCTTATAAATCCATCATCCATTAGGGCTGGTATTCCTATGTATTAAAATGTAAAAAACTTTTACCAAGGCATACTGGATAAATACATGTTACACTTCAGTTCAATCTAGTAATGTGTTGTCATAATAAATGTAAATCCACACAAATTGAATAAGACCTAAAATGACAGTGTAATAAATATAGAGATTGTGTTTATATCCTGAAGAGAATATAGAAATGGGAATGATAATTGGTACATTTAATGAACCTGATTTTCAGTAGTAGTAAAATGTGATAATGAGCTCTCATTAGGAGGACGCTCTTTGGATCCAGATTCTTTTCCACATTGTATTTGTAAAAGGTTATGGTAACACATTGGTTTTTGCAGGGGCATCATGTTTATAAAAATCTGTCACACTGCTGTCACAGTGCAGACATGCTCTGTAATCTTAGTAATGTGGCTTGCCAGCACACCAAATGAATCACAAGTAGCACAATTATCATCTCCCACTAAGCTTATTTTTGACAAACTGGTATCATCTGTTTTCAAATTATTCATTTATAAAACTACTTTGTTTCACTGAGTGTGTTGCTGTGCCCTTTTAATTAATTTAAAGTATAATTCTGGAGCTGGTGTTCAGTAAAGCCCATAGAGGAGTTAGACATCTTTAAGAGTTCATCAAGTGGTTTACAATTGCGTTGGCACCTACATTTTTATGTAACAGCTGTTTAGATTCTACAAAGATTTGATTGACCTGCAGTGTAATGCTATTTTTTATTTAATTTTTTTATGAAGAGGTTTTCTTTGGCTGCCAAAGGGTAATCTAGTCACCCTTTCCCCATGCTTTTTAATATGCAGATTGCCTTGGCCTGTACAGCACTGGCTGAACATGAGTCTCATTCTGAACAGGAAATTATACAACCACACTAAGCCAGGGAGAGTGATTAAGAGGGCATGGATTCAGAATATGAAGTACTACCTCATTTGGTCAGTAGTGCTTTAAAATTTTGATGAACATCAACACTGAAATAATTTATTTTCTAAGCTGTTGCTAAAATGTTTAATCCTTTAACATCTTTTTTTTTTATTATTACAAGTACTCACTACGTATATCATAGTGTGATGTATCAGATGACAGCTACCACAGCCGGAGGGTGAAGCTAGTGTCAAAAGTATCTTAAAGTAGAGTGTTTCTAATGGCTGCCAGATGGATCCAAAAATCCTGTCTTCAGCTGAATCTCTTTTAAAAAGCATCAACTTTTCTTTAAGTGTCCTATGTCAAAATTCTCTTTAAAGTAATCATTTGCCAATACTTTCCTTTAGTAATCGTTGTCTTAGTTGTTTAATTTGGGCCCTCAAAAAGCTTTACTTAAGGTAATTTCTCTAGTTATTGCTACATAATACAACTGTTGGAGTGAAATAAGGCTTTGGTGTCCTATATGTGATACAGAGGATCTTTCAAAGACAACCTGACAAAGATTTCAAACTCAAGATTATTTAAATAAAAAAAAAAGAATTATCATGTCTGTATAGTGTCTAAAAACTTTTCCTCTTTCACTCTGCAAGTTATAATTAGGAAACTTCATTATGAGCCATGTCTTCCTCTTTTTCAGTTGGTATTATTCATTCAGTGGGTTTACATGGACTTATGTAACCTGGTTACAGGCAGCTTTCTCGGAAAAGATGATTTCTTAACTGTCATGTAAATTTGTAGGCTGGTTTTTGAAATCGAGGTAGAGGATTAAGTAAACCTGGGTAGAGTTCTGTCAGAGAACACTGATTTCTTTGCCATGTATGAGCGTAAACAAGTTTATCAGATTTTTCCAAATGCACGTGTGTAATAAAAAGCTGCAGACAGAAACGAGCAGCTGAGTGAAAGGATGAATAAAAAGGATGTCACTGTAACAACCTTGTACAATGGCTGTGCCATATTTCCAGAAATTCCTTTCTATAGCAAAAATATCGGGCTATAGACTATATAGCTGCATGACGTGTTTTCTCACAACACGGACATCTCACACGCAGCTTCAAACAAACATCGATCAACCAATCAAAACTTCGATGCACCTTTCGTATAAATTATTTCAATTCAAATTGCTTTACAGATTATTAAAACAAAAGAGAGGGTCTTAATCATGCCCACAAAACAAGAGAAAATAGAGAAGTTGACGACAAGACACACCACACTAGGAAATAAAGACATAAGATTATGAGATAAGACAATGAGACTAATGTACACAATGATGATGATAAAAATGTAATTAAATCAATGAAAAATGAGAAAACAAAAAACAATAAAAGTTTAATAAAAATATTACAGATAAAAGCAATGAAATGAAAGAAAAGTAAAAGATAAAATAAATGTGCACCAATAAATTCAATAAATGAAATGTTTCTGTATAAACTGTAACTGGTTTATGAGGCATTTTGGCAGACCAGAGAGGAGTGCAATACAATAGTCCAGTCTGCTGGACATAAAAGCATGCATTAGTTTCTTTGTGTCACTCAGAAGGAAAAGGCTGCACTTTGGAAATATGTTTGAGGTGATAAAAAACAGATTTGGTGACAGAAAATTCTATTCTGAATTAAAGACTATTTCTGGCCTCCTAGTCCAAGACAATTTAATTTTGTGGCCATGAATAGGCCCAGTCTCATCAGGAGACACTGGAGTTGAGTGTCATCAGCACCTAGAGCTAACTTAGGGAGCAACCTGGGGAACACCTAAGTTATTTCAGAGGTTTTGGTTCCATAGTTCTCAGCCGTACCTTGTACTTTGTGAAAAAGGCTTTGTGTATGTCTATTATTGGGTTGTTCTAAATCACACTGTAGAAATGAGTTAAAGCAACACTGAAACTGTCTGATGGGTAATGTACAGTATGCTTCTTGCAAAGTGTATAAATCCTCACCCATCATTGTCAGAATTATTTTAAGTCACACCATATATTTGATTTGCAATTTAAAGAAAACATGACCCCTCAATGATTGTTTGTTATAACCTTAAATATTTATTCCCTTTAATGGAACATGCTGGAGACTTTTACATGCTGCTGTTTTGTGAAGTTGTATGATTTTTTTTCTTTTAACATAGAGAAAACCTTGCTGGAAATTAAGTATGAATTACAACAAAATAATGCATTTTGTCACAATGTAATGCTTAAAACAAAAAAATAAAAAAAACAACAACAACAAAACAGCCATGTTGCTTAAAGTTTAAAACATTAGAATTCTTTACAGAAAAACTGAAAATAGAAAAAGTCTCCATTTATAGTTTGGAGCCATTAATCGAGTCTTTGATAACTTAAGCCCATTGTGGCCCTTTTGAGGCTAATTTGTGGTATACTGTAAATAAACTTTGACTTCAGCCGACCTTGCTGGTATCTGCATTTTCCACAGTTTTTCAAAAGATTCACAGATTCAAGAGTTCACATTTGAACTGCCACACAATTTATTTATGTCAACAGTAACAAAATGCCCCCCAAAGCTTCTGCTTTATTAAAGTATGATTGAGTCTGACAGAGAATAAGCTTCTTTTTCTGGCACGGGTTCCCTTTTTTGAGCCCATGTTTTTTGAAGCAGATTGTGTATTGTTGGAGGTGCAGACAGCAGGTGAGCAGCTGAAGAGCTGATTGACTTTATAGTTCCTGATGCTGCGTCTTCCTTCTTCCTACTGGTGCATATTGTTATGCATGATAACGCTTGGTTCAGTCCGGGGGCATACCCTCCCTCAAAAAGACATATGAAAGCTATTTCAAGGTCAGCTGCAGGAAGCAGTCTGTCTTCTGGGAGATGGTGTTTGTCTGTCTCTAGAGCACTAGCAGATGGTGGAATGTACCTTTCCTCCCAGTAGCACCAGGTTAGTTCCTGTCTGGCATCCTCCACAGCTGGGGGTGTGAATGAATATCATTTGGTTGTTGGAGTCTGGAAAATGGAAGGTAATACTTCCTAATGTACAACACATAAATGGTTCCATGTCCACATAAAGTGCACTTAAGAACAACTGTGTTATTATTCTACACATAGCTGTGTGTACACCATTTAAAATATCCAGTTTTGGTATTTACTTTTTACTATTCACTCCTGTACATCTTTAACACTGATAAGCAGGGGCATGGAGAGACAACTCTTTCTGATGCTTCATCATGAAACAAAATTCAAAAATTCCCGTTAAAATTGCCCCATTAATTTTGTTGTGGCATGCTATTGATGTGACTATATCTTTCACAGATTTGTACTTCCTGCTATTATGTGGATTATTAATTCCCTGTCCATTTTTAGTTAGTCAAGACAGGAAACTATGACTCAGATGTGCAGTAAACTAATCAGTTGAGTGAAAAGAGAGGAAAAAGAATCAGTGTTGTCCTAGAAAATGAGATTCTTCTGAAAGCTAAGGAGAGTTGGGCCAAACCCAAAATCATGAATCACTGGTTAATTACGCTCTCAGTGAATGAATTTATTTGCACAAAAATAAATCATTTCCTCTATTGAGATGAAGATGGCCAGATGAAAAAGCAGTCTCAATCTATTTCAATGTGGTTTGAATTTGCATGCCAGGTCCTTAATTGGTATTCATTTCAGATCTGCAAGAGAAACTAAGACAGACTGCCGTTCTGCACTTTTGTCACTGTCCAATTAGTGAATCATTTTCTATTGCTCTGAAACTACATCATGTAGACCCAATTGAAAGCTTATATGAAATCATGAGTTGGGTGGTCTTGGAATTCAAATGTACTGATATATATTATTTAGAAAATGTCAAGGTCTCCTTTTAAAACTGAAACTAGCTAACTCTTTCTTTGGTTAGGTTGGCCTGTATGCTCTTATACACAGCAGTGCACTTTTATAGTAATATAGATGTTACTTTGACAGGATTGCAAAGAACAACAACATCTATATGACTTAGAAACAGCTTTATTCTGCTTTTTTCCTTCAGCAGTTCTTTCCACATTTAACGTGTTGCTGCTAATGCGCTGTCATCCCTTTTCTTTATGCCCCTGTGCCGGCAACAGTATCGGCTAAAGGTACTTTACTTTTAGGATTGTCTGTTCACGCGGCTGTTCTTGGAAAAGCAAGTGTCTACTTGTAATCTGTAATAAACAGTTTGGTGGTCAAAGGCAGTATTGAGTAAGTTAACTGTCAAAAGTAATTAATTACATATAATGCATTACTCTTAAGTTACAATACAACTTTCTTTTGCAATAGTTTACTTTTTAAGTTACTTTTGTTATATTCAGAGTATTTTTAATACTTCATATTAGATGGAATATTTAAGGCATTTCTCCTCTTCCACTCCAATGATCTCACACGAACTACCCAAACACACCTTACGTGTCACACGTACTAAGCTATAAGCTAAACCGGCTTCGTTTCTGAACAAATCGGTTGCTCCTGAGCTCAGTCTAGCTAATAGCTCACCTCTTCATGTTTCCGCTGAACATTGTAGTCCAAATGTGGCAAATTTCTGAAACACAAGGATTTCACTGTTGATACTGTCCGCCTATAGTCCACCGCTACCAGCTGTGTTGGCTCCTTCAAGCTCAATTTTTACCATTGGTCGGGATTCTGATAAAACATTAACTTCTTTGCACCTTTCTGCTGCATTGAGACTTGATGCTGTTTAGTAGTTTTATCACCAAAGACACAATATGGTTTCTGAACTTAGAAATGCGTTACTTTTTTTAATAGTTATACATTATGCAGTATTATACACTAAATTACTATGAAAGGTCAGTGTCTCCCATTTTTGTCAATACAGTATCTCATAAAGATCTGGAGGGAATTCACTGCCTTTTCAAGACAGTAAGACATTAGGTGAAGCATTAGCTATTCCACAAACAGACTGATGGCAACAAACTGAGTCATTAACACTGTTAACACAAAAATGGTTGTGGTTTACCGTGAAGAAAACCTAGGGTACAAAGTGAAAGATTTATCAAGCTCAGTGGCCAAGGCAACTGTAGACAGATCAGACGGGTTTAAATCTCAAAGTATTTATAGAAGCCAAATATACAGGATAGAAGAGATCGGTTTTCACATATGAAGAGTGGCTGCCTCTGCTCTGTTTATATGCTGAAACAAGTCACAAGCACACAACTCCCTGTCTGGGGAAGCAGATAATTTGCATAAACCAGGAGGAAGATCTAATATTGTATCCACTAAATGCATGCTTTTATACCCCACTAAAACACTTGAACCTTTACATCATGAAAGAAGTGTAATTGCTTCTGTTCTGTATTTATAATCAGTATCCTGCAGTTCTGCTCCAATTCATTCCACACAAAAGTTTTAAAAAGGTGCTGACTTAGCCTTTAATATAAACGTAGATGATGTTGTTTTCATCTTTTAAAAGAATGTGGAGATATACAGTATATGAAAAAAACAGAAGTAATCAAAACGTGGACTACTGCAGATGGAAAATGACATTTTAAACTGCAAAAAGATGTGTTCTTTTTTCAAACAGCCTTTTTAGGGTGCTCAATCATGGTTTTAGTCATTTGTATGAAAATGGTCCTACAATCTGCAGTCATTGTGGGTAGTAATTATGTCTCAAATATCTAATAAGAAAATTAATATTTTTTCTCTCTTCTCTGAACTAGACTTTCTTTATGTTGCAGCTGCCCCATGTTCTGTCCAGGAGTGGACTCTACTTTGTTCTGTCCTTGCCTAATGTTATCTTCCCTGTCCTTTAGCACCCTGTTATTACCCTGAACCGAACATATAGTTTCACTAAGGTGGGAATCATTTTTATACAATAGAGACAGAACACTACTTGTTTTTCTCCTAAAAAATTCCAATTTTCATTTTGCCTTTTTTTCAAATGACACTGAAACATTAGAAAGTGTATTGATTGATTGAAATTTAGGTAATAGTACAGTTAAAGAGGGGGCATTAATATTTTCAGCAAAAACAACATATACTAATATTGTCTGGTAGCCAAAATCTCATAACTTCTTCATCAGTGCCACAACTTCCTTTGCTGTCCGAAAACATGTAAATAAGACACATGGTTTCCATTTTTGCTGCATTCCTTTTGCCACATTTTGTTGTTGTTTTTTTTTTTAACCTGAATCGTTCTGCTTCCTTAAGAACTCGAGTGTCCATCAATTCTTGGCTGAACATTGGCACAGTTCACTGTCCTTTTATGCACATATTATGGGAGGTTAACATTAAATTATTTTTTTCTTATTGCACAAAGACTAAATTGTTGAGGTTGGGCTGACATTGTACTCTACAGAGGGCATGACACAAATGATTTAAGCCCTACTGCAGAAATAACAGAATATTACAGAAATCAGCTATTAACCCAAATGTGCTGTTACGCAAAATGAGCACCATGGTTAGCCTTTCACAGTGTTCCTGTTAAACCACCCAGGGATTGTTCCATGAGGCTGCAACAATACGTATCCGCTCATCAGGCGGTCAGATTCAAGAAGCTGCCTTTTCTAATCAGCACCAGCCCACAGTGGCTTCTCCAAAAGACACTGAAGGCAATTAGTTTAAAAAGCATTACTTGACATTTACCTCTGCACTCCCCCACCCTTTCCATGAGCCAGTGAATTGCTGACATTTGAAGCCGACTCAGGTGGCTGAAGACTGTAATTTTACTCAGACTGAGCTTGCATCAGGGGCCCAAATATAGGTGCCAACTCATGCTACACTTTCTACACAGCAAGTGATGTGAGGGGTCGGCAGCCAGATTGGCTCCACATTGAGTCCAAGTGCAATTACCGGGCTCAACTGAGGAATTAAAAGCCCAACTGTCAAAATAAATGAGACAAAGCACTTACACTAGGAAGGTGCATAACCCTACATATATGGCTTTCTTTCTGTAGGCTCACAGTGAGTAGCTTTGCCATGCTGTGTAGATAGAATATGTATTCAGCTACACAGCCTCAGCTAAGGAAAACCACACAGACCTGCACAATTATGGTTCTAACTTGAAGTTGAACCACTGTCTTGACTGCCAGCTGAGTTGTCGTCATAGCAAAATGTTTCAATCAACAATATGAGGTAATGCAGTAACTAAAATAGAGAGAGGGATATAACAGAACTCTACTGTGGTACAAAGGTACATTTATGTAACTTTACAAAGCGGCATTCAAACTACAGTATTTTCCTAACAAAGAATATGTATGCACTAAATATTATTGATTTTTTTTTTTTTTTTTTAGATTGTTTGTTTTATTTTCCCAGTGTTGATGCTGACTGTTCATCCTCAATGGAGAGCAGAAAACAAATGGAGGAACTGCTTACTAAACTGTGGGGGGCCATGAAACAATTTTCATTTAACAGTTTAAATGGGCCAAAAGTTGGGGGATCATCTTTTTTTTTTTTTTGGAAGCCCACTTAACCTGACCTAACATGCTTTTCGGTTGCTTTAGATTCCCCTGACATAAACAAGGAGCAAATACTCAGCCACATGACTCCACTTTATATGCACATTGCTTGGCCCTTGGCTACCTACTGGCTTGATAAGCTGTTTTAACAGTATGAATGTCATGGCCAGACTTTTTTCTCTTTACTTTTGTCTCTACTGTACGTTAGAGTGAGGGAATTGTGCTGCCTATTAAATTACCACGCTCTAGGGGTGGGTGATATCCCAAATATATTGGACCCATCATGTCTTGTTCTTTTCAGAATGTAACTTACTATATCCTGAACAGTGAGTACAAATTGTCACTTAATTTTTTAAAAGCTGTTGGCATAAGAATTTCTTTGGTCCTTCTCTTCGCTCCCTTTCTCAGACTCCTGCTCGTTTTTTTTTTTGTTTTTTTTGTTAGGATCACAAAGTTATGATGTGATGTTCTGTCAACATAGTTCCACTTTCATTCCGCCTCCCACTCGTGTAACACAAACAAAACTTCAAGATATGCTAATGAATTGTAAACGCTGAAGGGACCGCTGTCATTGATGGGAGATTTCAGAGGAAAGATGTAACATTAATTGAAAAGTACAGCATGTCAAATGACATCATCACAACATCACATTGTAAATACTTAGTTATAAGCTCTTCAGTGACTCCAAAGTAATTTTTTAAAATTGTATGTTTTAAATTTTCAAAATGTCGCTTTTGCTGCTTCGTACTTTAATTAGCTTGGCACTAACTCCACAGCTTCTAACATGTATCCAGACTCCACGATTGAGTAAGATCACTGCAGCACTGAGGCACTTCCGTTTTTCTCAACAGCTTTCACACAATAATATTTCTTCACAGCATCGCCACCCAGGCGATATAATCAGTGTTACATACACTACTCAATGAGGTAAATTAGGATTAAACAGCCAGAGAGAGGCTTTTAGAATTTTGACTACAGCAAAATAGCAGCCAAAAAAGGTCAACCGCGCATTTGCAATCCCACTTAAAGGGTTAAAGGGGTGTTTGCAGTAGTGATGATTGTAGACTCAAATGGTCAGATAGTTTCACTTCTGATCAGCCAAGCAACAGAATATAAGTCGAATCCATTATTTAGTAACTGTGGACATTTTGTGGTTTTGAATAAATAAAGTTTTGTTAAATTTAGGTTAGTAGGAAACAATAAACAAAAATATTTTAATGCGGAAGTACAGTGAGCACCAGTTGGTCGCAAGAGGAGGACATTGTTGACTAGAACCTTTTTAGATTTAGATTTTTTTTGAAAAGCAGTATGATTTGACTTTTGCTGTCCCTAAACACACCTTTCAGTTGCCCCCTCTTCCCGATCTCAACAAGTAAGAGCGAGAGCAGTGGTGGTCAAGCGAGTGATTGATGGCAGGCAGCAGCATTGGTGAGCGGGGGGAAGCAGTAAATCTGAGAAATAAAACTATTTTCTGAAAGTTTCACATATGTTACGTTCCAACATAAACACAGTGACACCTCCACACAACCCTGCAGGAAGGATTTTTTGTGAATGCAACTTAAGTGCATGGTTTTACTGTCTGCTCCTCTGTGGCTTCTTTGCCCTGCAGGTGTGTGTGTGTGTGTGTGTGTGTGTGTGTGTGTGTGTGTGTGTGTATTCCGTGGCCAGACAGACACAAGAACCTGAAACTGGATGTATGGTGTGTTCACAATGCAGAGCACCGACTTTATCGATGGCATGTTTATGTTTGAACATAATGAAATTCTTACTCTAAAATATTCAGTTGTCTTAACAAATATTCATAAACCCAGTAACATGCACCCTGTTATTAAAAACATGACAGTTTAATAATGAGCTGTTCTTCTTTTTTCGGGGGGAAAGAACAAAACCATAAGAGCCAGTTCTCCTTAAAGAGCATGAATAATTATTTTACATGGAATATGTTTAATTTAATAGGTCTATGTTGTGACTTTACTGTTGCAGAAATGGATGAATTTTTGCACATTGGTTACAGACACCGACAGCTAACACTAAGTCAGTGTACTCCAACAGTCCTACAATAGATCCTCTTCATATTTGTCAAATCTACATGGGATTTAAAAAAACCATAATATTCGACTGCATAATGGTCAGTACTTTGTTACACTATAAACAATAATAAAATGAAATAGCAACAATCTTAAAGCCTTATTCCAGTTTTCAGGTGTGTGTGTGTGAAGGGGGGCGGGCAAGGGTTTGCATTGGGTTGCAGAATGACGTGGTATCAAAGTGAATATCATATCAGCTTATGAATTATACATCATTTTGCATCAAATTGTCTTTCCGTATTATTTCCAGCTCACATTAGTTACATAGTATACGGCACGTAGCTTTACAAAAGAGGGTGCAGCACTGTTTTCCATAAAGATGGAATAAATCGAAAGAGGTTATGGACAAGTACCAGGAAAAGGAGTGTATTCAGCATCAGCAAGTTCAGCCTCATTCTTGGAATGGTAATGAGTCTTTTTTTTAAATAATCTAATAAAGCACAGAAATAATATGCTGATTTATTAACAATTAAATGAAATATATTTTTATCTAAGTACAGTATGAGTAACTCAATGTTCATTTACAGCTCCTTTCACAGCATCACCAGTTGGTCACAGGGGCAGGAGTTATGATTCAGCTACAGTGGTTTGCATCTATTCTAATCTGATGACCTTTTCTTATAGAACATCATTATAGAACATCATAACCCATTTATTCTAAAACACACAAGTCTGCAGCAGGGTGAACTCGGCCAGCCCATCTCTTAATTTGAGTGCTTATTCTCTCATGAATATAACATTTTATCTTGAAACAGGTTAGGTAAACAAAACCTCTCACCTGAGCTCTCTCTGACCTTTGTTTTGTGGTTAAAATTTAAACTCAAAAGCCTGAAAGGCCTGTAACTCTAATATTTGTCCACTGTTCTCTTTGGGAGCCTACAAACTTTCTCCAGCTCAAACTACACAATTGGACTTAATATATCTGCTAGCATAAATTATAGGTTTAGAAAAATCCTTGTTCATTTTCTTGGGCTGATGCATTCTATCACTGAAATTCTAAGGTAAAAATATACAGTGCTGCACTGTCTCTGATAGTTGTCTGTGTGACCTGCAGTAAGATTAATTAATTCAATTTAATTCAACTTTATTTATATAGAGCCAATTAACAAAAAAGTCATCTCAAGGCACTTTACATAATAAAGTCAAGACTATACAAATTTATAGAGAAAAATCAGCAAATCGACCTTGAACAAGCACTAGGCAATAGTGCAGAGGAAAAACTCCCTTTTAACAGAAGTAACCTTCAGCAGAAACAGGCTCAGGGAGGGCGGTCTTCATCCTTGACCGGTTGGGTAAAGTGGAAAGAGGAGATGGAAAAGAAAAGGGCACCAAAAAGCAACAAAAAAACATTGGGCAGGTTGGTAGGACCAGTAGCTGCACACTGGAGAAACACGCAGCTCCAAAGCCTATAGCAGCATAACTATAACTAAGTATAAGCTTTATCAAAGAGAAAAGTTTAGGCCTAAATTTAAAAGTAGAGAGGGTGTCTGCCTTCCGAATCTGATCTGGGAGCTGGTTCCACAGGAGAGAAGCTTGATAGCTAAAGGCTCTGCCTCTCATTCTACTTTTACATTTACAATTTAAATATTATCAGGAAAGATGTCCAGATTTTGAACATGCAGATTCTTAAAGTCTTAAAAAATAATTTTCGCCCTTAAAAAGTTTCAAGAAGTCTTAAAAGGTCTTAAACTGAATTTTAAAATTATTGATAGTGATGTTAATGTGAGGTGGATGTTACTAAATGCAGATCTTTACAATGCAAACGTTTAACTTGCTGAAATTTAGGGGTGCACCATGGACCAATGCATCATGCTTCTTTTTAAAGATCTCAAGTTTATCTTGTTTTAAATATCTTTCGTAATCTTCCTTTTAAGTAAGTGTCCCACTGTGCGTTATACGTTCTGTGAGGTGTTTGTGTCTGTTGTTTGAATGTTTAAAACACATTGCTTCTTGTAGTGATGCCTGTGTCAATGTCCATAGCGACAGAGATCTACATCATGGTTCTCTTGTCAAGCTTCACTGCTGCATAGATAATTTCTTCTCTTATTCACAAAGCTCAGTGTAACTTAAAACATTAGCAGCTTCCTGTTTGTTCCCACCTTTTCCCAACATGGACATAAATTAGGTCTTTGCATTCAGAGTGCTCTTATATAAACTCCTGAAAAACTCTGAATTTTACTTGCAGTAGCCCCGACATGTCAGTTTGTTCTTGACCTTACAGCAGTCAACAAAAATCTCAGCTTCAAGTCCACATGCTCACATTTTGTGAAGATTGTGTCCAGATCACACAGTCCTCACTCATACATAGTTTGAAGTTGATAAACTTATCCTAAGCATAAAAAATAGCTTAAACATAGTCAGTTTAGATACAATGTAACAGGAACAGCCCAACTTGTAACACATGTATTAGCATGTATGTGTTATATTAAGTATGAGTATTTCCCTGTTATTTGTGTTTATAATGAGACAAGGCATGTTGATATTTAGCGTTATGGTTAGTACATGATCCATTCAAATTTTTTTGTCAATCATTAATTGTTGAAGCAGGTACAGTGTGTAGAAACTTAATTGCAGTCCAATATATCAAAACCACATCTGTCGGCCTGATGGTGGCACAAGAGTAGTTGTACACAACTTTCTAAGACTCTGGGTTTTGCTTCATCTTTTTAAATGTATCATTGAGCATGTTTTTAAACATCCAGGGTTTCATGTTGTTGGAGAGTGAAAGCTAATTACAGCCTCTCTTCCATGATGTGTTTTGCTTTGATTTTTACAGAGAGCATCTGACTGCCTGACCTGCAAAGTATGCAGTCAGCCAGGAGACAGCAGTGCATTGTGTCCTATAATTAGTGGTTCTTTTGCATGTTAAAGTGAACAGACATCCCAGTCGGCCAGGAGGCAGCCAATTAACTTTCTCCTCTCCTTTCTGTTATGGCATACTCAGCCCCAGAGAGAATCATTTTCCCCTTCTTTCTCCTGATATAAAGACAGTCAAGTGTGTCTAACACTATCATTTACCCAGCTACATTTTTGTGCACTGTCATGTCAAATCATAGGCAAGAAACAAGCTTTGTATTCTGTTTGAGTTGGTAATCAAAGATTCTGTTTTTTTTTTTTTTTTTCAAAACTATTCTTATCTTATATTCTCTTGATTTGGTCTATATCAGTTAAACTATTCAGAACCCATCACTTTTAATATACATTTTTTTAATTTAATTTGAAATTGATACAATTCAAACATTCTCCAGTTAAAACATAATGACAAGGAAGTAAAACATATTTTGTACTGATTTATTTATGTATACAGAAATCTGATAGATCTGACAAGTATTTAGAACCTCTGCTGAGGCCCTCCAAACTCTGGTTAGATGCATCCCATTTGCTTTAATTATCCCTAATGTGTCTAGAATTTTAATGGAGCCCACATGTGGCAAATGTAATTAAGTGGGCATCAATTCACACTTCATTTTAAGACACAATCCAAGCCATGACGTCTAAGGAACTCTCCATGATACAATTGTTCAGAGACACGATTCAGAGCAAGGCTGTTCTGGGAACGTGCTAACATGCAGAAAACTTTGAACAATACATTTTGAGAACACCATGCACTGCTCATCAACATCATGCTATGTAGTACTTCTCAGGAGCAGGGGTTAGGGCGACTGGTCATACAGTAAGTGAATGAGGTCAAATACAGAGAAGTTGATTAAGAACTTCTCAACAGTGTTACTTGTGCCATGCTGAATGGTTAACGGTCACCGTTAAGCATGACACAAGTATACACAGAACATTTTTCACAAGAGACCAAGTTTCAACTCTAGTGCAAGATTTTTATGTGACGCACTTGGTTAGTATAATAAGGGAGTATGTCTCATTGTAATATTGAGAGTTTTGTTTTAATGTAACTTATCTTGTAATGTCACCTTTACCCCAAAGTTGTTTTCCCTAAGTCTAAAACAGTTTTTGTGTGTATGTATAGTCATTTGCGTGGCATCAAATAGTGGCACTCCTGAAGGTCCTATACTGATGCCAAATGCATCAATAGGATACCCCAAAGGATGTAAAAAAGTGGTGAATTTGACGCCTTAGGAAGTGTCGTTTTTTGATACTGAAGGGTCAGAGCCTGTTAGGCAAAGCAACGCAGCAGAGGCTTCAGGGGAGCTGTAAGTAGCGCAGAATGTTTAATCATTTTCAAATCAATATTGCTATTGCTAACAGAGCACAATTTTCAAATTGCAAAAGCTGCAAATGAAATCTTTTTTTAATGGTACACTATTGAGAGAAGCAGTCTTGTGGGCTTTGCATCCAGAGATCCGTCCTCCCCTGCCTGCAGAGGAAGTGAGTGAAAGTGCATGTACAACATTTTAAGACACAAGCAAGTTTTACTGCAGTGCTGCTGAAAATGGCAAATTGACGCAAAAGTAGTCAACTTTTTGTTTTTGTAACGATCTAAATTTTTGGGGATATTTTTTGGTTATTAGGTGTGTCATATTAAATGTATCTGACAAAGGAAGCGACCAAGGTGTCAAGGTGTGTTTGACCAGCTGGTGATTAAAAATACTCTAAGACTTTCTGTGCATATACACACACAGCTAACGTTAAGGAGTAGTTTATGATATTCTTAACCAAGTTGAGTATTCTTATAATTTATAGTTTGTTTGCGTGGAATAACACAGAACGGAGAACTTACATTTTAAATCGCACACTCATTATGTCTTAAAATCACAATTCAAACCATTCAGCCTTAGTTCTGAGGGACCTCGAGTGGACAAAGACCAGATTTAAAGCCCAAAGAACATTTGTGTATAGAGACCTGAAACTGGCACCACACATATGTTTCCTATTTACCTTGGAGAATTGGAATATACTGCCCAGCTCAAGGTGTAAAAAATCTGAGACTTACATACAGTAAATAAGAGATTTAGGTTTTACAATTTAATTAATTTACCTTACAACCCAATATAGTCTGCAAATAAAGATACACAACGTGTTTTCCCTAAATATCTATGTGACTTTGATATGGGATGTGTTTAAATAAGTACTAACGAATGTTAAAGAGAAAACAAGAACACTGATTGACAAACTATAGCCTCAAACATCCACTTAAAGTAATTCAATTACTATGATTAAGCAGCAAAATACTCAGTGCTAATGATATTTGAATGAGTGGTCAATTAAATGCTTCCAGGAACAGGGAACAGACCAAAATAGCAACTCTAGTGGTCAATGAGCATTCAATAAGTCAACTTTGAAATGTATTTATATGATTTTAAATCCTGCAGTTAGCTGGGATGCATCATTTTGCAATATCTGATGAATGACTTCGAAGTTAGTGCTCATAAGCAACTAACAAAGGAATGATGGTCTCTGTGCTGTATTGTTGGAAGTGTTGCAGTTTAGTAGAAGGATGTATTATTCTGCATTGTTTTCTGAAAATCAGGATTACGCACACATTACTGAGTCATAGTCTCCTTATTTTGCTGTGACAGAGAAAGATCGTGTTCATGTTGACAAGTTTGTTGAAGAGTTTGATAATATGAATTTTACTTTTTTTTTTCAAATGATATTACTAGTTAGATTTATGTTGTTTCCATTTAATTAAAAGCTACAGGCCTGTAATAGTGGTGTGGATGCTGTCTAAATAATAGTGATAAATAAAAGTATATATATGGATTACCTTAAATTGTAAACATGGGAAGAATAAAAACATATTTTGATAAAGCTCTCTGCTTCGCCCAGGCCTATAGGAAAACCCCAGACATTAATTCATAATAAGTATAAACATTTTCATTTTTTGTAATAAACTACATGTAAAGCAATATCTGTCAATATTTTGATATCTGACTGAGTGATATATTTGACTCCTGCATTTTCTAAACCTAAACTCTTGAACCTCATGAGCTTTAAAATAAATAACGTGCTAAAACTGAGAATTAGACTATTGTAAAGTCATTTATTCACATGGATCAAACATTTACTTACTACTGTACCTGAAATCTGTGTTCTGTGCAAGTATCTCCACACTTACCTTTGGAAAAACATCAACATACATCCTTATGTAAGTGCATCCACAACTTCTTTATGACCAGGCTGTTTCCTTGGCTCGATTTATTTCCGAAGTTTGTTGAATGTCTATTGGCCTTTCTTCTTCAAGCTTTTTATTTCATCTACAACAGTGAGAATGAGTGGTACATCTACATGTGACTTACTTTTGAAAACATCAGGCATCGAAAACCAATTTCAGAGCATTTTTCTTTTGTTTTTGTGGCTTTGTAAAGTGCTGCATTTTTCACTTTAGATGGGTAAGTGAGATGTTTTTATAGAGACAAAGCCCACCTGCAGTGCTTTTCCCTCACTTCACTGAAGTGCTTCATCCCTGCATTTCCTATCCTCCTACCAACAATTTTTATCCAAATAGCGATGCCTAGTGTCCTGCACAAATTTTACCTGTTCCAGATGGTTGGCATTGTGTTACCCATTTCATTATACCTTGTCCTTTCCACTAAGAAATAGCTCAACATAATATTTCTGATTGAAATATAATGCAGTATATGTCATGTGTTTTCTTTAATATTTTTTTATAGTTTATTTTTATTTATGTTATTTTTATCCTTTCAGTGTCAACAACAACACAATTTGCAGTGATTAAAAAAAACAAACAAAAAAAACCAAATCTCCACTAAACATTCTCTCTGCACTGCTTATTTAAGTATTTTCTCTGAGCAGTAAGGAACTTGTGACATGTAGTGTTTTTGATTTTGTTGGCAGCATGTGGAAAAATGTTAACATGAAACATTTTGTATTATTTAGTACTTTTAAGTAAAAATGTACAGCCCGCCATCCATCAATTATCGTTAACTTCTTAACCCTGTTCAGGGTCGTGGGGAGTGGAGTCTATCTCACCTGTCTTAGGGAAAGAGGCGGGGTTCACCCTAGACACATGGCCAGTCTATCTCAGGGCCATCACAGACAGACATACACAGACAGACAGACATTCACACTCATATTCAAACCCACAGGCTATTTGGAGTCAGTAATTAATCTAACGTACATGTCTTTGAACTGTGGGAGGAAACGAGAGTACCCGAAGGAAACCCATGCCAACACGGAGGGGTCCTTTAAACTGCACTGAGAAAGGCCAAAGCCGGCAGAAGGATTCGAACTTGACTGCATTCATGAAGTGTATGCCATTCTGTGTCAAAGACAGGGGTGTGGTACTGATCAGTCCCAGAGAACAAATAAATGGGGATATAAACAGAAGAGCTGCTTGTGACAGATTGTGGTGGATTTCACTGCTTACAGCTCATGACGCCACATTTGGTCCCATTTTCATAGATTTATTCCCCCCCCCCCCCCCCCAAAAAAAAAGACAAAAGAAATTGTTAGTTATGGAAGCTTTCAAAAAGTCCCCAAAAATAAAGAAAAATAAGACATGCCTGTGATGAAGATGGTACCACGTCCAGCTCATTTTGAAAAACTCAGTAATCAACTCAAGTTACGAAGTCAGTAGAGAATAAAATTTGAGGGTTACCGAGCGAGAAAGGAAGCTCTATAAGAAAATAGACAAAAAGAAAATAGTTTAACCAGTTGGCTCCAGCTGCAAGCAACTGAGATGCAAAAGAAACTTCTGCATTTATAGGATCAGATAAAAGAGCTCTAGCTGTATGGGGAAACAAGAGCACTCCCAAAACGGAGAGTCTGGTGGCGACGACCTGTCAGGCCACAGGGAATCTCGGCAATCAAGACCAGGAGGACAAACAAAAAGTCTGAACCTGCTGCTCAAAACCATTGAGAATCTGAATTTAGCAGTGGCTCATATGCACAGGTCCCTCGAGGGGGATGGTGCCACAATAAACACACTAGAGTCCAAACATCAGAGGGCTCAGAGGATGTGGAACAGAACAAGGTGCATAAAGTGGAACACATCAGGTTTGAAGAAAAGGAGGTGAAAGACATGAAAGTTGAGAAGGTGGAGGACGATGTGAGCACGGAACCCACACCTGCGTCTGATCAGGTGAGCTGTGGAGGCTCGGAGGTTTGTGAACCGCCCAAGGCACCGATGATGACAAAGAAAAGGCTTCTTGGTGGACTTCGCTTGTGGCTCATGTTCCATCATATCAGTTCTTGGAGGAGAATGAAGACACAGGGCCTTTATATCTCCTGTGTCTCAACTCCTCTAAAGTGTCAAATGTTTTAATTTCTCTTGTGCCAATAAAGGTAACATGACCTAATTCAGAATAATTTTTGACTCTGTTCTATCATTTAAAACCAGACACATAAGGGTACTTTTGGTATGACAGCTCATTTGTTATACTCCACACAGAAAGGCTGCAGCCCGCAGGTGGAGCTGTAAGGTGGCAGCACTCACCTCTTCACCGCCAAGCTCCCATGTCTGCAGTAATATATAAATCATACAATTTTATAAATACATTTTTTTTATTTAAAATTGCAAATGCATTTGACTATTCATGTATTGGTGGTGTATTCCTGGTTTTTCTATGAACTTGTAAAATCAGTAGGTGAACATGCTACTGGCAGGTATGTTACAAACACTGAGGTTTTTCCAATGGAAGTGTGTTTCACAATGTCTCTGGAGTTTTTTTACCATGTAGTACACTGACTCACATATGTAGCACACGTGTTTTCATTGTGTTGGAGGAGGCAGAATCTGGTAATTATCAAAACGTGTAAGGCAGCGGACAAGTTAAATGACTTTGCTCACTTACATTGATCTATCCACAGTAAAAAGTGGTGTAGCAATGCACCAAGGCCCCGTATTTTCAAACGTAATAATGTTGATTGCTTCACAAAAGTGAACAATTGATGATGTAGGGAAGGAAATGTTTTATTTATGGACAATCCAGGAAGTTATCATTATCTTTGTTTAATCAAAAAAAGCAATGTCTTTTTAAGATATGACATGAATATGACCGTCACCACTCTCAAAGCTACTGTTACAGCCATATCATAAGACATCGTGAGCCTCGCTCTTCAAATGTGGCTAAGTCTGAATCACACACTGATTAGTGTCAAAAGTCCCAACTGCTAATACAAATGTTTGTTTTTTGCAATAAGTGTAATTGCAGTTGTTCTTAATGAGGACATTGTTTATACATCAGTGACATTGTTACGTGATTTATTTTTAAGAAGGCAGAGATCTATTGGCTGAAAATAATGCAGTTAGGAGACTAGTATTTCCTGTATAATAAGATCTTTACTCTAAATAAAAAGGGAAACTCTTAGAACCCAGTGTTATTTTAGGTTATTTGTATAACTAAGAAAAATAAATAATTTATTCCTGTTCTTACTTTGTCAAATGTATTAGTAGTATATATGTAGTATAAATGTAACAGCCCAACCCTGTCTCCTAAAAAATATGTTCGTATATGGCTAAACTGCAAACACAATTACATCTTTTGCAGCCAGTGTAATGAGATCATTATTTTCCAATGCACATATTTTTTGTATGAATGAAACCGTACTTTTAATAATGAACGGATTGGTTACAAGGAGGTGGTTGGGGTGGTTGGCATATGAACGAAGTGCAGGCCTGTCAAGAAAACCGCTAATATTTTGGTTAGAGAAAGATTGTCGGTAATGTTTTATTGAAATGTTATGTATCCACATATTTGCAACTCACCATTTACATTACATGTCAACATATTTCCATTGTGTTCGCAGGAAACCTTATGTGGTTGTTCAAATGTTCATTGTGATTCTAATTCCAAATGCGACATGAGTTAACCCTACACACAGTGTGTGATATGCACACAGACGGAGACTCGTGAAAGGAAAACTAGGGTCGGTAATTTTAAGGTCGATGAGATGATTTATTTGAATAGGCGTTGCAATAAAACTTTTGCTGTGC